>NC_092875.1:1141055-1507939 GCF_028372415.1 Notamacropus eugenii | reverse complement strand
CGGCGGGGGCGGGGAGCGTGTGTGGACCCGGGGACCGGCAGGGGGTGGGGGCGCGGGGTGCGGTGGCTGTGATGGCGGGAAGGGGATGCGACGGGGGAGGGCGGGGAGTGAACTCGGTGGGGGGGGCCCAAGAGGGCGGGGAGGGGGCAGGGAGGGGGCTCGGTAGGGGGGGCCCAGGAAGGCGGGGAGGGGGCGGAGAGGGGGCTCGGCGCGGGGGGGGGGGGGGGAAGGCGGGGGAGGCGGGGGTGCTCCCCGGGATGGAGGGGAGGGGGCCCCGGCAGAGTGCGTAAATGGCCCAGGGAAGCCCGTGACCCCCCACCCCCGGCCCCCGCAGTACATCGCGGTGCACATCTCGGCGGACCAGCTGATGGCCTTCGGGGGCTCCTCGGACCCGTGCGCTCTCTGCAGCCTGCACAGCATCGGCAAGATCGGCGGGCCCCAGAACAAGGCGTACAGCAAGCAGCTCTGTGAGCTGCTCACCAAGCACCTCAAGATCCCGGGGGACAGGTGAGGGGGCGCGGCGGATCGGGGGTCCCCAATCTGGGCCTCACCCCCCTCCTTGGTCACTGGAGGCTACTGGGCAGGCAGATCGCTCCAGGCGCTCTCCAGCTTAAACTTTAAACTGGCCCCAGGCCTGCGGGTATTGGGGAGAGGAGAGGACTGGGGCCGGGGAATGAGGGGGAGGGGAGGATCTGGGGCTTGGAGGAGGACGGAGAAGGGAGGAAGTGGCCCAGGGCATGGGGGGAGGACTCTAGGGCCTTGGTGCCACAAGGTGGGGGGCACACAGGGGCCACTTCAGGGCCTGAGCACCCCCTTTTTCCCTGCCAGGATCTATATCAATTACTATGATATGAATGCTGCCAACGTGGGCTGGAATGGCTCCACCTTCGCCTGAGGGCCCCTGCTGGACACCTCCCTAATGGGCACACATCTGGGCCCATGCCTGTCCCCTTTGCTGTGTGATACCTCCCTGGTTCTTGTAGTTGAAAAATAATAAAATGCTTTAAGGTGTGTGTGTGTGTTGGTGTGTTAGGGCTGGAGTCTTGCTGCTGGGCGCAGGGGGCAGGTTGCAGTGTAGCCAGGCTGGGCTGGGCCCCTCCCAAGGCTGCTGTTGCCCAGTGCCAAACTATACAGTCTGGCACTGGAGGCTCTGTGCACAGGGTCTGGAGGAGGGGGTTGGGCTGGGGTGGCCTCCGGGACAACACTCAGACCCTGGACTCCTGGCCCTGGGCTGTGGTGGGCTTGGCTCCCAGAGGCCCTTGCTAAAAGTCTCCAATTTAGGCCCAAGATCAGGAAAATCTCCTAAGGGCCCAGCTGAGCTCCTTACTGCATCGGTTTAGTGCCAGGTTCTGGGGAGGGTTGGACTAGAAGCTGGGGGCTAATGGTGGGATCCCTGAGCAGATGTTTTATCTGCCATTGTCCACCTGAGGAGGGTGCCCAGGGATCCTCAGGTTAATTTCCTACCCTGGGTAGGTGGCAGCTGAGGTACTCCAACCTGCCAGGTTTAACAGTGCAGTAGGATGGTTGGGGCATTCACAGAGGGCCTGGGTGGCTTGGGTCTAGGGACAGGCCACCTGGCTCTGCTGCCTTTCCTACTTCCTAACTGTTCATGCACCAGTTTGGGGGTGGGGAGAGTTTGCAGGCCTCCTGTCCCACTCTAGCCTTTCCACAGTCTGGGCCTGCAAGGAGACCTGGGTCACTGCCTTGGGCCTGTCCCCTAGATGCAGCGTGCTTCTTAGCTTCTCAGAGCACCTCCTGTTCTATCCACTTAAAGTTGGAGAAACCAGCTTGGGCACCTGGCCCAGGGCCAGGCTGTGGGGCAGGAGCCAGATGGGTAGGACTGGACCCCTCACCTCCCCCTTGTCTGGTGGGGGCTCCAGCCACTCCTCTGCAGGGGGCAAGGCAGGCAACAGGTCCCTGCCCCCGGGCCTTGTCGAGACTGGTCACAGAGCCTTTGGGAGCCTGCTTGCTTCGCTGTAAAATGGGGAGAATGACTGTGTCCCCATTTCTTGGGGAGGTGGCAGCCCAGCCCAGTGCTGGGGGGACCATCCCCAGCAAAAGGAGTCAGAGCCAGGGGCTTCTCTGGCCTTTAGAACCCTGCATGGGTGGTAGTTAGGGGGTCTGGTCCCAGTCCTGGGCAGACCCCTTTATTCGCATCCTATTGGCGAATCCTTTATTCAGAGGTCAGTGGGGAGACTAGCCATGTAGGAAGGAACACTCCCAGGGCTGGACATCTGAGACAGACCAATCAGTGCACAGTTAGAAGGCGATGGCTGCACACTGGGCTCTGCGGGAGCAGAGGCGTTGGGGACCAGTGTAGAAAGCTGGTGTCTTAGGGAGCCTGCACCCACCCTCTGAACTCCTCTGCCTTCCTGGTCCAGAATAATGTAGATGCTGGGGGAGCATGGGGGCTGGACCTCTGACTGGTGGGGGAGAGCAGTGGGCAAGGTGGGAATCCTGCAACTCTAACCCACCCAGTTCAACCATTGACTCTTCCCCCAGAATCATCTTCCCTGAAGGGGTCCCACCCTCCTTCAGCCCCACCCGGCAAAAAACTGTGCCATCTCTGGGCACCGACTGGTGTTGGCTTGGCCTGTTTCCAATCTCCACTGATTAAGCACTTATGTGCAAGGCTGTTTCCCTCTCATAAACAGTGCCAGGAAAAGAGTGGGTCAACACACATATGCAGTTGAACTTAATCCAATGAATGAAGTAAGCGCCTACTGTGTGAGAGGCATTGGGGGGCAGACCGGGGCTCCTGCCCTGCCTGGGCCACCTCCTGGTCATCTGTGTGATCTGGGCAATGGCCCAGTCCCTCAGTGGGCCTGGATAAACAAGGAGTAGAGCTGGTGCAGGTTTGAGGTGCTGCATGTGGTCTCCTTATGAGGAGCTCCCCAGATCAATGCCTTCAGATTACCTTTCTGAGAGGGGGTGCCATGGATGAGATAGCATCATTTTGGGTGGGGAGGGGGAATAGGCAGGGCCCCCTGGAGGCCAAGGTCCAGGATTCCAGCTTGGCACCTTCCTTCCCAAAGCCAGGCCTGCACTGGGTGGGGGCAGGTAGAGTCTCAGAGATTTGAATTTTGTCAGCATTCTCATTCCCTGGGTGTAAAGCCCTTTTCTTCCAAGGCTCACCCCTTATTTTAGCTTTCAAGGTCCCAGTCTGCCCTACCCTAGTCTCTGGCTTCACCTCTTCATTTGGTCCTCTGCCATTTTTCTACCTGTAGACTACCTCGCTCTACTTTCTGGCCAGCCTGTATACAGGTGGGCATATTCCGCCCTCTTTAGAGTGCTCCCTCACTAACCTGCCCCTCTCTCATTGAGCCCAACTCCTTCAAGGCCCAGCTTTCCCCAGGTAGTCCCCCCAGGTCACCAAAGCCACATAGATCTCCCTCTGTCCTCTCTGCCTAGACACCAGCCTTTCTTTCCCTCTCAGCAGTACTCTCTAGAGCCTTCTTCTAGGGATCAGTGCAGAAGACCAGGGGCTGGCAGCTTGCCTCTCCTTACCACCTGGCCCCTGCCAACCTCTAAGTACTGTGATCACTCATCCTTGCATCTTGGATGAGTACATAAGGTCAAGAGCAGGTGCCCAGAGCCACAGTCCAGTGGCAGGAGGAGGCAGCTAGTGGGGGTAGGGGTGGTGCATCAGGTTCATGACACCTTTACTGAAGGGAGAGAGGATTTGATGGCCCCCCCCCCCCCTCTTCCCTCTCCTGTCCTCAAGCTCCCAGCTTTGTGGCCATCTCCATGGCATCATGTAATCCCTGATGGGAAAGGTTAATGTGTGAATTCTTTTATCCCTTTATGAAGTATGAACCCCTGTCTGACTGAGTTGGAGGGGGCACCCAATGATGCACTGACTGGTCTTGCTGGTCCTTTGAAGACAATGGGATAATTTACATTCAGGCAGACACGGGGTTGCCGGAGGCCTCACTCACTTTCTGATGCTACATTGAGTGCTGGGGGCAAAGGAGGGGCTGGGAGAGCAGCAAGAGGCTGTCACAAGGAGTGTGACCAGGCCTAAGAAAGGAAGGCACTGATCAGGCACATGGAGTGTCAGGACAAATGCTCTGCTGCTGAATTTCCCAGCCACAGACAGCCTCCCAAAGCGACTATTTTATATCTCCTTTCACCCCTTGGGTTCCCTCTGTGCATGGGGATAAGAAATAGAGATTTAGTTGTGCCACAGCACTATTTCTAAATGGCGGCTCAGAGCTATAACCAAAGAGAATTACAGAAATCCTTTTGTTACAGTTTTCCAGAGGAGTCAACAAGTCAGCTGACAAACATTTATTAAATGCTAACCATGTGCCAGGCATTGGGCTAAGTGCCGAGGAAAAACGCAGAGCATAGAAGCGGCTGGGGGCGCCACAGTGCACATAGTATGGCACCACAGGGGCAGGAAAACTGAGCTCAACTTTTGCCTCCAATATTGCCTAGCTTTGCCTCAGTAAGGTGGGGATCTTATAGACCCTATGTCCCAGGATTGTTGTGAGGGTCAAGTACAAGTACTTCATAACTACCTGCTAGCCCCTAAGACCCAGAGCCCTGGAGCGTCTTGTGCCCCAGGTCACATATGCAATAGGTCTCCAGGCAGACTTGAATCCAGGTCTTGGTGACTTGGAGACCAGCTCTCCTCCATTCCCCATCCCCAGGACCCTTCCTGCATGCTCTCTTTGGGTGCGACAAGTCTCCAGGTGGCCAGGTCCATCAGCGCATTCCCCTTGTGTTCAACTCATGTCATTAATTTAGCAAACATTTATTTGTTGCTGTTTAGTTCCCAGCTCTTCCTGACCCCACTGGGGATTTTCTTGGCAAAGATACTGCAGCCCTTTGCCATTTCCTTCTCCAGTTCATTTTGCAGATGAGGAAACTGAGGTAAACAGGATGAAGTGACTTGCCTACAGTCACCCAACTAGAAAGTGTCTGAGGCTGGATTTGAACTCTTGGCTCTTCCTGTCTCCAGGCCTAGCCCTTGGCCCTATCTTTGGCCTTTCTTGGAATTCACAACACTTAGTTGTGTTTGTCCTTCGTTTTCCAAGAGGACCGTGACATCAGGAAAATGATGACATGACTTGCAGTTGACTTTGTTTTGAGTGAGGGAGGGCTGTGCAGGTCACCAGCCTCACTTCTCCTCCAGAGCCATCCGGATCCAGTGACCAGATCTTCATCACAATGACTGGAGATGGCCCAGCATGCCATGGAAGACCTTGGCCCTTTTAGGTTAAGGCCTTTTCAGGTGTTCACTCAGGTATTCAGTAAACCGGCCTCGGAAAGAAATAATCAAGGGATGGCTCCTTTTAATTAGAAAGACAAAAGCCAGATCCAGCTGGGAGGGCGAGACCCTCAGGGCTGCCGTAGCAAAGAGAAATAATTACCATAGATGTAGGCAGTCATCCAAGAAGGCGGGAACAGCCATTAAGCGGGGCCCGGGCCGGCCCTTACAGTGCTGCAGTCCAAGGGCTTCAGTGGGAACTGCGTTTAAGGTTTTGGGAAAGAAGGACAGACAGACAGAGAATGAGCTACAGAGTGGACTGGGGGAAGGAAGGAAGGAAGGTGTTTAGTGAATGGTTACTGATGGACGGACTGGGGGGAGGGGAGGCGGTACACTGGGAGGTTCCTTCCAAGGGTCCAGATCCCCGAGCTAGGGACAGGCCCAGACCCCGGAGACAGAGGGACAGACCGACAGATAGACAGGAGAGAGACAGAGACACACACACACAGAGACACAGAGATAGGCTGCTCCCGGGAGGAGGGGATGCTTGGGACGTAGGAGCTCGCTACACGGCCTGAGCCTCGGGAGCCAGGCACACACTGAGCCCAGGCCATTGGCACCAAGGACACAGGGCACAGATAGGCAGGGCGGGCCAACGCTATTGTCTACCGCAGCCCTGGGGGGAGGGAGGGAACCAGGGCAGGGCCACCCCCTCTCCCGCCCGCCCGCCCTCCCTCCCTCCCTCCTCCCTCCTCCCTCCTCCCTCCTCCCTCCTTCTGTCCTTCCCTCCTAACCCAGAGGTGCCCTACAGGGCGTGGGGAGGAACGGGAGGAGGGGGCGTGGCCTCCCCGGCCAATCGGAGGCCTCCGCGTCCCATCCCGGCCAATCGGAGCCGCGGCTCGACTCCTGCCCTCTCCCACCTCCAGAGGCTCCAGACCCACCAGACCCACCAACCCTGCTTCGCTCCTCCAGCCGCGTCCCGAGCTAGCGGTCGCCGCTCCCCTTCCCTCGTCCTGCCCCTGGGAGCCCCTCGCTGAGTGAGCCCCAACCCCGTCACCTCCCGCCGCCCCTGGGGACCAGCCGCCGGTCCCTCCGCCAGACAGTCGGTCCGCTGAGCCCTAGATCAGCCGCCCCGGGAAGGGCGCTCCCGGAGCCCCCGCCGCGCAGTGCCAGCCTGTCCGGCCGTAATGCCCTTCGTTGAGCTGGACACCAGTCTTCCCGCCTCCCGGCTGCCCAGCGGCCTGAGCCAGCGCCTGTGCGCCGCGGCCGCGGCCGTGTTGGGCAAGCCCCAGGACGTGAGTGCGCCCAGGGCGCGGGACCCCCAGGCCGCCTTGATCCGGCCTCCCGGCTGGCCCCCTCCCCTTGGCCCCTAGAGCCCCGGCCTCCCCTTGGCCCCCAGACCCTAGAACCTCGATCCCCAGAATAGCCACAACCTTTGGCCCCTGCCTCTGGGCCTCCTGGCCTGGCCCGAGGTGTTCTTGACCTCGGCCTCCTTGGACCCTCAGCCACCTTTGTTTTGGGACTTTCAGCTCCAGACCTCCCTCTTGTCCTGGGCCCTTGCCCTGAGCCACACATGAGGCTCCACCTGGCTCCTCACTGCCATTTGTGGCCCCAGTTTATGGCCTTGGACCCTGCCCCTGGGCCTCCCTCTTGGCCCCGGGCCGCTGCAGTTTCTATCAGCCTCAGCTTGGCCTCCCTCCTGTCTTTGGCCTGGGCTCCTCTCCTACCCTTTCTGGCACGTGTTTAGGGTTCCCCATCCCAAAGGTGGCCTTGCCCTGGGTTCACTTTCTGCCTTGGCCTCCCCACTACCCCCTGCACTGGTGACCTCCTTTCTCCTTCCCTTCCTCTGCAGAGAGTCAATGTGACTGTGAGGCCCGACCTCACCATGATCCTGAGTGGTTCAGGGGACCCTTGTGCCCAGCTCATAGTCTCCTCTATTGGTGTGGTTGGCACAGCCGAGGAGAACCGGGACCACAGTGCCAAGTTCTTTGAGTTTCTCACTAAGGAACTGAGCCTCAGTCAGGACCGGTAGGTCCCAACCCTGGGGAGTAGGGGGATTCCCAAATGTTTGGCTTGGAGTCCTTGTGCAACCTTGGCAAGTCACTTAGTGACTCTGGGCCTTAGTTTGCTCATCTGTGAAGGGGGCCATTGAACTAAATGGCCTCTGAGGCCTTGCTCAGCTCTGCAGTCCAAGGATCCTTCTTACTTCAGCTTTCTGGGGTACTGGGAAAGAAATGTTCTCCCCCTCCTGCCTAGCTGAGTGCTGCATCCACTCCCCAGAGCAGCTCCAAAGCCCCTCCCCCCAGCCAGTTTCTGACCTTTCTTCCTAGGCCCAGCAGGGGAATAGGAAGGCCTCTGCCCCAGCCCAGGGTCTTAGAGTCCCACATGGTCTCAGGGGCTTCTTTGGCAGGGACCGCTGCACCAGCTAAGTGGGTACTGACAGAGAAATCCTCTTCTGACTGGGAATGGTGACAGACAGCATTGCTAGCGTGGAAAGATGTATGAGCACTGACCCAAGTCTCACATAGTCCTGGAAGGCATGTGCTCTTCTTATTGTCCCCATTTACAAATGAGGAAACTGAGGCAGAGGCTCAGTGACTTGCCCAGCATTCTACCCAGGAAGTGTGAGAGGCCAGGCCAGGTGCTCTGTGCACAGTGGCATCCCCTCTTTGTTGGGGGGGTGAGCCACAGTGACCCAGTCTGGTCCCCTATCAGGGGTGTTTGGGAGTGAAGGGGACAAGGTGACAGGACCGAGGTCCAGGCTCCTTTCTGTTTCTAAAGTTACAGATTTCTCTGCTTTGGTGTATGGGAGTGTAGCTGAGTAAGAGACTCCAGGCTGGACTGGGAGCTGAGAAAGCTCAGTTCTAATCCTGGCTTGGTCTCTGACTGCCTTTGCCCATGACAAACTGCTGAGTCTGTCAGAGGCTCATTTTCCCCATTTATACAATAAGGAGTCAAAAGGTCCTCTGACAGGGCAAGCTTTCTTGAGGGTGTGTGAGAGCCATTTCCTCTGACTACCTCCCCACCGATGAACAGACAGATGACTGCTTGGTGTGGGCCCAGAGAACCATCCCATAGACCCAGGAGGAGGGAGAAGGTCATGCAGTGGTGAGGGGCTAACCTAGCCAGCAAAGCAGAGGCCTGACCTGGCCCCTCTCCCTCCTTTCTGCCTCTCTGCACGCACAGGCTTTCATGAATAGCTTGGGAGGCCTTGGGAGCTGACAGGGCTCTGGGTGCCAGGGGCTGGGGGTGAGATTGACAGTGACTGGGGGACAACTGGCGGGTACTCTTCCTTCCTGCAGAATTAACATTCGGTTCTACCCCCTGGAGCCTTGGCAGATTGGCAAGAAGGGCACGGTGATGACTTTTCTGTAAGCAGCCCAGAGATGGTGCTGAGGGACCAGCCCCCACACAAACCAAGGATTCTCTGTAGGACAAGCAGAATAAAGTGGAGCCCTGTGTTTGGTTGAGCACTGACTCCTTTTTCCCAAGCCCAGAGGTGGAGGCTGATGGGGTGGGGGTTGGCTGGAGGTGTTCCTGAGAAGGTCCCATCCATGGTGAGGTCGCCAGCAGAGCACTGCCAGGCTCCAGATCCCTAACTAGGCACAATCTCAGCGAGGGAACAGCCATCCTCAGGGCTTCCACCATCCTGGAGGGCGGCTTGGCACAGACGGTTCAGATGGACTGACTCTTCCCCTCTTCCCTTGGGGAAGGACAGTAGATGTCTCCACACTGTCCAAAGCCCTGACTGTTTGTATCTGTAAGCACCCCAACATACACAGGGGGGCCTGCTGTCATAGTTTCTTAGATCTGCATTCATAAAAGGAAAGGCAACTTTTGAAGGGTTAACATTCACTTTAACCAAGCACATGTATCATTCACCTAGTTCAGGGGAGTCAGCACATTGAACTTCAAAGAAAATGCACAGAAATCAAAGATCAACAGACATGGCTTCCTCTGCCTGACCATAATCAATACATACATCACAGTTCAATAGACAGGTTCAACTGTTTGACCATAGTTGCCAGAAAGGGAAGCACCTATATCTGGGTTTTCAAGGTTGGGGGAGGGGGTGTTCTTTAACTGCTTCCTAGAGTCCTCTTCTCTCCAAACAAACAGTTTCAAAAACTAAGCCCCAAAATAAAACCACACTGCAGTGTCTTTAGAGCCAGAGGGCATCACATCCCTTGAGAACCTGTGCCTCATTAATTAACAAAAGGCCTGGACCTTCCTACAAATCTTCCCAGGCCCTACAATGGGTTAGAAGAAAGATCCTCCTTAATCACTTTATTCAGAGGCACTTTTAGTAAAACAGAAACAGCAAAGATTCCACTGGGCTTGGCCAAACACTGCTCAGCCCTGGGCTAGTAAATGCAGAAAGGTCAGGAGTGAACCTTGAGGGTAATGTCCAGTAAGCTAGAATCTGGGCCCATCCTTGGAGCTCATCCACAATCCTCTGGAGGCCTTGGTAGAGCCCAGGAAGCTCTTGTGAGGGGGATTGTGCAGTTGTGCCAAAAGCTAGGACAGTGTCCCAGATTGGGCCTGGGTTGCCTCAGTTTCCTCTTTTTCTTCCTCGTGAAACTGCCCCCCATGGTTTTTGTTCATGCTCCCATAGCCTTTTCTCCATCCTCCTCTTCCTGGTGGCCTCTCTTGTTGTCTTCACTAGTCCTCCCCTTTCAGTCTCTGTGATGAGGTACAAGCCCAAGTCAAGACCTTTTTCCCTTGGATGAGGAGGGCTTTCGTCCCATTACTCTGAAGGGCCCCAGGAAAGTCTGGCCTTTGGGGGGGAGGGGGCTCCTTGGATTCCACTTCCATTTCTCCCAGCCTGGATACTCCCTATCTTCTATTTAGCATTCTTTTGATATCTCTCCCTTTGATCCTATTACCAGCCACTCCCATCAAGATCCTCCCTCCATCTGTATTCACCCCAGGGTACCCTTCAATCCCCCACCGCCCCCATCAAGACCATACCTGGGGCCCCAGACTAGTTGGCAGCACCTGGATTCTTCCCTTCACCCCAGGGTACTGGTCGATTCCATCAAGACCTCTGGATTGCCCCACCTGCTTCTAACCCAAGCCCTCCATTGTCTGATGTCTCCTGATTGCCTCTAGCTGTTTCCCACCCTCGACCAGTCACCCCAGTCCCATTGAGGTCCTCCTTGGACTTCTCCTCAAGACCCTTCCTAAACCCCTCCTCCCATCACCCTAGACTTCCAGACCACCCCCAGATCCCTCCAGTCATTTCTGTATTTAAGTTTGTTGACCTGAAAACTTTATTAAGAAAAGGCAGCAGGCTAAATGCATACATTTTATGATTTAATTAATTAATTGATCAATTCCCTATTAAAGACAACGGTAACATAATGCATTATGGAGCCAGAAATGTTCTGGCTACCCAGTGCAGAAATCTTCTGACTTATATACATCTTGCTGTGAGAAAGAAACTCTCCTAATTAAGCAAACCATAAATTCAGTAAGACAAGACAATTAACAAAGCAATGTTGGTCACGCCTTGGGATTCCAGGCTGGATAAACATATGTCTCGGTGATAAGGAAATCCCACCACTAGTGAGTGGCAGGCTTCCTGCCCTAAACATAACTGACATAGGAAAGGGTAAACAAAGTTCAATAGAAATTACGACCTAAGATGTCTGTGTTTTCTTTACCATTAACATGCCATAACATAGTGTAGGTCTACAAATATTAAGATATGGAAAACGTCCCATTATTCAAGATAGTGTCCCAGGTTAAAGGTCTCCTTAAGGAATGTAGAGTCAGCCTTGGCTGGCTTTTGCTGACATAGGAAGAGGCACTCTCTGAGTTTGCTTCAGAGAGAACAAAGAGATTATTCCAAAATTTTATATTAAACATTATCAAGTTCCATCTTGCCTTCATGAAGGTGCTTAGGTTTAGTCCAGCTCTGACTCTGTCTAGCTGAGTTTCTATCTGACAAGCGTTACAAATGGTTAGGCTCCTTAAGAGTCAACCCAAGGTGGCGAATCTTTAATAAACTTTGTTTTCTTTGGCTTTAAGAAGGCTTGAGTCGAATTCATTTGAGCAGGACTTGGTGTGTTGGTATTTTGGGGTCCATAGCACCCTTGAACCTCAACATCTGCTCTTTGTGCCTGGTCCCTCCTTCCCCTCCTGTCATGAGGTGATGGTGTTTGCCAAGGCTCAGGCTGGAGCCCTCCTTTCCTTTCTACCCTCCCCCCCAAGTCTTGCCCATTCTCCCAGCTGGCATCTTCTGTGCAAATGACCCCCTAGTCCATCGGTGCAGGTTTCATCTCTCCAAACTCCAGCATCTCCAGTTGACGCCTTCTACTCTGATGGGGCCCAAGTTGACTTATGGCAAAACCAGAAAACATGGCAACAGGCCAGAGCTTTGGGCTCAGCTGAACAGGATGGAATGAAGTAGGAGGGAGACAATAAGACTTTCTTGTACTTGGGTGGAAAGGAAAGATCCCCTTCACAGGAATGAAGTGGGTGACACTGGCCCAAACAGTGGTGGGCTGGCTCCCGGCAGTGTAGGCTGTGGCAGCCTCAAAGCGAGCCCCATCACAGAGAAGAAGCATGGCGGGCAGGGGGGCATCCCAATGTACCCTGACCCTGGTGTACCGGGGGCCTCTGGATGGCAACCAGCATGGGGAAGGGCCTGGGCATCCTTAACTTGCAGAATGATTGGAGATAATAATAACTAGCGTTAATGTAGCACTTGAAGCTCTCCAAGGTCCTGGACATATCTCATCTGATCCTCACAGCAGCCCTGTGAAGGATGCACTCTCTCCATTTTCCATACGAGGAAGCTAAAGTGCCCACGGGGAGTGACCTGCTCAGGGTCATACAGCTAGGAAGTGCCTGAGGCGGGATCTGAACTCAGCTCCTGGTGACTCCAATGCAGCTCTCCTACTCACTGCAGCCCCTTGCTGCCTCCAGCTGAGACAGCTCAGAGGGACCACGATGGCTGCCACGCGGATGAGGGGCCACACCCCCAAAGAAAACGGAAGGGGACCCCAAGGCAGGGAGGACGGGGCCTCCAGTGAGGGTGCAGGCTGCAGAGAGCAGGCGGGCCATGGCGGGGCTGGGCACAGGGCACGGAAGGGTGTGGCAGGAAGGTGTGATGCCCGGCTCGGCAGGTCATTCCGTCTCATCTGACTCCTGACCCCACGGGGTTTCCTGGCCACTTCGTTCTGCAGCTCATTTGACAGATGGGGAAACTGAGGCCACCAGGGTCAGCAGCGCTCCAAGCTGGCTTCGCGCTGGGGCCTTGAATCAGGACCGGTGCCCTACGCACTGGGCTGCCCGGCTGTGAGCCGTGGGTGCGGGAGATGCTCCAGGGCGGCCGAGGGACCACGTGCCAGCCTCAGCCACGCCCCCTGGGGGGGCTGTGAGGGCGGCAGCTCCGGCCCGCTCCGGGCTGGTCTACACCATCTCCCAGCCCGGGGAGAGGGTCCTGCGGCCAAGCCTGAGACCGCCAGGGGGCGCCCCGGGGCGGGGGAGGTCTGACGGCGCCCCAGGTACTAAGAGGGGAACGGAGCAGAGCGCCCCCTTAGCAAGGCGGGGCCGTGCCTGAGGTCACTTCCTGTCTTGGCCCCTCCTGCTTCCGGCCCCCTCCCTCCAGCAGTGTGTGACAGACATGGGGCCCCGCCTTGGGGGGAGGGCTGCTTTTCTTCCCCGCCCAGTGAAGTCACGTCCTGTCTTCTCCCCGCCCCCTTTCTTCCTTCCGAAAAGAAGCTTCCGGCAAGCTCAGCTTTACTTCCGTTCCTGGACCCGCCCTCTGAGCTGGCTCAGAGGGGAAGCAAAGAAGAACGCCCCTCCTTCCTGGGCTAGGGTGGCGATGACGTAACCAACAGGACCCACCCTTTCCCCCAGTGATTGGCTCAAGGCATCCGGAGCAACAGCCAATCGGCGCGCCCGTTGTTGGCCGACTCCCGCTCCGGCTTTTGTTCATCCTTCTGCGCCTGTGCTGGAGGAGCGTCGGAACCTGTTGTCAGGACACCGGGCGGGTGAGGCGGGGGTGGGGCTAGTCCGGCCCCTACCCGCCGGGCCTCACTTTCCCTCGGAGTTAGTAAGGAGTCAGTATCTGGGGGCCAGGGCAGGGCGGTGCTCAAGGGGTAGAGAAGGGACGGGATGGGGGGCTGTCCCTGCGCGAGCCGCAAAGGCGCGGAGGCGGAGTGCTGAATTCTGTCTCCTCTCCATCCCCGCCCCCCAGCTGTGCCCATCCCTGCCCCGTCCCCCGTCCTTCCCCCTCAGACCGGCAGAGGCCGGTCCGGGAAGGGGGTCTCGGGGTCATCGGGAGCTGCGAGTGTGAGCGTGTGTTACGGCCCCCCCGGCGGAGAGGAAACTGAGGCAGGGCTGGGGGGCGGGGCTTCGGGCGCACCAGGCTTGCTCTGCCTGGTGCCCACGGGCTCCTTGGCAGGCTGGGCCCCAAGCGCCCGCCGGGTCCTTGGACGGGAAGCGTGTCAGGCCTTTCTGGCATTCCTGGGAGGCGCGGGCTGGGCTGAGTCCTCCCCGTGATGGGAGGGGAGCTGTCCTGGGGGAGGCTGTCGGGGAGGGGGGGTGTCCCGGGCGGAGCAGTCCCGGGTCAGGGGCTGTACCGGGGGGAGTCCTCGGGGGAAGTCCTCGGGGCCTTCGGCAGCCCCAGCTCCCATCCTCAGGGCTCTTGTTTACTCCTAGATGTGACCCCCTGCTGGGCAGGGGCGTGGTCCAGAGCAAAGACTCGGCTGCTGGCCCTCCTCGAAGATGGTGAGTGAGCTGGGACTCTGGGAGGGGCCGTTATCTTCCCGCCCCTGACCCTCTGAGACCGTGGCTCCAACTGTGGATGGGGTGTGCCCTCAGCTGGGCGCTCCCCCTAATGTTGGGGCTCCCGGAGCCCTCGTCCGTGGGCGCACAGCTCCCCCTAGGCGCCCCCGGAGGTCAGACCGGGCAGTCTGGGGCCCCTGTCTTTGCTGGCTCTGGCCTGGGGAGGGGGGGGCAGGACCACTGTGTCCCAGGGCCCCACAGGCTCCCTTCCCCGTGCCCTTTCCAGATCCGCATCGCAGCCTTGAACGCCAGCTCCACTGTGGAGGATGAGCACGAAGGGACCTTCAAGAGCCACAAGACCCAGACCAAGGAGGCACAGGTAAGCGGGCGGGGCCTGGCCCTGCTGCCCCTTCTGGCCCGACTGCTCCCACTGACCAGCCGGACAGCTCCCACTGACCGTCCAGTCCTTGTCTGGCCCTCAGGAGGCGGAGGCTTTCTCCCTGTATCACAAAGCCTTGGACCTGCAGAAGCATGACCGCTGGGAAGAGTCGGAGAGAGCCTACCAGGAGCTGCTGGAGATCCGCCTGCTGCGGGAGGTGAGCCTGTCTGGGGGAAGGGGGGGAGGGGGGAGGGAGGGGGAGAGGAAAGGGGAAGGGGAGGGGGAGGGGGGGAGGAGGAGGGGGAGGGGAGGAGGGGGAAGGGGAAAGGAGGAGGGACCCCCATTGCTGCCGCTGTGCACAGTCTGCTGCTTCTGCCCAGGCTGGTCTGAAACCACGCTCCTCATTTCTCCAGCACCTCTCACAGAAACCTGCTATAAATATTTTTGTACATGTGGGTCCTTTTCCCTTTTCTATGATCTCTTTGGGATACAGCCCTAGAAGTAGTTTTGCTGGGTCAAAGGGGTCTCCAGAATGATAGGATCAGCTCACAACTCCACCAACAATGCATTAGTGTTCCCATTTTCCTGTATCTCCAATATCATATTTATCATTTTCCTCTTTTATCATGTTAGCCAGTCTGATAGTGAGTAGTTTTGATTTGCATTTGTCTGATCAGTAGAGATTTAGAGCATTTTTTCATGACTACCTAGCTTTAATTTTTTCATCTGCAAACTACCTATTCATATCCTTTGAGCAATTATCAATTTAGGAGTGACTTGTATTCTTATAAATTTGACTCAGTTCTGTATATATTTTAGAAATGAGGCTTTTATCAGAAACACTGACTCTAAAAATAATTTCTCAACTTTCTGCTTCCTTTCTAATCTTGGTTGCATTGGTTTTGTTTGTGCAAAAACTTTTTAATTTAATCTAATTAAAATGATCCATTTCTCATTTCATAATATTCTATCTTTTGTTTGGTCATAAATTCTTCCCTTCTTCATAGATCTGACAGGCAAATTATTCTTTGCTCTCCTAGTTTGCTTTTGGTATCACCCCTTATGTCTAAATCACATACACATTTTGACCTTATCTTGGTTTACGGTGTGAGATGTTGTTCTATGCCTATTTTCTGCCATACTATTTTCCATTTTTTCTAGAAGTTTTGTCAAATAGCGAGTTCTTGTCCCAGAAACTGGGAATTTTTGGGTTTATCAAATAGTAGATTACTATAGTCATTTACCATTGTGTCTTGTGTACCTAACTTATTCCACTGATCTGCCTTTCTTTTGCTGCTTCATAATACAGTGTTAGATCTGGCGCAGCCTTTACATTTTTTCCCCCTGCTAATTCTCTTGATATTCTTGGCCTTTTGTTTTTCAAGATGAATTTTGTCATTTTTTCTAGCTCTATAAAATAATTTTTTTGGCACTTTGGTGTGGCGCCAAATAAGTAAATTAATTTAGGTACCACTGTCATTTTTATTAAATTAATCCGAGCAGTTGATATTTTTCTAATTATTTAAATTCTTCTTTATTTGTGTGAGAAGTGTTTTGTAATTGTGTTCCTGTAGTTCCTGGGTTTTCTTGGCACATAGACTCCCAAATGTTTGGTACTGTCTACAGTTACTTTAAATGCAATTTCTCTTTCTGTCTCTTGCTGCTGGGCTTTGTTGCTAATATGTAGAAATGCCAATGATTTATGTGGGTTTATTTTATGTCCTGCAACTTTGCTAAAGTTGTTAATGATTTCAAGTAGTTTTTTAGTGGATTCTCTTAAGTATGTATCACATCATCTACAAAGAATGATAGCTTTCTTTCTTCATTGCTGTTCTGATTCCTTCAATTTATTTTTTTTGGTTATTGGTAAAGGTAGCATTTCTACCACAATGTTAAATAATAGTAGTGATATTGGGCATCCTTGTTTCACCTCCATCTTATCTGAAAAACTTTTAGCTTATCTCCATTGCATATAGTGCTTATTGATTGTTTTAAGGAAAACTTCTGTGCTCTCTAATGTTTTTAATAGGAATGGGTACTGTATTTTGTCAAAAGCTTTATCTATATTGAGATAATCATGTGATATCTGTTAATTTTGTTATTGATGTGGTCAGATATACTGATAGTTTTTCTAATATTAAACCAGCACTGCAATTCTTGATATAAATCCCACCTGGTCATGATGTATTATTCTCATGATAAATTGCTGTAATCTCTTTGCTGATATTTTATTTAAAATTTTTGCATCAATATTCATTACGGAAATTGGTTTATAGTTTTCTTTCTCTGGTTTGGATCTTCCTGGTTTGGGTATCAGTGCCATCTTTATGTCTTAAAAAGAATTTGGTTGGACTCCTTCACCAGTTTTTCTAGATAGTTTATATAGTATTGGAACTGATTATTCTTTAAATGTTTCGTAGAATTCACTGGTAAATCCATCTGACCCTGGAGATTTTTTTCTTAGGGACTTCATTGATGGCTTGTTCAATTTCTTTTTCTAAAATGGGGTTATTTAAGTATTTTATTTCCTCTTTTTGTTAATTTGGACAATTTCTATTTCTGTAAATATTCATCCATTTCACTTAGATTGTCAAATTTATTGGCAAAATAGCTCCTAATTATTGATTTAATTTCCTCTTCGTTGGTGGTAAATTCACTCTTTTCATTTTTGATACTGGTCATTTGGTTGTCTTCTTTCTTTTTTTCTAATCAAATTAACCAAAGATTTATCTATTTTATTGTTTTTTTCCCATAAAATTATCTCTTAGTTTTATCTATTAGTTCAATCGTTTTCTTAATTTCAATTTTATTAATCTCTCCTTTAGTTTTCAGAATTTTCTAATTTGAGATTTAATTGGGGATTTTTAATTTGTTTTTTTCTAGCTTTTTTAGTTGCATGCTGAATTCATTGATCTCTTCTTTCTCTATTTTATTCCTGTAAACACTTAGATATAAAATTTCCCCTAAGAACTGCTTTTGCTGAATACCTTAAGTTTTAGTATGTTGTTTCGTTATTGTTGTTCTCTTGCATGAAATTATTGATTGTTTTTCTGCTTTGTTCTTTGACCCACTCATTCTTTAGGATTAGATTATTTAGTTTCCAATTATTTTTTAGCCTCTCTTTCCATGGTTGTTTATTACATGTAATTTTTATTGCATCCTGATCTGAAATGGGCGCATTTAATATTTCTGCCTTTCTGCGTATGTTTGTGAGGTTTTTATGCCCTAATACAAGGTCAGTTTTTCTGTAGGTGCCATGTACCACTGACAGAAAGGTGTATTTCTTTCTATCCCCATTCAATTTTCTCCAGAGGTCTACCATATTTAACTTTTCTAAGGTTCTATTCACCTCCTTAACTTCTTGTTTATTTTGTGTTTTGATTTATCTAGTTCTGAGAGGGGAAAGTTAAGGTCCCCTACTAGTATAGTTTTGCCATCTGTTTCTTCCTGTAACTCACTTAACTTCTGTAAGAATGTGGATGCTGTACCGCTTGGTGCATATATGTTTAGTATTGATATTACTTCATTGTCTGTGGTACCTTTTAGCAGGATGTAGTTTCCTTCCTTATCTTAATTAGATCTGTTTTTGCTTTTGCTTGGTCTTAGATCAGGATCATTACCCCTGGTTTTTTTTTACTTCAGCTGAAACATAATACATTCTGCTTCAGCCTTTTACCTTTACTCTGTGTGTATTCCTCTGCTTCAGATGTATTTCTTGTAAATAACATATTGTAGGATTATGGTTTTTAATCCACTCTGGTGCTTCTGTTTTATGGGAGAATTCATACCATTCATATTCACACTCATAATTTCTGTGTATTTCCTTCCATAGTATTTTTCCCCATTCCCTCTCCTTTCAACCCATCCCTCCTCACCAGTGTTTTGCTTCTGACCACCAACTCCCTCCATCTGCCCTCCCTCCTATCAGCCCCTTCCCTTTTCTTTCCCCTTTCCCCTCCTACTTCTAAGATAGATTTCTATACTGAGTATGTGTTATTCCCTCTTTGAGCCAATTCTGATGAGAGTAAGAGTCAAAGAATGCTCATTTCCCCCCCCCCCCTTCCCTCTACTGTAATAGGTCTTTTGTGCTTCATCATGTGATATAATTTACCATATTCTGCCTCCCCTTTCCTCTTCTCCCAGTACAATTCTTTATTTTCATCCCTTAATTTTTTTTATATCATCACATCAAAGCCAATTTATACCCATATCCTCTGTCTGTGTATACTCCCTCCAGCTGCCCTAATAGAGATACAGTTCTTAAGAGTTTACAAGTATAATCTTCCTGTGTAGGGATGGATACAATTTAACCTTATTGAATAATGTGTTTTTTTTCTTTCTTATCTTTTTATGGTTCTCTTGAGTCTTGTATTTATTTGAAGACTGAATTTTCTGTTCAGTTCTGATCTTTTCCTCAGGAAAGTTTGGAAGTCCCCCATTTCATTGACTGTCCATCTTTTCTCCTTCAAGATTATCCTCAGTTTTGCTGGGTAGGTGATTCTTGGTTGTAATCCTATCTCCTTTACCCTCTGGAATATCATATTATAAGCCCTCTGATCTTTTAATGTGGAATCCTGTCTGTGGTTCCTCAATATTTAAATTGTTTCTTTCTGGCTGCTGTTGTAATTTTGGCTCTAATATTCCTTGGAGTTTTCATTTTGGAATCTCTTTCAGGAGGTGATCGGTGGATTCTTTCAATGACTGTTTTACCCTCTGGGTCCAGGATATCAGGGCAGTTTTCCTTGATAATTTCTTGAAAGATGCTGTCCAGGGTTTTTTTTTTAAAAATCATGGTTTTCAGGTTTCACTAATTTTAAAATTATTTTTCCTGGACCCATTTTCCAGGACACTAGTTTTTCCAGTGAGATATTTTGCATTTTCTTCTATTTTTTCATTCTTTTGATTCTTTTTGATGGATTCTTGATGTCTCATAGAGTCATTAGCTTCCACTTGTCCACTTCTAATTTTTAAGAAATTATTTTCTTCAGTGAGCTCTTGTACCTCCTGTTCTACTTGGCCAGTTTTACTTTTCCAAGAGTTGTTTTCTTCAGTGGATTTTTTGCCCCATTTGAACAATTCTGTTTTTTAAGGAGTTGTTTTCTTTAGTCAATTTTTTAACTTCTTTTCTAAGCTATTGGCTCTTTTTTCATAATTCTCCTGCATAACTCTCATTTCTTTCCCCAGTTTTTCTTCTTCTTCTCTTACTTGGTTTTTAAATTTCTTTTTGAGGACTTTTTGGACTTGAGAGACCAGTTCATATTGCTCTTTGTAGCTTTGCATATAGGCATTTTAACATTCTTATCCTCTCTGAGTGTGTGCTTTGAGCTTCCCTGTTGCCATAGTCACTTTCTACGGTCAGGGCTCTCTTCTGTTCTTTTGCTCATTTTAAAGCCTGTTTTGTGACTTTTAAAGTTGAACTCTGCTCCTGGGGCATAGAGGGCACTGTCCCAAGCTTCTTGTGCTGGAGACCAGGAGCCTGCTTACTGGCTTTGCGCCCCAGGGCCTTGAGTGCTGGTGGCTTGCCCATTGCACTGGTATGACCCAGGCTAGTGGTGCTTGCTGGGCTGGCCATTTGCCTTCCTTGCTGAGGTGGAAGGCCTCGTAGTTGACCTGCAGATCTAGGACCTCAGGGCCTCAGGGGCTGATCTGTGCTGTGTGTGGCTGAGAGGCTCCCACCAGCTTGCCCAGACACCGTCTACACTGGGCTGTGCTGTATTTTAACCCCAGATGGACAGATCTTTCCTGAAGTCCTTCTGAGTTATCTTAAACTAGAAAACTGTTTCACTCCATCTTCTTATGGATTCTGTGGCTCCAGAATCCATTCAGAGGCTTGACTTAATGTTGTTTACGGAGCTCAGGCCACTTCCTGGCTCTTCTCGGTTCTCGGCAGCACCCCATGCACTGTGGCTCCATCCAGCTGCCCTGTTTTCATGATTGCCACTTTGTAACAATTTATTTCTGGGCATCTTCTTCACTTTTTGTTTTCATTGATTCCTTTGATCGTCTTGACCTTTTATTCCTCCAGATAAATTCTGTTATTTTTTTTAGCTCTATAATTCTTTGGTAGTTTGATTGTTTTGGCACTGAGTAAATAAACTAATATAGGGAGAATTGTCATTTTATTCCATTGGCTCAGCCTGCCCATGAGCAATTAATATTTTATGTTTTATAATTGTATTCCTGTAGTTCCTGGGTTTGTCTTGGCAGGCAGATTCCCAAGTATTTTATTTTGTCTGCAGTTATTTTCAGTGGAATTTCTTTCTTTTACTTCCTGCTGGGTTTTATTGGTAGCATACTGAGAGATACTGAAGATTCACGTGGCTTTATTTTATCTTCTACAGCTTTTCTGAAGTTGTTAATTGTTTTAACGAATTTTTCAAGTGATTCTCTAGGGTTCTCTATACCATTATGTTGCCTGCAAAGGGGTCAGTTTTATTTCCTCGTTTCCTTTTTTTTATTTCTTCAATTTCTTTTTCTTACTGCTGCTGTAAGCATTTCCAGGACAGTACTGAGTCATGGTGGTGATAATGCATGTCCTTGCTTACCCCCTGACCTTATTGGGAAGGCTTCTAGCTTATCCCGATTATAGAGAATGCTGATGGTTTTAGAGAGATACAGCTTATCATTTTAAGGAAAGCTCCGCTTATTCCTGTGCTTTCTAGTGTTTTTAATTAGTATAGATGTATTTTGTCAAGTTTTTTCTAGATCTGTTGCTTTTTAATCATATGATTTTTGTTGTTTTTGTTACTGATAATGTCAATCATGTTGACTATTTTCCCAGTTTTCAGCCAGCCCCACATTCCCAGTCTAAATCCAGTCAGAGTATACGACCCTTGTGGTTTATTGCACTAGTCCTTTGGCTAGTATTTATTCATTAAGGAAACTGGCCTGTAGTTTGTCTTTCTCTGCTTTTGCTCTTCTTGGCTTAGGTATTAAAACTTTTCTGTGTCATAGATGGAATTTGGCAGGATTCTCTAATCCATTTTTTCAAATAGTTTATATGGTATTGGAATTAGTTATTCTTTAGATGTTTAGTAGGATTCACTTGAGAATTCATCGGATCCTGGGGATTTTTTCTTTTTTTAAAATTATTTTATTTGTTTTCAGTGTTCTACAATCACTTCCACATAACTTAGATTTTTCCCCCCTTCCCCTCCTTTCCCCCTCCCTCCCCCCTCCCTCCCTGAGATGGCATACAATTTCATATAGATTTTACACATACATTCCTGTTAAATACATTTTCTTCTTAGTCGTGTTGCATAGAAGAAATCAGATGAATGGGAGAAATCATAAAACAAACCAAAACGTAATACAAAAGAAGATGATCTGCTACATTCTGTGGTCAGATTCCATAGTTCTTTTTCTGGATGTGGAAGGCATTTTAGCTTAAGAGACCACTGGGAATTTTTTAAGTCCTTGCATTGCAATGAAGGACTAAGTCTACCAGAAAAATTCCTCACACACTGTGGTTGTTGCTGTGTATAAAGTTCTCCTGGTTCTACTTCTTTCGCTCAGCATCAGTTCACATAAGTCTTTCCAGGCTTCTCTGAAGTCTCCTTGTTCATCATTTCTTATAGCACAGTATTACAGTATATTCATATACCACAACTTATTCAGCCATTCCCCAGTTGATGGGCATCCCCTTGATTTCCAGTTTTTGGCCACCATAAAAAGTGCTGCTATAAATATTTTTGTACATGTGGGACCCTTTCCCATTTTTATGATCTCTTGGGGATACGGTCCTAGAAGTGGTATTGCTGGGTCAAAGGATATGCCCATTTTTGTAGCCCTTTGGGCATAGTTCCAAATTGCTCTCCAGAATGGTTGGATGAGCTCACAGCTCCACCAATAATGAATTACTGTTCTAACTCTCCCACAGCTTCTCCAATATTTATCCTCATCCTGTTTTGTCATGTTAGCCAATCTGATAGGTGTGATGTGGTACCTCAGAGTTGCTTTGATTTGCATCTCTCTAATTAATAGTGATTTAGATCATTTCTTCACTGGGAATTTTTTTCTTAAGGAACTCATTGACAGCTTGTTCAATTTCTTTTCTCTAAGACAAGTTATTTAAGTATTCTGTTTCCTTTTCATTCAATCTGAATTTATATTTTTGTTAATATTCATCCTTTTCACAAGTGACCAGTTTTATTGGCATATAATTGAGCAAACTGGCTCCAAATTTTTGATTTAATTTCATCTTCATTGGTGGTGCATTCATTCTTTTCATTTTTGATACTGGTAAATTTGATTTTCTTCTTACTTTATAAAAGTCAAATGATCCAGTGGTTTATCTTCTGTTGGTCTTTTCGTAAAACCAGCTCCTAGATTTATTTTTTAGTTCAATGACTTTTTGACTTTGAATTTTATTAACCTCTCTTTTAATTTTCAGGATTTTTATTTTGATGCTTAATTAGGGATTTAAAATTTGTTGTATGTCTAGTGTTTTTAGTTGTATGTCCAATTTGTTGATTTACTCTTTCCCTCTTTTGTCGATGTGTTTAGAGAGATACATTTGCCCAAGTGCTACTTTCATGTAGCTCACAAATTTTGATACAATGTCTCACTGATGTCTTTATCTTTAACAAAAGTATTCATTGTTGCTATAATGTGCTCTTTGACCTACTCATCCTTAGGATAGGGTTATATAGTTTCCAGTTAATTTTTACGTATGCTTCAAAGCCTCTTTATTGAACAAAATTTTTATTTTACTTTGGTCTGAAAAGGGTACATTTTCTGCTTGTTTGCATTAGCTTGTGAGCCTTTTATACCCTAATACATGATCAGTTTTTGTGCAGGTGCCTACACAGCTAAATAATAGGCATATACCTTGCTCTTTCCATTAAATAAATGCTCTCCAACTTTTCAAAAATTCTGTTCATTTCCTTAACTTTTCCTTGTTTATTTGATTTATCTAGACTTATCTAGTTCTGGGTGGGGGAAAGTTGAGGTCCCCCCATTAGATGAATCTCTGTACCCAGCTGTGTGTATGCATACTCTTCCCGCTTTTACTACTTTAGATTCAGGAGAGAGAGAGAGAAGAGACATGAGAGAGGGGGACAGGGAGGGATGGCATGGAGGGCAGAGAGAATGCTCATGAGTGAGTGCTGCAGTCCCTCTGATGTCGGAGGCCTCACTTGTGCACTCTCTCTGTGGGACCTTGAAGCCAGGGCTCCTGAGATCAGTAGGTCAGGGAATTCAGCTGTCCAGCTGTTTCCTCTGTGGTCATCCTTGGCTTTTGTGTGTATTTCTTTTCTTTTCAGGCGGTTTTATCTGGTGATGAGAGAGAGGGCTTGAAGCATCCTGGGTTGATGCTAAAATATTCAACATACAAGAATCTGGCCCAGTTGGCGGCCCAGCGGGATGACCTAGAAACAGCTATGGAGCTCTACTTAGAGGTACTGTCAGCGTGAGCCACTTGGGTGCTGCTTATTGGGGCCAGGGTGTTCCAGGATCCCTGAAGCCTGACAAGATCCACTTAGCAAGCCCCCTCCTCCTGATCTGTGTTCCCAGTGACTTTAATCTGGCTTGGCCTTGCTGGGTCTGGCCCGCCTGACCCCTTCAGCCCTGTTGATGGGGATCTTCCCCAAGCTCTGCCCTTGTAGGTGAAGAATGTGACTGGAGTGCATGTCCTTGTCCCATGGCGATGGCAGTTCATCCCAAAGGCCCAGTCTAGTCCTCAGAGCGCTCCTTTGGGGCCAGCCGTTGGCTCCCAAATCTGTGGTTTTCTTCTGCATCTCCCCCGCTGGAGGCCAGCCTTCTTGGCACCCTTTGGTGGCCTCCCCATGTGGGCACTTAGCCTCTATTTCCAGGGCATGGACAATCTTGTGCTGTGCTTTTCTCTGGCAGCTCTTGGAGGCTCTTGGGCACAGAATCTTCCTGCCCAGAGTTCTCCCAGTGTGGCTCTGCCCTTCTTCCCCAGGCAGCCAGCTCCCCCTCTAGGAAGCCACTGCAGCCTCTCTTTAAGATGTCATGATCCAGATGTCCTTGTTGCTGTCTTCTGCATAGCCCTCTGCCACCTCTGATCCCTATGTCCTTTTGGGACCTTCCTCCTGACCCTGGGAGTGCAGAGAGGCTCAGTAGGGTCTGGTCCTGGGGGTGGGATGGGGTTGGGATGGGGTGGGGGTGTGTGCAGAAAGAGGCAGGGCATTGACTGCTTCATCTGTCTACAAATGAGTGAGTCTCTGGTGACACCTTGGTGCTTATTGCCTGCCTGAGGTCAGTTCTGAGTGACATAACACCCCACTCAGCTTCCTCTCTCTGGACCCTCCCCACTGGGACCCTCCTTTCGTCAGGCCCCTCCTCCCCTTGCACCACCTGCCAACCCTCCCTTAATCAGTAGCCTCTACCTTAATTGCTGCACTGTCCTGGATTCTTGGAGTTGGGCTCCCAGATCCATCCTCATTGTCCTTCATCCTTTTGTATCCTTGTCCTGTACACATACCCTAGAAGTGGAATCAGTGCCACGATCTGGGCTCAAGGGACTTTTCCTTCACAGTTTTCTTCATTTCTCCCCCATTTCTCCATCTCTCTCTTTCCTCTTCCCCACCCACCTTTATGGATTCCATCTCTCACCAGGCTCCGGCCTTTGAGGGGAGATGAGGGCAGACCGGCCCACATGCTGTAACAAGGTGATATTCTAAGCTTCACTTGGGCTCCACCTCCCTCTCCTTCCTTACCTACCATCACTCAGGTGCCAGTATCTCCTCCCATGTTGAGGGGTTCTCCAGGTGACTCCTTCTCCTGTTTGGCTGATCCCCTTCTGTCCCTTCCCCCCACTTCTCTCCCCTCTCCTGGCTCCTCCTTCCTGCTTCTCCCATCCTCCAAACACCCTCCCAGGGTTCCTGTAGCCCCTGACTCCTCCCCTGTCTCTACTGCCCTCTGAAACTAAGCTTCAGGGAAAAGGTGTCTACACCTGGGGCTCCCTTTCATCTCAGTGCTCGGAACAGTCTGCTTTCTGACCCCATTCCACCAAAACTGGCCTGTGCAAATTTACCAGTGGCTTCATGGGTATCCAGTCCAATGGTGTGCTCTTTCTCCTTGTCTTCCTTGACCTCTCTTGGATCCCTCTGTCGTCCTGAATTCTTTCTTCTCTCTCTCAGCTCTCCTGCTCCCTCTCTGGCTGCTCCTTCTGTGTCTCCACCAGGCCATCTAACCTTAGGTGGCCCCTGGGCTCTGTCCCAGACCTTCTGTTTTTCTGGGTGATATCATCCCCTCCCATGCATTTAATGACCTGCTGATGACTGTCAGATCTATTTCTCTTGCCCTGACCTCCCTGCTGACCTTCGGTCTCAAATGTCCCAACTGCTTTTCATCCATCTCTAACTGGACCCAGTCACTCTCGAGGGCCCCCCCATCCTCCTGGGCTCTCAGGCCCCCAGCCTAGTGCTCATCCCAGTCTCCTCCCTCTTTCACCGCCCCCCTTCCTGATCCAATATGGCACCATGGCCTGATGACTTCACCTCTGCGTTTTCTCTCCAATACAGCCCCTCCTCTCTGATGGCTGCCCTCACCCTGGCATAAACCCTCATCTCGCCCCTAGACTATGGCAGTAGTTGCTGGTAGGGGGGAGGATCTTCCTTCCTCTGTCTCTCCTCCTTCCAATTCATCCTCCACTCAGCCTCCAAAGGGATATCTCTAAAGCTCAGGTTTGACAACCTCACCCCCTACTCAGTAGCCTCCAATGCTCCCTTGGCCCCGACGAGTCAAAGCCTTTCATAGCCTAGCACCTCGTTCACCTGTCTAGACTTCTTGTACCCCATTCCCCTCCAAGACATCCCCCTGATATTCCTCATACAACATGCTCCATTCATGAGGCAGGTTGGTGCTATAGGACAGAGACCAGGTAGTCAGGAAAACCTGAATTCAAATGTGATCTCATACTCTTAATAGCTTGTGACTCTGGGCAGGCTATCTCACCTCTGCCCACCTCAGTTTCCTCAACTGTAAAATGGAGCAACTATAGCACCTCCCTTTCAGGGTTGTTGTGAAGACTAAATGAGATGATATTTGTCAAACCTTTAGCACAGTGCCTGCAGTGAGGCTCTCATTAATGTTTCCTTCCTCCATCCCCCTCCTCCCTTACTTCTCTCCCTCCCTTCATTCCTTCTTTTCTCCCTTCTTCCCTCCATGACTCCTTGTTCCATGCAAGGCTTTTCTTCCCCAGTGGACACCCTTGCATTACCCCCGTTCTTACTGGAAAGGCCCCTGGTGTCCCTTCCTCGCCTGTGGTGTTGCTCCAGAAGCTCTGAGCCCTGGAACAATGAGACAGTTTATTAAAGAGTCCTTTCCCCTTGTCCGTGGACTGTCCTTTTCCCCAAAACTTTCGGTGTTGGGGAAGTTATTGGAAATGTTGTGTAGATCCAGGTGGTGTTGGATGATGGTCACAAGCTCCCAGGCCCCTTCTAGCTGTCCTCACACGTATGCTGTGGCCAAGTCATTGGTCATATCTGTTTGCATGTTTCTAGGCCGTGATGCTGGACTCCACGGATGTCAACCTTTGGTATAAGATTGGCTGTGTGGCCCTGAAGCTGGTGTGCATCTCGCTGGCTCGCCATGCCTTTGAGGAGGGCCTCCGCTGCAATCCTGACCACTGGCCCTGCTTGGACAACCTCATCACAGTCCTGTACACGCTTGGCGACTACACCAGTGAGTCCAGCCCCTTCAGGGGAGGCTGCCAGGCCAGGGCTGGCCCTGAGTGCCTCCCCCTCAGGGAGTGTCCTCCACAGGTAGCTCACCTATCCATCTTTCTGTTCATGAGGTGGATCAAGAGGTCTTTCCCTGTCCTTGTCACCTGATCAGTGCCCTCCCAAAGGGGGTGCCCAGAGCTGCCCTCGGTACAGCAGGGGCATCTTACACATGGCAGGCTCTTCCTCCTCCTCCCCACCGCCCTCAGGAGGACTGTGCTGGCTGCCCTGCCTCCCTGCCTTTCTTCCACCTGCCACGTATGACTAGCAGGATACGTTCCTCAAAGCCAGTGGGATTTTTTTTTTTGGTTGTAGTGGAGGCTTTCTTTGTGTTCCCCAGCACTTGAGTCAGGATTTGCCCACTTCCTGGCTGACTTATGGGCTGATGCAGATTGCCCTTTTGAGCCTGCCCCCTGAGAAGTCGAATGCCCTCTAAGGCTTCCCTGGTAGAAGGGTTCCCCAGAGAGGTCAGCAGTGGTCCTTGGGTCCCATGGACTTTTAAATCAGATGATGTCACCTTGGTGTTCCCTCTGACAACCTAGGCTGTCTCTGGAAGGGGATAGACAGTCAGGGGATTTGAGAGGGGTATGGGAGAAGCTGGACAGTGAGTGGGGGGGCATGGTGGGCATACTTCATATGTTGGAAGGCCTACAGCCTGCTGAGGTTGTGACACCCCAGTGGTCCACTTTCTGAGGGTTCCACCTTCTCAGCTGCAGCAGAGAATGTCTGATGAGTAAGTGAGCTCCCTGTCCTTTGTGCATGGGCACAGCCCATCTGGTCTGCAGCAGAGGGCACCAGGGAGTTTTTACTTGTTAGGGAGGGAAGTATAGCCAGATATTCACAGTCAGGCTGGGGGTCATTTCTGGAGGCCTTTTGCCAAGTCATAGAGAAAGGGATGCAGGGCTGGGCTGTCACAGGGATGTGCTTTGAGTCAGGGAGCATAGAGCTTAAGGGAAAGATGGAAAACAAATTTACCTGGCAGAAGGGCTGTAGTATCTTTGCCAAGAAAACCCCAAATGGGATCACAGAGAGTCAGACATGACTGAAGGGACCCAGTCCTCAGGTTGTTGTGAGAGCCTGGCACACAGTGGGCACCACCCTCCAGCTCTGCCCTTGGGCTCCAGGTCCACGTTGTCCACTGCCTGCTGCTCAGACTCCCTGGCTGCCTTCCCCCCTACCCCCACCTGGCCAGTCCCTTGTGTCTGTCTTCCCAGCTCGTCCCTCCTCCCTGCTCTATCCTCTGCCAGCTGCTTGAAGGACCTTCCTAAGTACAGGCCTTGTAATTGTGTGCCTGTGCTTGTACCAACAAACTGCCAGTCTCCTGGGGACCATGTTGTCCATGTTCTGCAGTCCCCTCTTGGTGAAGATGCCACAGCAGGCCTTTCTAGGCCAGGGCCTTCACCCTCAGGCCTTAGAGCCATCCCCACGGCAGCAGTGGGAAGGAGGGACAGAGGTGCTGCGGCTCAGTGGTCAGTGAGAAACCGAGAAACCAAGCAGCCGACTAGGGAAAGCGCACTCCTTTGTTCTTGGCTGGGTTTTTCTCTTCTTTTTTATTTAGACAGTGTAACAAATACTGTCAGTACAGTAAAACATAGCATAAAAAGCCCATGCTCCGTGACTCCGATATCGAAGATGTCTCCTCCTAGGTCAGTGAGAGGAAGAGGGAAGGAAGGGCCTTTGGCTGGTGTAGCTCGAGGAAGAGGTCAGGCCCTCCTGGGGGCCCAGGAGCGGCCCGGGTGGGCAACATCCCACTTATCCCACTGTTTCCTCATTCTGGCCCCCAAAAGTCTCGGAGAACTTGATTATTTTGGCTGATTCCTTTTCTGCCCAATCATCAAATGGAAGACAGGGGAGAAGGATTGTTGTGGTACCTGCTGCGTGCCATGCACAGTGCCCAGCACCTTCCTTTTCTGTTCAGTTACGGGGCTAGCCCAAGGTCTGTCTGAAAAAGCTTCATCCACTTGTGGGAATCGGAGGAGACCTGGTCACACTGTGTGTGGCTGGCAGAGCTGCTGCTCAGAGCTCCTTAGCCAGGACCTGGGTGACTGAGCTGTCCAGAGCCTGCTCAGAGCTTTCTAACAGTCATCTAGCTCAGGCATCTGTGTGTCTGCTCTGTGATCACTCATTGCTTCCACGTTCCTTTGATTGAATACAAAGGTGTGAGGGAGCCCCTGGGGGACCTCCTCCATTCCAGGGAATTGGTCCTGGTGGCTCTCCCCCTCCTGACTTCTGATGAGGCAGAAAGGGGCATCTGGCTGGGGGCACCAAGGCGCAGTATGGAGGCCCAAAGCGCTGGGGGTGATATATGCCAGTCATGGGAATTCAATACAGGGTGTGTAAGGGGGACAGAGATGTCTCGCTGTGTGGGGGGCAAAACCTGCCTTTGTGGGGTCATGCTGGAGGGATGAGTGGATGGGACAGAGATGAGGGAGAAGACCAGGTTGCCTTGAAGGTGTCTAGCATGGGTCAAGAAGGCTCAGAAAGGAGAGTCAAAGTCTGCCGAAATCAGAAGCACTTTGGTGTCTTGGAGATGTCTTCCAGTTCCCGGCTTTGCCTTTGATCTTCTCAGGTGTTCAGAGTGAAGTTGGAGCCTCAGGGACAGGCCTGACTGACTCTCCTCTTGGACTTGACTGTCTCCTCTCTCTGTCTCTGCAGCGGGCCTGTATTTCATCTGCAAAGCCCTGGAGAAGGACTACAGGTACAGCAAGGGACTGGTGTTGAAGGAGAAGATCTTCCAAGAGCAGCCTAGTCTCCGCAAGGACTCTCTACGCATGTTCCTCAAATGGTAACCCTAACTCTGTGTTGGCCTGGCCCCAGCCCCAGTGCCTGTCCCCCACAGCCCCCTGTCCCCAGTTGCAGCACCTACCCTCCTGTGCCTTCCTATCCCTGGCTACAGTGTCTGGTCCTCTGTGTCCACCCATCCCACTCAAGTGCCCGACACCTGTGCCCACTGGTCCCTGGCTCAAGCACATGCCCCCCACAGCTGCCCATCCCTGACTTCAGCACCTGGCACCTGTGCCCGTTGGTCATTAACTCAAGCGCCTGCCCTACAACCTCCCATCCCTAGCTCAAGAGCCTGACCTTTGTGCCCACCTGACCACAGCTTGAGCATCTGCCCCACACCCCTGCTCATCCCCAGCTCAAGCGCCTGCCCGCTGTGCACACTGGTCCCTGCCTTGAGCACCTGACCCCCGATCTCCAGCTTGAGTGCCTGCCCCTCCACATGCCCTCTCAGCCGTGGTGACGTTTCACCCACCAGAGTCGCTCCTGGTCCTCTGGCTTTGGCTTCATGGTCCTGCTTTGCTCTGTGGTATGGGAGAATAGGAGGGGAAGCTGTGTCAGCCATCAGGGCCTCTGCTCAGAAGCTCAGCTTGTGCTGGAGGTGGTCTTGTTTTCCTTTTTCCCATCACTCCTCATGGGGCCTGGATGTGGTCAGGGACCCTGTATGCCTCATTTTGCATTCTTGGTGTTCTCCTCTCAGCTTCCCTTGGGGCCTCTGGGTTCACACTCACTGATCTGGGTTTCCCCACATCACTGGACATGGGGCAATCCAGCCTCTGCTTGCAGATCCCTAGGCAGAGGGCCCTTGCTGTATAACTCACGGCATTGAGAAGCTCGCCTTAGTTAGCCATTCACTGCTCCTGGGACAAGCCATCTTGGCTTCATGGGGCAGGCCCTCTTGGCTCTTCCTCATCCTGCTTATCTGCCTCTAGGCCCTTTCCAGCCTAGCTCAGATCCCCAGGTTGAGCAGGCCTCTGCAGGAATCTCCTTCAAGATGCTCTTATCTCATGTTCTGTCCCAGATGCCATAGCAAGAAGGGGCCCGGTTGGCATAGAACACTGGTCTCAGGTGCTTTATTGTGGTCCACCCTCATTCTTCTTCCCAGGACCCTTTCACCATGCAGGCCTGGCTTGGCTGGTCAGCTGTCTCGTGCAGCCCTGCCCTGGCTCTGTCCTCTGGACCTGTTGGCCATATTGACTGCCCTTAAGTACACTGCTCTCTATTGTCACTTCTCCAGCCAGGTGGTCAACAACCACCATCACTGTTCCTCTCAGGATGGGCACGACTCTCCTCAGCCCCAGGGCTGCCACAGGACTGTCACACTGGCCATTGCCCTCCCCTCTTGAACCTTTGAAAAATGGCCAATTTTTTTCAGTCAGCAAAAGTCCACTTTGTTCATATTTCCATTCTCCCTCCCCTCTCTCCCCCCAGTTTGAGAAAGAACCAAACTCTATTGGGAACATGTTGAATCCAGAAAAAACCCAGTCCACAAACGTTCTTGTCCCTCTCTCTGAGGACGGGGCAGTCCTCCTTCTCTCAGAGTTGCTGTTTTTGTACAAATGGTTTTCTTGGCTCTGCTCTCCTCCCTTGGCATCAGTTTGTTCAAATCTTCCCCAGCTTCTCTGAGACCATCCCTGACACAATAACATCGCACTGTATTTCTGTACCACTCCTTGTCCGGCCATTCCCTCAGATTCTACTTTTTTGCCACCATGGAAAGAGCTGTTAGGAATATTTTGGTGTGTCCTTAGAGGTTGTTTTTGGGCAGCTAGGGGGCCAGCTAGTGGGCACAATGGATAGAGCGTCAGGCCTGGAGTCAGGAAGACTCATCATCCTGAGTTTAGATCTTGCCTAACTGTATGATCCTGGGCAAGTCACTTAACCCTGTTTGCCTCAGTTTCCTCCTCTGTAAAATAAGCTAGAGAAGGAAATGGCAAGCCACTTCAGTATCTTTGCCTAGAATACCTCAAATGGGGAGAAGAATTAGATATGGCTGAAACGGCCGAACAGCAGAGTTTGCTTTGCTTAGGACTAATTCCTCCCTTACTCCGCCTTCCCTATATTTTCCCCACTCCCTTTTCCTCTTGTCCCCTTTTCTTCCTGTTTCCCTGATGAGTGAAATGTATTTCTGAACCCAGCTAGGTGGCCATTTTCCCTTCTTCCCTCGCTTTCTGTTCTTAAGCTCCTCAAGCCCCAGGAGGCCCACTCTCAGGCTCCTTCGGTGATCCTGATGCAGATGGGGCTCCAAAGGGTCCCATGGAGTGCAGGCAGTGCATTCTTGATCTGTGCATTCCAGTTGACTTGCCTCTGCTTCTCTTCCCTCCAGTGTTTGCCCCTCAGAGTTTCTCCACACCTCTGCTCTCTTACTCAGGGGCTTAGAAGTCCCCTGCTCCATCCAGGGCCCTTTTCTGTATCATGTTCCCAGCTCTCTGTTCCTGCATAGTGGTGGCTGCTTGGTCCTGAGGGATGCTGCCCAAAGCTGACTGGGACTGATACCGTCTTCCTTTGGTGCTGCCCAGGTGACCTTCTTTGAGCCAGAGAGAGGCCTGGAGCTTGCTCTGAGGGTTGCACAGCAGCTTCTCTGGCTTTGTCTCTCGGATCTCTTAGATCCATTCATTTGAGACCTGCTTTGTGCCTCCTCCCTGAGCTGTGAGTTTCTGTTTCTCTGTTTCTCCTGTTCTGTTCCCCTTTTGTTTTAGCTCTTCCAGAAAGTCTGGTACATGTCCTCAGGCTGCGTTATTCTGTGTGCATGTCCTGAGCATCCTAACTGCCCAAAGGGCTCCTCAGGAGTATTCCTTTTGGGTTTGCCCATTCTGTGGACTTGATGTTAGGGCTGGCTTGGCTGCTGGTCCTACTGCTGCAGGGCAAGGTCAGGGGTCGGGGCAGGCTGGGAGTGGTAGCGTGTCTGCCAGTCCCTGATCTGGGTGGGGTTGGGCCCAAGCAGGAAGAGATACTGCTGCCCTCGGCCCCTTGGCCTGGGAGTCCTCTGCAGCCCAGGCACAGAGGCTCATGGACACTGGCTGCCCTCCTCTGTTCAGTCTGCCCTATAACTGTCACTACAGAGGCACCCCAGGGTGGACCTGGGTACTCCTTGTGCCCTAGGCACTAGAGCACGCTCTTGGCCCAACCTAGCTGGGCTGGCTCCATGTCTCACTGTGGCTTTTCTGGCCATGTTTGGTGGAAGTTTGGCAGTGGGGAGTGCCTGTGTTCTTGCTTCTCTGCCTTCTTGGCCCCTCCTCTAGTGATGCTTCTGAGGCTTTTGTGACCCTCTCCTTGTCCAACTGCACCTCTCAGACACTTTGACAGGAGCCCACAAAGCGTCAGGGGGTCACCTGAGTTCTGTGCTGCGTCCTCCTCGCGCCCTTCTTTCTGCCACTCCCAAGAGCTCAGGGTCGTCGGGCAGAATTTGCTTACTCGCTCTTAGCAGGTCTGGCCTCTGCTTCCTCACTTTGTCTTTCCCAAGTGCTTCCTGGCCTGACATGACTTCCCTCCAGGGACAATGGCTGTTCCCGTGCCTCAGTCTCCTTCTTGGGGCTGTGGGGAGGTGGGGTGGGTGTTCTAGCCCCAGCTGGAGACCCCTCTGCTTCTTGAACATGGTTCTCCCACCACTCCACACTCTTGCTGGTCCCACCTCTCCTACCCCCCCATGTCTACCTCACATTGTGTGGTATCCATCGCATCTCATGCCTATGTCCTGAGCTCTGGCTTGCTCTTCCAGACACCTGGTCCCCCTGCCAGCCTTGTGTGTAGTGGGTGCTCAGAGGTCTGCCAGAAGACTGTTTTGAGCATGCGGTTCCCTCTCCCCCAGGAGTCTGGGAGGTGGGCTCTTGGCGTGTGAAGTTGCCACGCTTTCCCAGGGTGTTGGTGGGGTCACCCCTCAAGGCCCCTCCCCAAGGCTGAGATATCTCTGAACAAGCCAGAGTAGGATCAGTCCAATGGCCTGCACCCTTTTGTTGGGTGCGCAACAGATTGAGGTGGCCTTAAGGGGTCCCTGGTGAGCTCTGCCTCACCTCAGTCTTTCCTCTCTCTCCCTGGGCCCTAGTGACATGTCAATCCATGATGTGACCGTGAGTGCCACAGAGACAAAGGCCATTATTGATGAGGCTCTGGACCTGCGCAAGAAGAGGCAGACACTGCTGGTGCGCGAGAAGGAGGCGGACCTCCATCTGACTCAGCCCATCCCCTTCTTCACGTAGGTCTTTCAGGGGGTGTGAAGGGGGTGAACGAGGCACCTCAGCAGCCCTGGCAGTATTGGAGGGTGGACCGTGCTGCCCAGCAGGCCCCTTGGGGGCATGGGCTTCTCTACCAGAATAGAATGAGCTTCTTTGTTCTCTCTTTGCTTCTGTCTGCTCTGCTGGGGAGAAAGACCCCAGCAGAATTGAAATGGATACTGAGGAGCTGACCCCAGGGTGATGAGGGGGTTCCTTGCTGACCCCCAAGGGAGCCCCTGGCTATTGGCAGGGAATCCCATAGGTTGGCTTGCCTTTTGGCCCCTCCCTGTGTCCGAGCCCAGAAGGGGGCTGAGTGGGGCCAAAGGCTGTTGGCCAGCATCAAGGGGAAGGGGAATGGAGCCATCCCCGGGGCACCTTGTCACTTTCCTCTGAGGCTGAGCTCCAAATCCCAGGGCAGGGGAAAGGCAGAAGTGGAAGGGCAGAACTAGGCCTGGCTCCCTTTGTGGGGGGACCTCAGGTGGGTGCTTGGAGTCCTGGCCCTGGCCATGATGGGCATGCCCTGGCTCTACCTCTCACTGTGCAGGTGGAAATGCCTCGGGGAGAGCCTGCTGGCCACCTATGCCCACTTCACATCCTGTGACCCGCCTCAGCCCAGCTTAGGCAGGAGAATCGAACTCTCAGAGTACCGAGACCCTGCTGTCCTCTCTGTCCCTGCCCCGCCCCCGCCTGCCGTGACCTCGGCGCCAGAGCCTCTGTTCCCCTACACCGCCATGGCCCCCAGCTTTTCTCTTCCCAACCAGAGCTTATTGGAGGCTGTTGTTCCTCTAGGTGAGTTGGGGCTGGGCTTTGCTGACAGAGGGTGGGCAAGGGGCCTGTTTAGGGAGCCCTGCAGGGGGAGGGGAACATTCCTCCCCAGGGCCAGGAGTGTTCCTTAATTCTTATTGGGCGCGAATCTGTCTCCTTTCTGGAGAATGAAATAACCCATTCTTCTAAAGCTCTTTGGGAGGTGCCTCGTGGTGTGGGAAACTGAGCCTCAGTCAGGTAGAGGGCTATGCCCAAGGTCACAGAGCCAGGAAGTGTATATGCATGGCGTGGCTGCCTCTGCTGCTGTGTGGTGTGTGGTATGGTGTGTGGTATGGTGTGTGTGTGTGTGTGTGTGTGTGGTGTATAAGCGTGTGTGGTGTGTGTGTAGTATGTGTGTATGTTGGGTGTGGTATGTATGTGTGATTGTGCAATATATGTGGTATGCTTGTGTATGTGCGTGGTCTGTAAGTGTGTCTAGTGTGTGCATGTGATATTTGTGTGTATGGGTCTGGTGTGTGTGTCTTCAGGTATGTGGCATGCGTATGATGTGTATGTGGTATGTGTGTATGTGTCTGACATTTGTGTACATGTGTGGGTATATATGGTGAATAGATTTGTGTGGTATGTATGTGTCTATGGTATGTGTGTGTGTGTGTGTGTGTGGTGATTACAAAGGTTGGAGAGATGTGGTTTCTGTGTCATTTCATCATTTTATTCCTAAGGCCAGCACGTGGATTAATAAAAGAAGGGATCACTTGACCTTTTCTCTTAGACCCAAGGCATCATGGGGCAACTCACCATTTGTACGGCCTTGAAGAGTGGATGTTCCTGAGGGTGGAAATCCACCTTGTGGGGATAATAGTTAGTGAGGGGCTGAGAGTGACATTGTGTCCCCACATGCCGAGTACCCCCTGCCTGAGGCAGTTTCCCAGCCTCAGCATAGCCCAGGGGTTGTGCCTCCTCGAGCTCAGAACAAGGAAGTTGGTCCCATCTCATTCTCAGCAGCATCCTTCAGGACACTGAACTTTGTAAGATCAGGACTGTAGAAAGAGGAGGAAATGGCGGCTCTCCCCAAATTGTTGGTTCTTAATCATTTCTCTCAGTGTAGTATGTGTGAGTGTGGTGTGCACGTAGTATGTATGTGTGTGTACGTGATATGTTTATGTTGTGTGCATGTGCGTGGTGTGCATGATATGAGCATGTATGGTATGTGTGTGGTATGTATGCGTGAGTGATATGGACATGTGTGTGTGGTGTGGACGTGTGTCTCTTCCTTGGGAGCTTCGCCCTGCCCTGGCTGCTGCAGAGCCCTGGGTGTGCATCCCATAGCCCTCTGTGATTGTTGGCTGGGCCATGCAGGGGATGCCTCCGGGGGAGACAAATCCAAGAAGGGTGTCAAGCGGAAGAGGCCAGTGGTCGAGGAGAGCGGGGAGACTGCCAAGAGACGATCTGCACGTGTCCGCAACACCAAGTGTAAGAAGGAGGAGAAGGTTGACTTCCAGGAGCTGCTGCTCAAGTTTCTGCCACTCAGGTGCTGGGGATAGATGGACAGATAGATGGATGGATGGATGGATGGATGGATGGATGGATGGATGGATGGATGGATGGATGGATGGATGGATGGACGGGTGAATGAATGATTGGGTGTATGGATGGATGAATGGATGGGTGGGTGAATGGATGGGTGGATGGATGAATGTATGGATGGATGCATAGATGGGTGAATAGACGGACAGATGGATGGGTGGATGGATGGATAGATGAGGAGGGAGCCAGGCAGGGAGGCCTCAGTGGCTCTGGCAGCTCCTTTTCTGCCTCCTGGTACCCATCCCTAGGGCAGAGAGCCATCCTTGATGCTCTGCGAATGTGCCCACAGTTCCCTGTCAACACCAGCAGTGTGGGTGTACTTGTAGGGGGTGGGGCAGCAAGGAGGCCCCTGTCATTGGCCAGAAGTGTGAGAAGACAGGCAGGAAGAAGGGGGTCATCTTTGTGAGGAACCCTGGATAAGTCCCTTCCTCCTTGAACCTCTGTGTTCTCTTCAGTAGAACGGGTGTTAGACCTATCCTCAGTTAGGGATGCCATGAGAATCCCTCCTCAGGGGCTGACCCTTGTGTGTGCTATGCGCTCCCTGGACCAGCCATCCCTTTTTCCTGAGTACACTTTGTGCACTATCAGACTAGACCTGGGAGTTGATTCTGGGCCAGGAGAGGGGTCGCTGGGGACTCAGAGTGTGGGGCCTCCATGCGCTCAATTTGGGGCTTCAAGGTGATGTGAAGATGGGATGGGCTGTGATGGAGGCAGGAGCAGTGAGGCCCACCATCCTGGGGAGAGGCAAAGATGGTGGCAGATGGGCCCTCGTGGCTTGGGGGGGGTCAGTCAGTCTAGAAAGGCCAGCTCCTGTGAGAAAGCAGCTCCCCGCAGGCTACCAGGAGCTCTCAGGCGATGGAGGTGTGAGACTTGACCTTCCTCCTCAGTGCATGGCTCTGTCAGGCTAGGACACGGGCACAGAGGGATGTGTGCCACTCTTTGGAGGGCCTAGCAGCTGCTCCCCATGTGCCCAGACTGTGCTGGATGCCTGGCCCGTGAGGACTGTGGCAAGCCAGTGTCTGTCCTCCATAGGAAGAAGCATCAGATGCTGCTATTGCTGACCATGGGGGAGATGGGGAAGGCTTCCTGGGCTGAGCCAGTGGGAAGGAGGCAGTGGCGAGGAGGGAGAGGCAGAGAATGAGAGCAAGGATGGGGGGCAGCCCGTGTGACAGCTTGATTGGAGCCTTGGATCCTGCCAGGCCCCAACATCGGACCACTCTGTGGGGAGTGTTTGGGAGTGAGAGCTCTGGGTGGTCGGTGGAGGGGGATGGGGATTGGGAGCATGGAGATGGCGGCTCAGTTACTCCTCTGCAAAGGGCTGGAATGAGAGGCTCCAAGCAGCCTTTGGAAGCTCCTGGGAGAAGCCCTGATCGGCTCTGTAGCAGAAGAGAGATTCAGGTGACACCCTCATCCCAGCCCATGCCTCTGCTCCTCGAAAGCTCCCCATCACCCGGATGGGCAGTTAAAGGGACACCAAACGGTAGCTGCCCCTCCCCCCTCATCTAGGGACAGGTGAGGAGCAAGGTCCGTTGGAAGGGCTGGCCAGTTATCCAGATGGTACTACTGAGAAGCGCTGTGGAGGCGAGGGCCCTGGCTGGGGGAGGCTCCTGGGGACCTTGAGGGAGGGGAGAGGCTGTTAAGCAGCAGCGGTGACGGGCGAGTCATTCACAGAGCCACAGTAGGGCTGGGAGACAGATGCTCCCCCACGTCTTCTGACGCTGTGGCCCTCAGCTGAGCTGAGCTAGCGCACGCTTGTTCAACCTGTCACAGTGCCAGAAGAAAGGGGAAATCCAGGCCTCGGAGAGGAGGCCTTAAGAATAGACTTATTATCTGGGGCCATGATATGGCCCTCAATATGACAGATGCAGATATTCTGATCAAAGCTGTCTATAGTCATGTGAAAAAAACTGCTCTAAATCACTATTGACTAGAGAAATGCCAATTAAACCAGCTCTGAGGTTGCACCTCACACCCTTTGGAGCGGAATATGACAGAGAAGGACCCTGAGAGTATTGGAGGGGGTCTGGGAAGTCAGGACACTCGTATGCTGTTGGAGTTGTGAGCTGGTCCAGCAATTCTGGAGAATAATTTGGAACCGTGCCCACAGGGCCATCGAGCTACAGGCTCTCTGACTCAGCAAGGCCACCTAAATATGTAGAGCAGCTTTTTTTGTGGTGGTGGTGAAGTGGACATTGAGGAAACGGTTGAACAAGTTGTGGTGTGTGAATGTAACGGAATAGTCGTGCTGAAGAAATGGTGAGCAGGATGATTCAGAAAAACCTGGAAAGACCTGCATGAACTGATGCAAAGTGGGGGAGCAGAACCAGGAGAACACTGTACTCAGGAAGAGCAACATTGTAACAGTAATAGCAACATTGTAACAGCAACATTGTAATAGCAACATTGTAACAGTGTACTGTGAATGACTTAGCTCTTCCCACCAGGACAGTGCTGAAAGACCCATGATGGAGATGCTTCTCCCCTCCAGAGAAAGAGCTCCTGGGCTCTGAGTCCAGGAGGCTGACTTTTCCCTCCTTATTGTCCCTCATCATGCCTAGGGTGGAAATGTTCTGCCAAGATTTCATGTAGATGATGGCTATCATTGTCTGTCTTGCCTTCTTGATGGATGAGTTAGAAGGAGAGAGAGAATTTGGGACTAAAAATAAATTTTTTTTAAAGAAGGAAGAAAATAGACATTGTGCCTTCTACTTGGCTAGGATTAGTTAGGTTCATTGGTCAGCACCAGGGCAACCTAGCCTCGCTGACAGTGGGAGTCCGCAAAGCAGGGATCCAGCTAAGGACTTTGCATTGGGTCACTCCAAGGGAGGCTAGCCCACTGATGGAATGAATGATCCAGGACTCTGAGGGATGGAGCTGGTTAGACTGAGAAACTTCAGCTCGTTGGTCAGCACCAGGGCAGCCTAGCCTTGCTGAAAGTGGGAGCCCACAAGGAGGGGGATCCAGCTAAGGACATTGCATTGGGTCACTCCAAGGAAAGCTAGCCCACTGATGGAATGAATGATCCAGGACTCCGTGGGATGGAGTGGGGCCACGTCCAGTAAATACCAAACCGGACTGAGAATGAGTTTATGGATTATGTTCTGGTCTCTTCCTGTGACTCTTTTGTGGTGGAAATGTGTAGCTGTACTGCTTCTTATCTCTGTAAAGTGTAATATGTGATCAATATCAGTTTAATGACAGCACATGTTGATAGAGCACTTTTAAGTATCATCATTTTGTCTTCACAACCATTTCACAGATGAGGAACCTGGAGGTAGGCAAAAGATAAGTGACTTGCCCAAGGTCACTCAGCTAGTAAGTGTGTCAGGCTGGATTTTAACTCAGGTCTTCCTGATGCCAGGATAGTGCCCCCAATGGCTCATTGTGCAGATTCAGCAGAAAGCTTGTCCAGAGACCCACTGCCAAGGCTTTTAGGGGTGAATCTGGGAAGAGCTCTAAATGGGTTAAAAAGTGGAAAAAATCTGTTAAGATTTCATCTCTTCTTTTGAAATGTGTTGTTCTGGATGCCTCTTGTTTTTAGATCAGAGGGGAGGGGGCTCAGGAGCCACTTGGCAGTGATGGAGCTCTGGGAAGGAAGGTGGTGAGTTCTACTTAGGCCGTGTGCAGTGGAGCTGCACGGTAGAGTCCAGCCTGTGGTGGGCTTTGTGGGACCAGTCTGCCTTGGGGTAGCTGCTAGTCGTGCAGAGCCGCCCTTCAGAGGGAAGCTAGGCTTCTGGAGCACAGGGACCCAAAAGAGAGGGAGAAGGAGAGGTATTTCAGGGGAATGGACTGAAAGTTTCCTCTGGGGTAGGGTCACCAAATGGCAAAAAAAAAAAAAAAAAGGTCAGTGGCAGGGCTTCCAGCCCAGTTAGGAGTGGTGGGCCCAGGGGCTTGGTTGTGCCCCTTTTCTCTCTGAGAGTGCCCCTGACCCCTGTGCCCCTTCCCTTGCAAGAATTTACATCAGAGAGCAGTGACAGCTGGGGCAAATTTGGGGAGTCAGATCTTCTCCTTGACTTGGCCTTATGGGCTATGTTGGTGCAGGCTAAGAAAACTGGACCCTGAGGAGGAGGATGACCCTTTCAGTAACTATGAGGTCCAGTCAGAAATTAAACAGGAGAACTTCCCTAGTGTGGGCACACACAGACTGTCCTTTGACTCCACCACATTCGTGGAATCAGGTAGGAGTCTGGCTATCTACTCCGCCCTGCTTATCCTTTTCCTCTTATCCCTTCTTAGTTTTCATGTCCCTTTGGTACAGGGTAGTTTTGGGTCCTTCTAGCCCTTCTCTAATCTCATAGCTGGTTTTGGGATTTGCTGTTAAGTTGACCTGTGGGCAGGTGGGGAGAGCCACTATCTTATGGACCCTGGTCCTCAGGCTATGGCCAGGCCAGCCACTGGGAAACCCCAGCAGGGAAGTCTACAGTCTAATGGGCCCCTACCACTGGACTGATGTCTGGGAGACCCCAGCAGGGAGGGTGGGTACTGCTGTGCTCTAGGTCCTAGCCTCAGGGAGACTCCAGCAAGGAGATTCTTCTCACATTGGAGGGGAATTACTTTCACTTCAGAGCAGCAGGATGTGCATAAGTTTCTTCTGGACAACATGAACAATGGTGGCCTCCTGGAGCTGATGATGAGGTACCTGAAGGTGATGAGCCTGCAGTTCCTGGTGAAGTGGCCCCCAGGCTTGGGCCAGGTGGTCCTCAGCATCTTCAGCAGCTGGCGAAAGCACAGCAGTGGCCTGCCGAATCCTCTACTCCGTGATTGCAGTAACCAGCACATCAAGGTATGGACTTGGTCTGGCAGCCAGGGTCTCGGCCCTGGCCGTACCTTTCAGGGCCTATCCGCTGTGCTTTGTTTAGCCTGGCCCTGGGTCGTTTTACTTCCTTGTTGGAGAGGACTGTGCCATTCTGGCCACCACCCTGTCTCTATCTTTCCTCAGGGCTCTCCCCTTTGCCACCCGTGCCCTGATCCTGTCCTGCCTTGTCAAGAGCTTGAGGTCTGTCTCTCTGTCTCTGTCCCTTCTTTGTCCCTCCCCTTTCCCCTCTCTCCCTCCATCTGTCTCCTTTTCTCTGTTTCGCCTCTATCTGTCTGTTCCTTCCTCCCCTCCTTTTCCCCCTCCCCTTTTGCTCCCCTTCTCCCTTGATGCCTGTAGGCACTCAGGCCTCTTCCGAAAGTAGCTTGGCTTTGACCCTGCTGACTCTGCCAGGCCGCCATCCCTACTCTGCTCCCAGATGCAGCAGCCTCCCCTTCCCAAGCCTGCTCTTTACACCTGCTGCCTCCTGTGCTCAACTGAAATGGCCCAATCTCTGGGGCTTCTCTTCCCCCATTTTTATCTCATCCTTTACAGTTTGTTTGTTTTTAAGTTTTTTTCTGCTCATTTAAAAATAAAAATTTTAAATAACATCTATTTTTCTCCTTCCTATGTCCCACACCACTGAAAATTAAGACAAAAATAAAACAAGGTGCCTTGTAGCAGACATGCATAGTCAAACAGAACATTTGCCGGTGGTGCATCTCACTCTGGACCCCAAAGCCACCCCCTGTCTTTGGCAGGGTGTTGGGGGGAGGAGAGCTTGTGTCCTTGTCAGACCTGGCCCCTCAGGAGGTTGTTGTGCTCATTGGAGATCTTCAGCTCCCTGCTTGGTGGGGTGGTTGTTGCCATATAAGAGCATTGTGTCACCTTCTCACCCTTCTGCTACCACCCCCCACCCAATTGAAAGTGAAAACTAATCCCTTATTGCCCTTAACTTGCTCAGCATCCCCACAGAGGGGTACTGCTTGGCTTCCCATTCTTGGCTGCTGCACATGGAGTTCTCAGTATTTCTTCACAGCTTGAGGTAGTGTTTGTTTGCTTAGGACTCATCCCTCCCTTAATCCTCTTCCCTTGAATTCTCCCATCTGCCCTTTCCCTGCTGTTTCTCCATTAATTGAAACATTTTTCTGTACTGCCCGTATACAGCTTCTCCTTCCTCCTTTGACCAGTTCAGATGAGAGGGAGGTTCTGGTGTGAGCTACTCCCTCTCTGCTTGTCCTCATTGTTTCTATGGACATCTATTTGTGCCCCCCGATTAGGTGTGAGAATTTCCCTTCCCCTTCTCCCCCATGTCTTCCTCCTGTTCTCCTCCACTTCCATCTTTGTTTAAGATTCTCAGGCTTTGTCTGTGGAGGTGGAGAGCTCCCTCTGTGACCCCTGATAATGATAGGGCTCTGAAGGAACTCTTAGATCATTGCTCCCCATGTGAATATAGATAATTTATCCCTGTTTGGATCTCTATCACTGTTCGTTCAAGTTTACCTTTTTATGTTTCTCTTGACACCTCTGTAGGACATGTGAAGGTCAAACACAGATGTCAAGATAAACCCTGATCTTATTATTAGGAATGTTTGGAATCCATTTTTCCCCTAGTAGGGTTGTACACAGTTTTACTGGGTAAGGTATCTGTGGTTGTAAGGTCATAGCCTTTGCCTTCTGGAAGACTGTATTCCAAGCTCTCCACTTTTGCACAGTGGTGGTTGCCAAACCCTGTATGAACCTGACTGTTGCTCTTTAGGATCTGAATTTTCCTTTGTGTCTCCTTTCTCTTTGACCCAGAAGCTGAAAGGCTGGAATATTTCTGGGCAGTTTTTATTTGGGGGTTTCTTTTAAGACTTGTCCAGTGGATTCTATTTCCTCTTGCCCTGGGTAGTTTTCTCTTAAGATTTGTGGACATATATTCCCTGGGCTCTTTTTTGTGCGTGTGTGTGTGTGATTGTAGCATTCGGATTAATTAGGGAAACTTGAGTTCTCTCTTGGGTCTTGTTACCTCACATTTTCTTGTTGACTTTTTTATATTTCTTCTTGTCTCTTCTATTGCTCCAGTCTTGTTTTCAGGGAGTTTATTGTTTGGGCACTTCCTCATAACCTTCCAACCATTAGCATTTCTCCTTTTTTGTACTCTTTGCAATTCTGATAGGCGTGAGGTGCAAACTCAGAATCACTTTAATTTGAATGTCTTCAATCATGAGGGATCTGGAGCTTTTTTCCCATGTGGTTATGGGTAGCCTGGGTTTCTTCTTTTGATAGCTGTCTGCTGACCCAGTGATCAGTTGGAGATTAGTTCTCTCATAGTTTTACATCAGTTGCTCTTTGGGAATTTATCCTTTAAAAAAAATCCCTTTTATTTTTATTTCCGAATTTTCTCCCTTTTCCTCCCCCAGCTGATAAGAAAGCTGGAAAAACAAAACATATCGCAACTACGTATAGTCATGCAAAACAAATTTCTGTAATATCCATGTTCCTCAAAAAAGGCAAGTAAAAGAAGACAGAAATAGAGGAAAATCTGAGGAGACAGAGGAAAATCTGCTTCAGCCTGCACTCACATTTCACCAGTCCTCTCTCTGGAGGTGGAGAGCATTTTTCATGATGAGTCCTGTCACGGATCAGTATCTTGATCAGGCTTTCACAGTTGATCATTGTACAGTGTTCTGGTTCCGCTCACTTCCCTCTGCATTGCTTTGTGCCTTTCCAGGTTTCCTGAAAGCATCCTCTTCATCCTTTCATAGAGCGTGATTGAATTCTATCACAATAATGTGCCACTCATTCAGCCATCTCCCAATTAATGGGTATCCCCTCCATTTCCAATTCTTTGCCATCATGCAAAGAGTGGCTATAAATTGTTTTGTACATGAAGGTTCTTTTCCTTTTTTTGATCTCTTTGGGATACAGACCTAAAAGTGGTATTTGCTGGGTCACAGTATATGCACGATTTTATAGCCCTTTGGACATAGTTCCAAATTGCTCTCCAGAATGGTTGGATCCATTCACAACTTCACAGTAATGCATTAATATCCTTATTTTTCCACATCCCCTCAAGCATTTGTCATTTTCTGTCATGTTATTTAATCTGATAAGTGTGAAGTGGGACTTTGGAATTGTTTTGATTTATTTTTTCCTAGTCAGTAGTGACTTAGAGCATTTTTAATTTGACTACTAATCGCTTAGATTTCATTCCCTTAAAACTACCTCTTCATATCCTTTGACTATTTATTCATTGGGAAATGGCTTTTATTCTTGTAAATTTGACTCAGCTCCTATGCCTGGGCCAAGCAGGAACAGAAGGCCCATCCACTGGGTGAACGAGTTCAGCACTGTCTCGTGCATGTGTTCATCTGCCCATCCATCGCTCTCTGCCTCCCTCCATCCATCTGTCCATCCTCCCTTTCCCCATTCCTCCATTTCTCCATTTGTCCTTCTCTTTGTCCCTGCTTCCCTCCATACATCTATCCATCCCCCCATTCCTCCATCTGTCCTTGTCTCTCCATCCCTCCATCCTTCCATCCCTCCATCCATCTGTCTGACCATGTGTGGTCTCTTTCTCTGCCCAGGGGGCTGGCCTTGTTCCTGCTCACTGGGTGCTGCCTACCAGGTCTCACTGTGCTTTTTTTCCCTAGGACATGATGCTCATGGGCCTATCGTGCATGGAGCTCCAGCTGGACCAGTGGCTGCTGGCCAAAGGCAAAAGCTGTGCAGGTAGGTGCCCATCCCCCTCGGACCTTCCTGGGGTGGGCTGGCTTGTCAGCCCATGGGATCGATGCTCAGAGGGCCTGCTTATTGCCAGAGGCAGAGCTCGACCGTATTCAGGTGTGTCTAGGCTGCCTCCATCCCCTCAGTGGTGCCACCATTTTGGAAGCCCCACGGGGCCTGTCTTTCTTCCCTGGCTGTCCTTGAGGTTTGTGCCCAGCCAGAGGATAACCAGTGACTACTAATGTGGTGAGCTGTTCAGGCAGGTCCAAGCTACTTTTTGAATTACGGTCTGCTTACAGCTCCAGCCCTGCCAACGCTGACTAGTCCTTTGCCACTTCTAGGGCATTTCTTCCAACAGCTGGCTCATGTGCTGGGGCCGTGGTCTTCTTGGGAATGGAGGGCTCTGTGCATCAGAGGCTATCTCTGTGTCTCAGCTGGCCAGAGCATGGACCCTCACAGTGACATCCTGACATGTGCTTGAAGGCCTCTGGGGGCCTAAGCTGCACTGGGATAGCAGCCCAGATACCATGGCCCCCATCTGAGGCTTTGCTCCTTGGGGCTCCTGATGCTCACAGGAGCATCCCTGCCACCTTCTACAAGCTGTCCAGCTTGGCTTTGCATCCTACCACGCCACACTGACCCCCCCAGACTCCAGCAGAGGTCTGACAGCAGTGGATGCCAGTCGGATGCTTCCCTCCATGTGCCTGGCTTCTTTGGCCTGCTGATTGCGGCCTCAGATGGCGTCATCGTTTTGGCCTCCCTCGTGGGGAGTTCTTTCAGAAGAACAGCTTTCTGACCAGGCCTCGCCCACCATGCGCTTGTGAAATTTCTCTGTACAGTCATGCAGGATTTACCCTTTCACCCCTAGATTTCCTCTGCTTAGCTCCAGGCCAGCGCTCAAGCCTGGCAAAGTCTTTTCAGATCCGCCCTTTGGGGTTGGTGGCGCCTGCTGGACCTGAGCCCAGGACCAGCTGCAGATCCCTGGAGCACTCCCCTGGAGACCTCTGCCAATGACCTGGGAGCCCAGCCAGCCGACAGGGCGGCATCCTTTGAATTGTTTTGGTTATGTTGTCCATTTCTTGCCCTCTTCTCCACCAGAACAGCAGGAGACGCTCGATCCGATGCTTTGCTACAGCCTCCGTCATCGCTCTTCACTCCGGCCCCTCCTAGTGCTAGCTTAGTCAGCTTGTCAGAACAGGCTGGCGGAGCACCTGGCCCGGCCTGTGCCTGCTGAGCCGAGTGGCCGCCCTTCCCACAGACAGGCCACGTGAGAGTTTTCTCAGGCATCAGGGGCCAGCTGCCTGACCTGGGGTTTACAGACTCTCTTCTCTTCCCCCCTTTTAAAGTTGTTTTGCCATGACCACGATCAGGAACTGGGCTTAGCTGTGCCATTGAGCAGTTCTCAGGGATGTCCAGCCTCCGAGCCAGGGGCCCCAAACTCATCTAGGACAAGTACCAGTCATTGGTGAAGCACCTCCCATAGCCAGGCACTGGACTAAGTGCTGGCGAGAGCAAAAGATGGGGGAAGGGAGCGGGGGAGGGGAGGGAGGCATCAGGGACATTTCAGGAAAGCAAGTGGAAGCACAGTGGCAGGGAATAAAGAAGGGAGGGCCCCTCCCCCAGTAGAGCTCCAGGGTGAGCAGGGCGGCTGTTTTGGCCTGACTTGACATTTCCAAAGCAGAAAGGAAACCTAGCGACTGCCTTTTAGCCCATTGTATGGGAGGGGAGCTTGGTGTCCTATGGGCACGCATTGAGTGACCCTGGGCAAGACCAGATTCCCCACCTGCAAAATGGGAATCCCACAAGCCTCTTCCTCTCAGCATGGTAGTAAGGCCTGAGGGAGCAGTACCTGTTGGGTGCTTAGTGCAGTGTCTGGTTCAGTGGGGGCATCTGGTGCAGCCTGACTCGATCTGGTCAGGGTGCCTGGCACAGTGCCTTATCAAGTGGGTGCCCAGCACAGTGTAGCTTGGCCTGCGGGGGTACCTGGCACAGCCTGACCCAGCAGGGGCCCTCAGTAAATGCTCATTCCCCTCTTGCCTTAAAAAATCTAGGTTGGTTGGGCAGTTCCCCATGCAGTCACATCTGTCTCTTGAAACCAGTCCCACTTTCTTCCCTTTTGGAATTGTTTACCTCCGTCTAGTTGGCTGACCTCCCATGAGTCACTGCAAGGTCCAGGCACCTTCCCCACTTTTCTGAACCCACAGAAATCTGTGATCTGGGAGAGAGAAGTTCCTCCTGGAGTTCCTCATGTTTGTGCCCAGGGACTAGATCCTCCCTACTGGTGAGCCTCGTGTCCAGAGCAGTGTGTCCTCCCAGAGGCCCCGTGACCTTCGGAAGGGTGAGAGGCTCACTCAGGCCAGTCAGCCAGCCCTGAGCTGCTGGGATGGGGGAGACACAGATGGACACAGAGTCTGAGGGTGAGCGCCAGCTTCCACAGGGTCTGGCTAACTGATGTTGGGGGACCTGTGGAAGGCCCTTACTTGGTCCCAGGTGGGCTTGGGTAACGACTGTGTTGCCCTACCTTGGAATCGCCTGAAATCTTCCTATTTGTAATGGAGGTAGAAGGGCATGACTGTACTGGGCCGTGGTCAAGTGCTGGAGTGGGCACTATGAACTGGACCTTCCTTCTGGCCTGTGACCCAGGACGGTGGGCCTGTGCAGGTCAACGAATTGGCTCTTGTCCCTTCGCCCACTCTTCCTGGCCAAGTCTTAGTGCCCTCTAGCATCCACCTGCTTTGGGGCGCTCCCTGTTCTACCTTACACTGTGGCTGCCTCTCCTTCTGCCATACCTCCTCACAGCTGCCCTCAAGTCTCCCACGGCTCCCCCTCCTCATCTCCCATCATTCAGGTGCCAGTATCTCCTCCCTGACCAAGGCAACCCATCTTCCTGCCCAGCTGATCCTATCTCCTCCAGCAGATTGGCCACCCCCCTCTTCTCTTTGATCTCCTGAGAGGAAGAGGAGGGGGCTCCCCTTGACTCCCCTTGACATGTGGGGGACCTGAGGCAGACAGGGTCACAGCAGGGCAGGCTCTGATCTCTCTTGGCTCTCTGCCATGGGCCTGCATACGTGCCCAGGGCTCCACCTCCCCTGGTTGCACCCTCCAGCTCCCAAAGCGCTCTCCCTAAAGCCCAGGGTTGATGTCGCTCCCTGCTCAGTGAGCTCTGGGAGCTCTCTACAGCCTTCAGGAGCAGATACAAAGGGCTCCGTTTGGCCTTCAAAGCCCTCTCCTCCCTTCCCAGCTTCCCTTCCATGTCTGGCCGTTCCCCTTCCTCCAGGAAGCCCTCTTGGACCCCTTCTCACCGCAGGCCCTTCTTGTCCTGACTATGTGAGGGAAGATTGGCCTGTGGTCTCCTGCGTTAGACTGGGAGCTCCTCAAGGGCAGGGCCTGGTGCACAGTAGGTGCTTACTCCATGTTCCTTCATTGCTTTATTTCAGTGTCTCCCCGGCATTGCCCAGCTGGCATGGTGAATGGCCGCTTCGGGCCCGACTTCCCAGGGCCTCACTTCCTCGGGGACCTCCTGCAGTTGTCCTTTGCCTCCTCCCAGCGTGACCTCTTTGAGGAAGGCTGGCTGGAGTTCATTGTCCGGGTGTACTGGCTGAAGGCTCGCTTTTTGGCTCTGCAGGTGAGCTCCCTGGCCTTGGAGGTATCCAAGAGGATTGTGGGGGCCTGCTTAGAACAGTGATCGCTGTGGCTGGGACCAGAGTCGCCTCACTGGCCTGTTCATGTGGAGATGAGGGTGGGGAAGGCCCCTTGTGGGGATCTGGAGGGCTCAGCATTGGGTCCTTGGGGAATGGGATGGTGCCCCTGGGGGCAGTGCTTGGGAGGGCTGAGATGGGCCCTGGAACCTCCTGTGTAGTTTTTACATTTTTCTCCTGGGCAGGACATGGAGTTTGAATCCTGCCTCAGACCCCTTTCCTATCCCTGTGACCCTGTCTGCCTCAGGTTCCCTGTCTGTCAAAGGGTGGGAAGGGTAGCCCCCTCCTCGCCTCTTATTCTTTTCCTTCCTCCCCTCCCCCCTCCTCTTTCTTCCTCCCTCTCCCTCTCCTCCAAGTGCATTGAAAACTGTCCTCGCAACAGCATGCAGTCAGTCAACAAATGTTTGTGAAGCAGGATTCAGACAGAGGAGAATGATGGGGGAAGGCAAGGGGTGCTCATAGTGAGCTGTGTGGGAGGAGTCAGCAGTATTTTTTAAGTGCCCACTGTGTGCGGGGCCCTAGGCTGACACTGGGGGTCCCTGCCTTCAAGGAGATAATGCACAGAGGGAAGGCCCTGGTATCCAGAGGGGCAGGAGGGTTTCCTGGGGGAGGGGGATTATAACTGGGCCTTCCAGGCAGTGCAGGTGGGGTGCAGGGCCATAGAGGGAGGGGAGTGGGCTGCTGGATTGGAAAGTCCATGGGCAGGGGTGGGTGGCAGGGAGCTGAGTTAGAGCATTTTGTATTTGCTCGTGGAGGACATAGGGAGCCAGTGGAGGTTACTGGGTGAGGGGTGTTTTGGTCAGACTTGTACCTTAGGGAGATCACTTTGGAGGCTGAACTGAGGACCCCTGGTGGCTATCAAAGTAGTCCAGGGGTGAGGGAGAGGAGGGGGGCATATTGGGAGATGCTGCCAAAGTGCAGACTATGACCCCACATTGGATTTGGGGGGTGACTATGAGCGTGGGAGCCTGAGACCCTCAATGATGATGGGGAGGGTGAGAGAAGGTGGGGATGGTGATGTCTGTTCTGGACACACTGAGGTTTGGCTGTCTGTCAGGCTTCTGGTTCTGACATCCCACTGAGGGAGGGCTGAGGGCTGGGACACAGAAGCTGATGGTGCCAGTCGGCCTTGTTGTCAGGGAGACATGGACCAGGCCCTAGAGAACTATGACATCTGCACAGAGCTCCTGCAGAGTGCGACCGCCGTCCAGGCCAGCAGCAGCCATGAGCCCAGGAACCTTCTCATCCGGCTGCCCAACCTTCACCTAGATTCTGTGGTTTCCCTTGAGGAGGTGAGTGGGACTTGTGTAATGTGTCTCACACCCAGAACTTGGTGGCTGAGGCCCTCCGCAGTTGGGGGAGCTCCCAAGCGGTCTGCCTGAGCTTTCCCCTAGCCCCGCGGAGAGCAGACTCGCCTTCACCTGCCCTCTCCTGGCTCTCCCTGAGTGTGGCCTGAGCCCCGGCCATCACCCCTGCCCTGGATGCACCTTGGCTGTGCCTTGGTCCCCTGTGCCCCTCCCAGGGCCCCCCCCCATGCTCCCTCAGCCACCTCTCCTCCTTGGAGGTCCCTGGGCCTACCCAGATCATCCAGTGACCTCCAGGGTGCCCCAAGACCCTCCCCTCTCCTCCCCACCTCATGCCCTCATGCTAGGGCACTTCAGGCCCCAGGTGGATGCTGATCTCATGGTTCCTCAGCCCATCCCCCCTCAGCCACACCACAGATGGTCATACCCTAAACCTTGGCATCACCCACAAACCTCCAAGTTTGTGAACTCTCAAATCCTCTCTCTGGTCCCAGACTTCTCTGCCCACCCTTCTCCTTTCTTTTAGGAGAACCAGCCCAGGGTCCCGCTGGTCTCTTCTCATTTCAGGGTCACTCCCCTCCAGGCCTCACCTTTCCCCTATGACACTGTGCTACCCAGCACTCCCTCTCCTGGCTCGCTGCATCTCTCTCCTCATCACCTCATGCCCTCCCCTATCTTCCTCCCCTTTCTCTTTGTCAGGACCCCCCACACCTGCTCATGGGATCTTTGCCCCAACCTCTTCTTTCTATGGAAAGCCCCACCCTGCTTTGGTCACTCAGTCATTTCTTCAGTGCTCCTGGCAGCTTCAGCCTCTGGCCTGGGCCCCCTGACAGGCTTAGGGCTGGGCCCACCTCCTGAACCCACCTTTGGCTTGTGGGCTTTCCAGATCGATAAGAACCTCAAGTCGTTGGAGCGGTGCCAGTCCTTGGAGGAGCTGCAGCGGCTCTATGAGGCGGGCGATTACCAGGCTGTGACCCACCTGCTGCGGCCCACCTTGTGCCTCAGTGGCTATGACCGTGCCAAGCACCTGGAGTTTGTCACTTCCATCCCGGAGCGTCCTGCCCAGCTGCTCCTGCTGCAGGTGACATCTGTGGCCTAATGCTCTTATGCTGCCACCCCCGTGCTCACAGTGCGAGTTCCAATTTATGTCCTGCCTCAGACACTTAGTGCCTGTGTGACCCCTGGCTGCGTGGTGAAGTCATTCTGTGTGTGTGTGTGTACATATAGAAGAAGGGTTAGGAAATGCGCTGTGGGAGGAGGAGGGAGGACTGTTGGGACCTCCACTCAGAGAATGCAAGGTCATTTCCCTCAAGGAGCTTACACTCCCCCAGGACAGGTAACAGAGTGGTCAGGAGGTGCCTCCTGATCACCTGCAGAGGAGGTCGATGCCTCCCCCCTCCATCCCGGGTCATATTACTGGGTCTCTTTTGGCCTCTACTTGCCCCTCCATTCCAAGAGAACAGGATTGACCACAGGACCTGGCTGGCTGACTTGCCCGTAGGGGACTGGAAACATCAGAAGAGGCATCTGCCTCAGCCCCACATGGGCCATGACCTTGTGGGAGGCTGCTCCTGCCTGACCAGGGCTGGACTGTTGTCCTTGAGGGTGTTTCCTGCTCATCACTTCTGCATGTGCAAGGCGTCATGTGGCAGTCCAATGTGAAGGGCCCTCATTGAGGAACCTTCGAGGCCCTGCCTTTCTGGAAGGGCTCCCCAGTAGAAACAAGGGTCTGGGGCCCCCAGATCTGCTGAACAATGTGGCCCTTGCTTCAGGGCCAGCCAAGGGCAGAGTAGGTTAGGCCCAGGCCCGCTGGGCTGCTGCTGTTTCCTGCCTAGAGCCTGGTGGCTGCCACGTAGACAGACATATCTGGGGGGGCCCCATTATACCCCCTCTAACTGCACCCTGCCTCCCTCTCCCTAGGATGCTCTTCTCAAGCTCAAGGATTACACACGCTGCTTTGAGTGCTCTGAAGTCGCCTTGCATGAGGCCATCCAGCAGATGATGAACGTGATGGACACCTCTGCCAAGGAGGAGTGGGTGGCCACTGTCACTCAGCTCCTCCTTGGCATCGAGCAGGCCCTGTCTGCAGACAGCAGCATCCTGGAAGAGCCCCTGCGCACCCCTAGCCTCATCCGACTTAGCAACAATCTCATCCAGGTAGGAGCAAGTGTGGGGCCTAGATAAGCAGACAGATAGGTGATCCTGAGCCCACATGGGCCAGCCTGTGGCGAGTGTGAGACAAGAGTTGTTTGGTTATATCAGAGACACATCACCTGTGAGAACTGGAGCTGTAAGTAGCACCATGTGCCAGCCCTCAGACCATCCTAAAGCTGCAGTCTCCAAAGCCATTTGTTGTTGGCTAAAACAGTGGAACGATCCATGGTGGACTAGACAAGGAAGATTCAGTAAGCCCACGTTTGATAAAGTGGAAAATATAAATTACCTCGGGGAAAATTGTTATTGTTACAAATGACTAGGAGAGTTGGCAAGACCACGGCAAAAATGAAGCTCAGCCCTTGCGCCACACACCTCGCTGTGGTCTAAATGGCCACACGATCAGCGTATGAAAGATGGCCTCACAAAATGATGAGAAGAGGCCTGTCACAGGCCTGGCCCAGCCCTGGGAGAGACAGTGCCTGCCTGAGCCGGAGGAGCTTCTACAGCACGGATAACAGTGCAGCCAGGACGAGAAGGGGAGGTATATCCAAGGGTGGGAATATCCAAGATGTAGAAATCAGAGTCCATTTTCCACATGGCTAACAGCCATCCCCAGCAGATAAATGGTCACATGGGAACAAGCAATTCTCCAAAGAACAACTGCAAGGGATTCACATATTTACAGCTGGATGAAAACGTGGTCCAAATCACCAACATTAAGAGAAACACAAATCAGCCACCCCAAGGTTTCTCCACACGCCTTGTGGCTCATCAGCAATGGCAAAAAGTGGAGAAGCTGTGGCATAGTAGGCACACTGAGGCATTGTTGGTGGAACTGTGAAGTGAGATGGCTGCTTAGAAACGGTACGTGGGATGGAGGCAGAGAAGCCTGGAAAGAGCCCTATGAACTGATGCAAAGAAGAGTCAGCAGAACCCAGAGAACAGTCGATGCTGCCGTGTAAATGGGGAGAGGAGTGGCACACCAGGGATTGGGCCTCAAATGGAGAGATGAGAAGATGCCCCAGTATGAGCCATGGCAGAAGTGAGAGTCCCACAGGAGCTGCACATGGCCTTTCTCAGTGTATTGATCATTTGTACTGGCTTTTACCTCTCTTAAGAACCATAATCTGTCACATGGAAGGGATTCTGGGGATACTCTCTATAGTGATGTGAGAAACACAAGATCAGTAGAAAACAAGTAAAGACAGTGGGTCTTAGTGGACTCCCAGCTCCCCAGGAGTCCCTGGGGGATGTGGCTCTTGGGCCGCTTTCAGAGGGACAGAATGAGGTGACAGTCCCCCTGATCTCAAGGCTCAGTGATTTAAGACAGAGGGTTGGCAAAGTGGTCTGTGCCTTTGGAATTTTGGGGCTAGAGAAATCCTGGTGGGAGGGTGTTGTGGGGAAGGCAGTCAGCCCCATGTCTGGCACATAGTAGGCACTTGAGAAGTGTTGGTTCATTGACTGATTGCTCCTCGTTGGTCCCAGAGGGTCAGGCCTCTGCCATCTGAGGTCTGGGAGGGGCCCTTGTTCGAGCCCCAGTGGCATCCCCTTGCCCTCCTGCCATTGGTGAGGGGGAGACAAGGGAGCAGCAGCAGGAGGCTGAGGCTGGAGGCTGGCATGAGGCTCTTCTGTGCCATCCCTCAGGATCCCTGGGTTTCTACCCTGGCAGGTCATCGACTGCAGCATGTCTGTCCAAGAGGAGGCCAAGGAGCCGTATGTGGCTTCAGTGCTGCCGTGGGTCATCCTGCACCGGGTCATCCAGCACGAGGAGGAGGACTTTCAGACCCACTGCCAGCAGGAGCAGCAGCAGCTGCAAAGCCCCGAGGACAGTGAAGGTCAGGGCCTGGCTCGAGCCTTCTCTCCCAGGGCTCCCTGCTGTTCTGTCTGGGTGTTGGGGCTACCTCTGCCCCTCACCGTCCTTCTGGCCTGCTGAGAGCAGGGCTGGGGGTGGACAGGAGGTCCGGCGTGGCCTCCGAGAGCTGCCCCTGGCCTTCTGGGCCCAGCTGAGGGCTTTACCCTGGGGGGAGGGACAAGTCCCCAAGAGCTTCCCCCAATGAATGACTGCATTGGTGTGTTCCCAGCATATCCGCTGTACCTTGGGAACTCCCTGTAATGAGGAGCAGCTTAGGTAGAGCCTCTCTGCCCACTGCATGTTGGCTTCTGACAGCCCCTCAGAGGCTTTTCCCACCCATGTTTGTTGTAGTGTAAGGTGGCCTCCTCTACTAGAGCGTGAGTGTGAGTGTCTGATGTTTCTCTGAGCCCCACTATTTCCTGGGCTTCCCCACGGGGTAGCTGGCTTTGACCCCAGCCAGCAGGTTCTCATGTAACACCAGTGCGATACCCACAGCAGCCACTAGGGGCATGCATGTGTACTTCCAGGGTAAATTCACAGAATACAAACTCGAGACATTTATTCAAACATCAGAAAGTCAAATTCATCATGGTAAAAACAAAATCTGTCCACATTATCCATGCAGGGAGCATGGCCGTCCCCAAGCCTTCTCTCCATCAGGCCTCCCCACAAACAGACTCCCTTAGACAAAATCACTCCCTCTCTCACTCCTGCTAGCTGCTCTGCTCTGCCTGCTCTGCCTCCCATTCAGCAAGGTCCGCCCTCCATGGGCTCCATGTGACTCAGGCTGTGGGCTGGGCCACATGGGCCCATGAAGGAGCCAAGAAGGTCTTCAAATCCCCTTAATATTGTAGCTCCACACCCCTTGAGGCTGCCATGAATATCTGCATGTATGTCTTGTCTTCTGGGCCACAGCCTCGCAATGCAGCTCCTGTGCTAGCATTAGTGAGACTGAGGAGAGGGAGCAAACATTTCTTTTTATTTTTAAAATATAATTAATTTATTTGTTGTCAGTTTTCAGCAATTACTTCCATAAGTCTTAAATTTTCCCCCCACTCTCTCCCCCTCCCTCCTCCAGATGGCATGTAGTCTTACATGGGGTCTACTTATACGTTCTTATTAAATACATTTTCACATTAGTCATGTTGCATAGAAGAATTAAAATGAATGGGAGAAACCATGAGAAAAACAAAACTAGAACACAGGACAAGAGAAAACTGCCCTCTTCATTCTGCATTCTGATTCCATAGCTCTTTCTCTGGATGTGGATGGCATTTGTATCATGAGTCCTTTGGAAATGTTTTAGGTCCTTGCATTGCTGTGAAGGGCTAAGTCTATTAGAAACAGTCCTCACACCCTGTGGCTGTTACTGTGTAGAATGTTCTCCTGGTTCTGCTCATTTCACTCAGGATCAGTTCAGATAAGTCCTTCCAGGCCTCTCTGAAGTCTTCCTGTTCATCATTTCTTATACCACAATGGTATTCCACTACATTCGTATACCACTACATCCCCTCGATTTCCCATTTTTGGCCACCACAAAGCGAGCTGCTATAAATATTTTTGTCCATGTGGTACCCTTTCTCCTTTCTGTGATCTCTTTGGGATACAGTCCCAGAAGCAACGTAGCTGGGTCAAAGGGTACGCACATTTTTGTAGCCCTTTGGACATAGTTCCAAACCACTCTCCAGAATGGTTGGATCAGCTCCCAGCTCCACCAGCAATGAATTAGTGTTCCAACTCTCCCACATCTTCTCCAACATTTATCATCCTCCTGTTCTCTCATGTTAGCCAATCTGTGTGTGGTTGGTGTGATGTGGTACCTCAGAGTTGCTTTGATTTTCATCTCTAATCAATAGTGATTGAGAGCATTTTTTCATATGACTATAGAGAGCTTTCATTTCTTCCTCTGAAAACTGCCTGTTCATATCCTTTGACCATTTATCAGTTGGGAAATGACTTGTATTCTTGTACATTTGACTCAGTTCTCTATATATTTTAGAAATGAGGCCTTTATCACAGACACTAGTTGCAAAAATCCTTTCCCAGTTTTCTGCTTCCCCCCTAATCTTGGTTGCTTTGGATTTGTTTGTGCAAAATCTCTTCAATTTAATGTAACCAAAATGACCAGTTTTACACTTCATAATGTTCTCTGTCTCTTGTTTGGTCATAAGTTTCTCCATTCTCTATAGATCTGACAGATCCACTATCCTTTGAGAGCAAGCATTTATTTAGTGCCCACAGTGTGCCTGGCCCGTGATGAGCACTTTACAAAGAGGATCTTTGATCCCCAAAACAAACGTAGGAGGAGGTGGTTGCTGTGTGACCTCCATGTGACACATAGCTGAGGAAGCTGAGGCAGGCAGAGGGGCAGTGACTTGTCCACAGTCCCTTAGCTAGTGACTGTCTGACTCTTCTCCCTGTCTCTCACCCCCCCCCCCCATCCAGTCTGTGGCCCAACATCTCCCCAGTATGTCTCCCCTTTGACCATGCTACCCTCCAGGGCAGACCCCCATTTCCTCCCCCCTGTGCTGGCTCTCTCATGCCTCCAGGAAGTCCTTCTCAGCCCAGCCCCCAGATCCCCTTCCTAGACCCTTCTGTGGGCTGCTGACTGTTCCCCACCAAGCCCCTGCATATCTCGGGCCTCCTCTCTGGCTGCTGCCAGCCTGGAACGCTCCCCCTCCTCTGGTCCCATGACTGACCTCCTGGGCTTCCTGAGCCCCTGGCGCAGACCTTGTTCTGCTTGTTGTCCCCCATCAGACGGGGCCTGCCTGGTGCCCGACGGACTGGCTCAGAGGCCGGTGGGTACCGGGGGTTTCTGTTGGCTCCTTTGGGGGCTTGATTTCTTGTTTTCTCCTCTGGCTGTTGCTGGTTTTCTTCATTTTCCGAAGTGTTTTTGCTTGATTTGAGGTGGTGAGAGGGAGGGCAGTGAGCAGGGCCCTCTCCCTTGCTTTCCCACCTTGTGTCCTTTACTCCTTGCAGGGAGACCAGACACCCCGCTGCTCCCGTCCTCACTCATGTTACTCAACACTGCCCATGAGTACTTGGGAAGGAGGTCCTGGTGCTGCAATTCCAACGGGGCGCTGCTGCGCTTCTATGTGAGTGTGTGGACCTGGCTTTGTTCAGCCCTCTCTGTGTCTGCTTCTGAGTGAGTGTGCAAGTGAGAGTGACTGCGTGAGGGTGTGTGCATGCAAGTGTGAGTATGAGTGTGTGTGTGCATGCAAGTGAGCCTGAGAGTGAAGGTGAGTGTATGTGTACAAATACGAGTGCCCATGAGTGTGTGTATGTGTGCATACGTGTGCATGTGCACAACCAGGTGGGAGTGTGTATGAGGCTGCCCCCGGAGCTCCACACCTCCTGTCCCTGGTGGTTATACTGGCCAGTGACTTGGTGCCCGGTCCTAGGTACGAGTCCTGCAGAAGGAGCTAGCAGCCTCAGCGTCAGAGGACACGCATCCCTACAAGGAGGAGCTGGAGACGGCCCTGGAACAATGCTTCTATTGCCTCTACAGCTTTCCCAGCAAGAAGAGCAAGGCCCGCTACCTGGAGGAGCACTCAGTGCAGCAGGTAGGGTGGCTACCCTGCCCCTCCCCAGTGCCCAGTCCATGCCCCAGCACTCTGCCCCCTCCCTCCCCTGCCCAACACCCCGCCCTCACCTACCCCCCAGCAGAGGGGCCTGGGCCCAGGCCTCACCTCCCTACATGGCCTCTCTGTCCCCTTGAGGTGGAGCTTGTGTGGGAGGATGCCCTCTTCATGTTTGACTACTTCAAACCCAAGACCCTCCCCGAGTTTGACAGCTACAAGACAAGTACAGTGTCCGCAGACCTGGCCAACCTCTTGAAGAAGGTGGCCACTATCGTCCCCCGTACAGAGAAGCCTGCGCTCAGCCTGGATGATGTGTCGGGCTACATCGAGGGGACCTTGAGCAAGGTGCCCCAGGGTGCCAGGGGGGCGTGGCCTTAGGGACTTTTCTGGCCCTGGTCCCCAGTAGCCATCCTTCCTATCTGGGGGGAGTGAAGGGAAGCCTCTGGACCTGACCACACCTGCCTTCCCTGGGGTATCCTTCCCCCTCTCTGCCTTAGAGAGCTGTCCCTTAGTGGCTGGGCCCTGCTGCCTGGCTCTTTCTGTCCTGTTCCTCAGAGCAGCAGGAGCTCAGTGCTCATACTGAGACCAATCTCATGCCCTGGGCCCACAGGTGCCATCGCTCCCAGAGGGCGCTGACCACTCACCGCCTGCGGTGAACGAACTCTACTACCTCCTGGCTGATTACCACTTCAAGAATAAGGAGCAGTCCAAGGCCATCAAGTTCTATATGCATGACATCTGCATCTGCCCCACCAGGTCCTTGCCCACCCTGGCCCCCGCCCTTGTTCCAGCTCTTTTCCCAGGTGTGGCCCTCTTTTGAGCCCTGTGTTACCCTCCTGCAGGTTTGACTCGTGGGCTGGCATGGCTCTGGCCAGAGCCAGCCGCATCCAGGACAAGCTGAACTCAAATGAACTCAAGAGCGATGGTCCCATCTGGCGGCACTCAGCACCTGTGCTTAATTGCTTCCGGCGTGCCCTGGAGATCGACTCTTCCAACCTGTCGTTGTGGATCGAGTACGGCACCATGTCCTATGCACTGCACTCCTTTGCCTCTCGCCAGCTCAAGCAGTGGAGGGCAGAGTTGCCCGCCGAAGTGGTCCAGCAGGTAGGAACCTCTTCTCATGGGACCAGCTGGCAGGGTGGTCTGCCTCTGTGTGCTCATCTGGGAAATGGGGACCTGTTGTGGGGTGGGGTCAAGGGGATCCAATTTGTAAAGCTCTTTGTATAGAACCCTCCTCCTCACTATCACTACCACCCAGCCTCCTCCTGCTGCCTTGCCAAGTCCTGTGCTTCATGGCATGGATTCCAGGGTCTTTCCCAGCCTGTAGGTGGGAACCAGTCCTCCCAATTGTTCTGAGGTCTGATGAGTTCTGAGTGCAGAAGGACTCTTGCTACCAAGATCTGCCCTGCAAATGTGGGCCAGGGTCCCACAAGCTTTCTAGATCAACTCTAGATCAGCTGCTCTGATGGCTCATACCGAGTTTGTGGTTCATTCCAACCCCTAGATCATTTTTTCAGAGTAGCTCCTGTTTCCAATTCTTGTCCTGAAGTTGATTTGTTGTGCCCCAGCACCAGATGCTGATTTCCATCGTATTCCAGCATGATAGATTTGACCCAGGGCTGACCCTGTCATCTGCAGATACTACGCATGGTTTTCTAGCCCTTTGGACATAGTTTCAAATTGTTCTCCAAAATGACTGGATCAGTTCACTACTCCAGCAGTGCATTTATGTCCCAATTTTTCCATGTCTTCTCTGACCTTTGTCATTTTCCTTTTCTGTCATATTAGCCAGTCTGAGAAGTGTGAGGTGGTACCTCAGAGTTGTTTTAATTTGCATCTCCCTAGTCATTAGTGATTTAGAGCAGATTTTCATATGACTATAGTTAGCTTTGATTTCTTCCTCTGAAAACTGCCCCTTCATATGCTTTGACTGTTCCTCAGTTGGGGAATGACTCGTATTCTGTTCTCAAAATGTTTGAGAAATGAGACTTATCAGAGACACTTGCGATAAAATCTTTTCCCCATTTTTCTCCTTTCCTTCTAATCTTGCCTGCATTGTTTTTTTGTTTGTGCAAACCCTTTTTTATTTAACATAATCAAAATTATCCATTTTACGCCTCATAATACTCTGTCCCTAGTTTGATCATAACTCTTTCCATATCCGTAGACCTGACAGAAAAATCGCTCCTCTCATTTGCTTATGGTATCATCTTTTATGACTAAATCATGTGCCCATTTTGCCCTTTCATGGTATATGGTAAAAGATGTTGGTCTATACCTAGTTTCTGCCATACTGCTTTTTGACTTCCCAGCAGTTTTTGTCAAATAGTGAAGTTTTGTCCCCAAAACTTGGATCTTTGGCTTTATCAAACACTAGTCTTGTGTACCTACTCTATTCTGCTGATGCACCCCTCTTTCCTAGCCAGTACTAGATTGTTTATGATGCAGTTTATAGCACTTCATAATGCAGTTTGAGATCTGAAACTGCTAGGCCACCTTCCTTCACACTTTTTTTTCACCGATTCCCTTTATATTCCTGAATTTTTGTTTTTTAATTATTTTTTTCTAGCTCTTTAAAATGGGTCTGGCTCTGAATAAGTAAATTAATTTAGGTTGAATTGTCAGTTTTATTGTACTGGCTTAGTTTACTCGTGAGCAGTTAATCTTTCTCTTGTTTAAAAGTATTTTGTAATTGTGTTCGTAGAGTTCTTGGGTTTGTCTTGGCTGGAAGACTCCCCAATATTTTATAATCTCTCTTTCTGTCTCTTGTTTCTGGATTTTGTTGGTAATATATGGAAATACTGATGATTTCTTTGGGTTTGTTTTATATCCTGCAACTTTGCTGAAATTGTTCATCGTTTCCACTAGTTTTTCAGTTGATTGTCTTGGATTCTACGTATACCATCATGTCATCAGCAAAGAGGGGTAATTTTGTTTCTTTGTTAACTCTTCTAATTCTTTCAACTTCTTTTTCTTATTGCTTTATCTGGCATTTCTAGGACAATGCTGAATCATCGTGGTGATAATGGGCATCTGCTTTACTCCTGACCTTACTGGGAAGGCTTCTAACTCCTCCCCATTACAGAGAATGCTGGTGGTACTTTTGGGGAAAGCTCCAGTTGTGCTTGTGCTTTCCAATGTTGTTAATAGGAATGGGTCTTGTATTTTTTCAAAAGCTTTTTCTGCATCGTAGCGAGATACAGTGAAATGATTTTTGTTGTTTTCGTTATTGATATGGTCAATTCTGCTTATAGTTTTCCTAATACTGAATGGACTTTTTTGTTGTAGTTCAGTCGTTTCAGTCATGTCCTGCTCTTCATGACCTTATTTGGGGTTTTCTTGGCAAAGGTACTGGTGGTTTATCATTTCCTTCTCTAGCAGATTAAGGCAAACAGAGGCTAAGTGACTTGCCCAGGATCACACAACTAGTACGTGGCTGGGGCTGGCTGGATTTGAACTCAGGTCCTCCTGACTCCAAGTGCATTCATTGTGCCACTTAGCCTAACTCTTTTGTATTCTGGAATATCATATTCCAAGTCCTCTGGTTATATTGTATTTGAATTATTTCTTTCTTTCTAACTACTTACAGTATTTTCTCCTTGACTTGTTGGCTCTGGCATTTGACTGTGATATCCTCAGGAGTTTTCATTTTAAGAAGTGATTGGTGGATTTTTTTAGTTTCTCTTTTACCCTCTGGGTTCTAGTATATCAGAGCAATTTTTCTTGATAAGTTTCTTGGAATGTGATGTCTAGGCTCCTTTTTGATTACAACCTTCAGTTCTCCTCAGTCTATGTTCCAGGTCAGTTGTTTTTCAAATGAGATATTTCACATTTTCTATTTTTTCATTCTTTTCATTTTGTTTTATTGTTTCTTGATGTCTCATAGTCATTAGCTTCTACTTGTCCAATTCTAATTTTTAAGGAATTATTTTCCATTTAGCCAATTCTGCTTTTTAAAGTTTATTTCCTTCAGTATTTTTTTTTGTGCTCCTTTACAAGCTGTTGACTCTCTTTTCATAATTTTCTTGCATCTCTCATTTCTTTTCCTAATTTTTACTCTACCTCTCTTATCTGATTTTTTTGGGGGGGAGGGGGGGGGGGCTCTTCCAGGAATTCTTTTTGGGCTTGTATCCAATTCATAGTTTTCTTTGAGGCTTTGTTTATAGCTGTTTTGACTTGTTGTCTTCTTCTGAGTTTCTGTCTTGATCTTCCCCATCACCATCGTAACTTGTTAATGATCTGGTTCTTCTGTTGCTTACTCATTTTTCTAACTTATTTTTTGACTTTTAATTTTATGTTAAAGTTGGGCTTTTCTCCTGGAGAGGAGGAGTTACTATCCCAAGCTTTAGGTTTTTCACGTTGCTATTTTCAGGTCTAATTCTAGGGGTGTGTAGGTTTTTGGTGCATTTTGGGTAGCATGACCTGAAGGGAGGTGTGATCTCTAGGAGTGACCAAAAATGCTGTCCTCTACCCTGGAATTACAACCATAGCCCCTCTAGTGAGTGAGTGTTCCTCTTCCCCCTGACACTGTGACCTGGAACTGCATATGGGCCATGCAGCAGAGTTCTGCACCCGATGCCAGCAGAGAGTCCTGGTTATTCTCTGTCTCGCTCACTTAGCATCTGTGGACTGAGATCTCCTGAGGCGTTGCTGCTGCCTCCAAAGTGTGCTTCCACAGTGCTGCCTGTGCTCCAGACTCAGCCACCACCCTTGTGAGATAGGCCTTTCTTGCTCTCCTGAGTTGTGTTGGGCTGGAGAATGCTTCCAGCTGGCCTTTCCTGGGTTCTGTTGCTCCAGGATTCATCTGAAATATCACTTTAATGTTTTTTGGAGAGGAATTAGGGAGATTTCTGCTCCTTCTCCTCCATCTGGGCTCTGGCTCTTCCTTATGCCTTAAATTCTATTTTAAGCTTTAGTATCTTTGAAAAGCACTTAGACTTTGAGGCTACCCTCTATTTGTATTATTTCTCTGTTACTTTGATAGCTGACCTTAGTCAGAGATCCTCCCCATTTCTTTTCCTTTTAATTATAATTGATTTTGTTTGTGCAAAAGCTTTTCTGTTCTATACAGTAAAATTGCATATTTCACCATTGGTGATCTTTTTTAGTTAAGAATTCTCCCCAGTTTATAACTGTAAAAAGTGTCTCTTTTTGTCTGATTTGTTTAAAATATCTAGGTCATGTATCCATTTTTAGTCTGGTTTGGCATATGGTATGAGAATTGGGTTTCCACCTAATTTCTGCCAAATTGCTTTCCAGTTTCTCCGGCAGCTTTTGTTGGTGAAAATGTTCCCATCCCCCTGTTGACTACTGCATTGGCATCCCTTACGTTCTGATGTGTTGGCTCATCAGTATCATTTTATGAGCTAAAGTGTGTCAGCATATCTGTGATTGGTTCTTTAACTCACCCACCATTTCTTTAGGGTTAAGTTTCTACTTATATTTTTTAATTACATTTTATTTTTTAAATTAATGAGCATTTATTATCTGATTAGTTTTTAATTCTTTCCTCAAAGGCTATTTGCCAAATATATCTGTTATTGCAGCATGGTTCGTAAAAGATATATTTATTATTCCTGCTTTCATACATTTTGGGGTGAGTGTTTTTTGTGCCCTACCACATAGTTTTTGTAAAGATGCCAAATGTAGCTGAGATACATGTAAACTCCCTTTCCTTGCCATTCAGTGATTACCGGGGATCTTTCGATTACCTCTCATTTTTCTAAGGTTCTGTTTAGGTCTTTTATGTCTTGTTGAGCTTTTTATTAGATATTTCTACTTTTCAAAGGGGCACACTGAGGTTGGTTATTTTTCCCTGCAATTCTTGCCTCAGTGGCCCCCTTTGTCCTCCTCTCTCTTGCTCCTGGTACCCAGAAGAATCCCCCTCTTCCCCTTGGTGCACTCTGTTATGTTCAGAGCGGGGATTGAGGCAGGGACAATGACAGCCTGGGAGCAGTTGTAGCAGGATAGGAGAATAGCTGGCCCGGAACCCAGAGGGGAGTCTGGGCAGCAAGCTCTGGGCCAGGGGCAGTGGGGGAAAGGACCACTGAAGTTTGATGGTGAGGGGCCTCTCTGCTCAGTGAGCTTCTGCACCTGCCCCCAGATGGAGGAGCGCCGCGATAGCATGCTGGAGACTGCCAAGCTGTGCTTCACGTCGGCCGCACGCTGTGAGGGTGATGGCGATGAGGAAGAGTGGCTTCTCCACTACATGTTGGGCAAGGTGGCTGAGAAGCAAAAGCAGCCTCCGGCTGTGTACCTGCAGCATTATCAGCGTGCTGCTCACTACCTGCATGAAGAGGCCGCCCGCTACCCCAAGAAGATCCATTACCATAACCCACCAGAGCTGGCCATGGAGGCTCTGGAGGTGAGGTGGGGCTGACGGGGCCCTCAGGTGCACATGCGCATTCACATGCTTTCACACACTCATACACATTCAGTCACATTCATTTACACTCTTGTGCACCACACAAAACCATTGCTGGCGGCTTTCAGGGATTTCGCTGTCCAGTGGAGGGGCATTGAGAGCCCCAACTTCCTAGCTTGGCCCTCCGGCCATGGCCCTGTCCAGTTCTTCTCTGGGTCATGGATGCCTCTGGGACACACTTCCCCTATGCTGACCCCCCCACAACCAGAGCAACTGTGTTCCCTCTCCTGAGGCTACCTGAGGGAGGGAGGTTCCTGATGAGGGGTAGCTTGGAACGGTTTCCCATAGCCTATTTTGGCCTCTGAGGAGGGAAGTGTTGGCGCCTTCCCCACAGTTGGTCTTCTCGCTTCTCACCCCCGGACCTGAGGCATTGTGTTTGTAAAGAGGGTCAGCAGGTGCCTCATCTGTGCTTGTTACTTCTCTCCCCCTCACTGAAGCCTAGAGGCCTGGAAGGCTAGTTTGCAGTGGGTGCCCCGGGCACCAGGGGCCTTTTGGGCCTTCTCCGGGGCAGACTGTGGGCGTTGGTGCCTCAGGGACCTCTTCATAAGAAGGCAGTAGCCAGGGGTCCCACTGAGAGGAAGGAGAGGCCGGCAGTGGAGCCCCCAGGGCTCTACGGCCTGCACTTTGTCTCGCCAGGTCTATTTTCGCCTACACGCTTCCATCCTGAAGCTTGTGGGCAAACCCACCACCGGGGTTGATGCTGAGAGTCTGCTCACCTTCATGAAGGAGGCTGCGGAGGGGCCCTTCGCCAGGGGCGAGGAGAAGAACACCCCCAAAGTTTCTGAGAAGTAAGTTGCTGGTCCTCCAAAGTCAGGAACAGGGTTTTTGGGCTCTGGGGGACTGGAGTGACCTGCCTCCTTGTCTCACACATCCAGGGGTCCCTACACTGGCCTTACAGAGAGGCTTGAGGAGGGCTGTAGACAGGGAGCATGAAGCCTTCCTACAGGGTTCCGTCTGAGGCTGCCTGCTGCGTCAGTCAACAAGCACTGATAAAGCAGCTTACAGTGCCCTGCACTGTACCCCTTAGGTGCTCACGCTCCATGTGTCCCGATGTCTCTATCAGGGAGCCTGGGTCAGCAGGACAGGAGGCCCAGGCATCCCCTCCCAGAGCCCCTCACTTCCCTGGAGATTGTCTTGTTGCCCTAGTCATGGGCATGAGCACGGCTTCTCTTGGCCTCCGTTCATCAGGGGTGTGACCCCCCGGGCCATGATCTCGGGGTCTTTCTTTTTGCTGGGAGGGGGTCAACACAGGGAAGGAATGACAGAGAGAGAGAGAAGAGAGAGGGAGAGACAGAGGGAGAACCAGAGACAGTAAGATAGAGAGAGGAGAGAGACAGAGAGAGAGCAAGAAAAAAGAGATTGAGACAGAGACAGAGAGACACACACACACAGGAGGGAGCGGGGGAGAGAAGGAGCCTGATGGGGAGGGGAAAGGAAAGGAGGAGCCTGTCCTGGAAGGTGGCGGGGTAAGTTCTCATACCTCACAATGCCCCCATTTTACAGTTGAGGAAACTGAGGCTGAAGTGAAGGGCCACATCCAGGCACACTCCCCCCCTTGCAGGTGACTTTGGCCTGCTGATCTTGCCCTCTCTCCTCTGCCCCTCTCTCTGCCAGGCTCTCTTCCCCATTCCCCTGCTACCATGCTCATTTTCCACTCCTGAGCTACTCCATGTCCTGCCAGGGTCCCAGTCTGGGTCTTGTGGGCTTTCCCTCACCTGTCTGGCTCTCCAGGCAGCTTGTCCCAGTCTCATCCCTGCCTGGGCCCTTCCTCTTCTCTCTCCAGACTCTCTCTGTCTTGGAGTCTCACTCCTGGGGAGCAGCTGGCCTCTTCTCTTTCTTTCCCTCTTTTTCTCTCTCTTTGTCTCTCTCTCTCTCTCTCTCTCTGTCTCTCCTCTTTCTCTCTTTCTCCATCTCTGTCCCTCCCTCTCATTTTCTCCTGCTCTCTCTTGCTCCAACTGCTACTGAGGCATTGGATCGGCATCTCACCTGTGACCCCAGTCCCCCAAGGCAGCCTCTCCCACTTTGGGCCTCCCTCAGAATCAGGGAGGGCTTTGTGACCCTCTTGGACCTTGGAGCTCACCCACTTGCCAGGGCCCTTGGAATATGGAAGGTGCTTGGCACCCTGTGAAGGCCTCCACCAGCGTGTGCGTGCATGTGGCTATCCTGGTAGCAGGTGCTTTTCTGCCTTGGGAGCTAGAAGCTGGAGGCTGCCTCCTGATGGATGGATGCTTGGCATCATGTTTTCCTTTGAGCAGGCAGGGATCCCAGGCCCTGCCTTCTTCCCTGCCGCCCCCCATGGCCAGCCACCTAAGCCTTTGAGGCCCACCTTGTGGCCTTGGCATGCTTGCTGTATATCACCAAAGTAGGCTTTTTGAACCCCAGTGACAGACTTGACCTTTATGTTGTTGAATTCATCTTTTTTGGCCCAATGTTCAGGCTCCTTTTGGATGCCTCCAATCATTCCACATGTGAGTTAGGGTCTCCCTCACCCCCCACCTCCCAGCCATGTCCTGGGGTCCACCACCAGAAACCTTCCAGGTTGACACTGAATCACCAACTAGCAGTCTGCCATCCATTTCCTTGAGATTGGGATAAGTGACTAGTGCTGCCAGGTCAGGGCTAAGCTTCTGTGGAAAGTGAGTGCGGAGTAAGGGAGTGAGGCCATGAGAGGAGATGAATCTAGAGGGGGAATGGGAAGCAGGGCAGATGGCCCAGGACAATCTGGGGGGCTCAAAGGGATTTGGGCAAGACCACTGCATTAGGCCCTTCCGGTGCTTCTTGAAATCCTCGATGCTGGGGAGCAGGGCAAGAATGTGGCTGTCAGTATTCCTTGGAGGCCCTTGGGAGTGAGGCATGAGGCCTGGCAGGGGAGGGTGTCAGTGTGAGGCCTGGGGATTTTATTCAGCTCCATGCACTCTGTGGACAGCCAGCAGCTACTTTCCTGGGCTGGAGCAGTTGCTGCCAAAATGTCCATCTCTTGAATGTTGAGTTAGATTTGAGGGTCCGTCCGCCAGACCTGTCATTTGCACGTTAGCACCCCATGGCAACTGCTTCAGGACAGTGAGGGCCAGCCCCTGGGACTCCTGAGACTCCTGATTCCCTGTTGTCCTAGGTCCTGCCAGCTCCCTACTGGGGGACCCCTGGCTATGGTCGTCCACCAGGCTGATGTTGGGACTGAATGGGACAAGGTCCTTTTGGCCACTGTCCTCTGGGGCTGCAGTTGAAGGTCAGCTCCCAACCCAGTGGCTTCATCCACACTTGTGCAGTAGAATCTGATCCAGTTGGCTTTGGGGCACACTGCTTGGCCCTTGGGGAGAGTCTGAGGGTGATTCCCTGAGGGCGATTCAAGGCTGGGGTCAGAATGCCCAAGTTGGCCTTGGTGCCTTCATAGACGTGGGACCTCCACCTAGCGTCGAGGGCCTTTGTGCTTTGGGAATCTGTCCAGCAGCCTTTACATTGTGTTCTCTCCTCCACTTCTTACAGGGAAAAGACCTGTGTCATTGATGAGGACTCCCACTCTTCTGCAGGGACACTTCCAGGCCCTGGGACCTCCCTCCCTCCCTCCTCTGGCCCAGGTCTGACATCCCCACCTTACACAGCTACTCCGATTGACCATGATTACATCAAATGTAAAACCCCCCGCCAGCAGACAACACCGGACGGTACAGTTCCTGTTTTCAATCCTGTCCTCTCAGGGAGGGGCATTTGTAAGGGCTGATGAGAGCTGGGAAGGGTGATGGGACTCAAGACTCAGACTTCAGAGATCCCTGGCCCTGCAGAGAACCCTTGGCCAAGAGCCTGGATCTCAGCCCCGTGGTTTTCAGGCTCTTGGGACTGCTGCATCCTGCCCTTTGTGAGAGGAGGCTGAGAGATCCCACTCTGGGATGAAGCCTTTGGGTTTCCTTCTGAGATTATGTTGAGGGGCAGCTTTGGAGACCTTCCTTAGGAGGCCCCAGGTCCTGCTCAGGCTGGGACCCAGACCAGGAGAAAGGGTCAGGGGTGCCTTGGCTCAGGCTTGCTTCTATGAAGTGATTTACCAAGAAGAGCATCTGGGCCATAGATGAGGGGAGATGGAGTCTGGCCTGGCTGTCTGGGGTCCACCCAACACTCTTCCCTTGGCCCCATAGTTGTGCCCATCACTGACAGGCCCACATCAGACCTGAATTTTCCCTGTCATCACTGAAGTGACAGGGCCTTCCTGAGGTGTGTGAGCACCCACTCACCTCTATGCACTCCCTATCTGTCTGAGCCTTCGCCTGTTCCTGGTTCCCTGTACTGTTAGATTGGAACTCAGAAGTGCTAGCAAGTACTCTCCCATGGGTGACCATCTTCAAGGCCTTCTGTGCTGTGGGGAGGCCTGGGTGGTGCCCCAGCCCTAATCCTAAATATGCCTCCTGCCGTTTGCAGACATGTATGCCAGCGGGGGGATATTAAGTGTCTTTCTCAGAGTGAGGGGAATCGTTCAAGGATATCCAGTGAGCAGAAGTTTCAGGTGCCCAGAGGTGTGAGTGGGCCCATCCTGGGTGATGGGGACACTTTCCTTGGCCATCAGGTCAAGATGGTGCCAGCCTTTTCAGAGTGGTGTGCTGCTATAAAAAATAGTGGGTTCCTCTGTAACACCAGTGGGATACTCATAGCAGCCACTATCAATATGCATGTCTATTTCTGGGGTAAGTTTGCAAAGGCAAAACCAAAATATTTATTCCGATACCAGAAAGCCAAGTCCAACATAGTAACAAGGAAGTTTATAGACACCATCAATTCAGGGAGCACTGACATCCCCAAGCCTTCCCCCTGTTAGCCCTCCCCCAAATGAGCTCCGCTAGGCAAAATTCCTCCCTCTCTCACTCACTCTAGCTACTCTGCCTCGCTCTCACTTCCTGCTCTACCTGTTTGGCAAGCTCCTCCCATTATGCCATGTGACTTAGGCTCCATCACAGCAGTCAGCTGGGCCCAAGCTTAAAGCAAGTCACATAGGCCTATTAATGGATAGGAAAGATCTTCCCATTCCATCAGCATTACATTTGGCCCCAAAATCTTTCCTGTCCATTATATAGGTCAATGGGCATTTAGGAGTAACTGGTATCAGTATAACTTCTCAACAACATAGCAGGAGTAACACAAAATAAGCACGTAAAACAATATCTTAGGGTAGGGGCTTGAGCACAAGCACTCCATCATTCCCCCCTCAAATGAATGGGACCCAAAATTCCTTAAGACAAGGGGCAAAATTCTCTTCTTCTATAACGACTTCCTGCTGAGATTAGATGTAGAGCTGTCCCTGCCCCGAGAGGTCCCATTCAAGGGATCAGTTCTTTAGCTAGTATCTGGAGCTTGGTCAATGCCAAGTTTAGGGGTGACACATCCCAGTCTTGGACAGAGGGTGATATCCAGCTTGAGCAGTCAGTCGTAAGTGGAGGGCACTAAGCCTACAGGAAACAAATCTAGCAAACAGGTTAAACAAACAAAGGTCAAAAAGAATAAGGAGACAATAACTGAAAGTAGGATCAATATGGTGTCAACTGTGCTTCTGGAGTCCATGAACCCACTAGAACTGCTTTAATTCCTGTCTTCCTTACTGCAAATTGGTATCTCCCCTCAGGTAAATTTAAAGTCATGCCTTTCAATGTATCCACGCCAGTAATGTATTCAGGAATGGGTGCAATTACCGTGGTATATTCTTTCTTAACTGTCCAATTTTCATCGTTCGTTTGACTTGTCTAGCAGATATTTCAGCCCCTCCCAGTCCTGTGATGGTGATAGGAATTCCATGTTTAAATTGACCAGGGTTTCCATATATAAGAGAAGCTTCTGCCCCAGTATCTATCAATGCCTTACTTGCAGTAGTTGATCCATTTTTCCAGTATATGGTTAAACTGATATGGGGTCTGTAATCCCATCTGTGTGTTTCTTTCATCTGAGCTGGGGCTTGGCCAGTTTCCTATTCTCCCTGCAGGTGTGACAAGCTTGGATACGGTGATTCAGGAGGATCTGTAGGAGCATTCTTACTTCCCTATTCAGTCTAGTATTAAGTCCCCTCTCTTGGTACTTCTTACATAGTTCGTTAGCTGGGTGCGTTGCCTCCTTTTCACCTTTCTGACCAAGGCCATGAGGGGGCACCAAGGTGCATGGACACTGGGGTTACAGCCCATTTTCACCACATGAGTTTGGCTGCCTCAGTATCTCCAGCTGTAACATGGAGATCAGAGTGCCACCAGCCTCCTCCTCCTCAGGCTGTTGGGGAGCTGTAGAGGGGATCCCATCTATAAAGCTCTACAAATACTTGGTGTCAGCAGAGACCGGTATGCTGGTTTACTGTGATGGCCCAGCACAGCCCAGCCCCGGCTCCTTCCCCAGGGTTTCAGAAGGCTTGCTGTGTGCCAGGGGCTGGGCTGAGCCCTTTACAGTCCTGGGAGGAGGCGGGTGCTATTAGGATTCCCAGGTCACAGATAAGAATACTGAGGCAGGCAGGGGTAAAGTGACCTGCCCAGGGTCATACTGCTAGCGTGTGTCTGGGTTTTCTCCTGAGACTGGAGAATTTCAAGCAGTGTCAAGGAGACCAGTTTGCTCTTGGTCAGTGGGCATGCCCATCTTCACTGTTAGTTTGGGGAAGGGCTGCTGCCCACTGGTCTGCACAGGTCATCAGGGCACCAACTTGGGCCCAAGGGAGGTCAGAGGAGCAGGAGATCTCCAGGCCCAACCTGGACTGCACTGTGGCTCTTGGGGAGGTGCCCTCGGCTTCTGGGCCTGCCACCCTCAGCAGGGTGCCCATGATGGAACTGCTTCCCACTGCCTGCCCCTGGAGAGTTTCCAGACCTGTGCCATTCCCACCCTCCCAGCTCCATGGTGGGACCTGATCTGCACGCTCCAGCTCCTGCATGACTTTCCTTCCCACCCCTGGTACCAGGCTTCCAGCCCTCCCATATTCTTCTCAAGGGCTCTTTCCCAGTCCCAGTACTGCTGGGGGCCCATCACCCTCCTCAGTCTTTGTACTGGTCAATTCCTTGAGGTTAGGGCTGGTTTTGTGACCCCAGTGCCTGACTCCTAGGAAACTCTCCATCAATGCTGGGTTAGTAATGTAGTGAGGCCCAGGGGGTGCAAGGGAAGGAGGGCCCGGCCCCAGGATGTGGCTAGGCTCTGTGGCTGCTGCCAGTCTCAGACCACTGCCTCCAGGGGGCTGGTCTGGTCTGTGTGACCTGGTCCCCTGGCCTTTGTTAATGTCTCTTCGTATGGTCCCAGGAGCTGGTCTGGATCTTGGGCTCTGGCTGCTAGTTCAGGGTCTTGGTGACAGGAAGTACATCTGGGTGTGGACATGGAAAACTTGGAGCATGCCTGGCCGGGGTCTCTGGACAGTGTTCTGGGCATACTGCCCTCAGGGGAACTCCCAACTCCATGGGCCACATCAGAAACACCTGGGGATAGGCTCTTGCTCAGGCTGGTTGGGGCCCAGCTCTGTGGCAGCACTGCTGGGGAATGGTGCATTCATTGGCTCCTCTTTCTTCTTTTCTAGAGAGGAGTCAGGATAGCACTGCAGTGGCCCTCTCTGACTCCAGCTCAACACAGGATGTCTTCAGTGAGCCCACCAGCTCCCAGGAGAACTCCCGGAAGCCTTTCTTGGAGAAGCGGCCCCTGGGGGCCTGCACCTCAGCAGCATTGCCAGGGCTGATCCTAGAAAGGGGTATGTGTGCTGAGGTTGGGGTTTTGCTCCAGGAAGGCTCCCTACAGGGAGCTCCTGACCCTTAGGGTCTTAGTGGACTCACCCACCCTTTGAGGTAACAGGCCAGCATGTGATCAGCCTCACCCTCTGGGTAGCAAATGGCCCAAGCTCCACCCCTCCTTCTCTTGTGGGCCCCTGCCTATTTGTCCATCTGGGTCCTCCTGCCACGACATGACAGAACAACCCCCCACCAAAGTCTTCAGGTGGGATCCAAAAGCTGAGGATCAGGTGGCCTTTTGGTAGCTCCTTCCTCTCTGAAACCCACCAGGGCAATTGGAACTCCTTTCCACAGGCAGCCCCTCTCCATGCCTTCCATAGCCCTGTCTCCTCTGAGATACCCTCTCTGCTCACCTCTGCCATCTTCTTGATTCCTGCCCCTCCCTTCCCATCACTAATGCCATCTCTCACTCTAGGAATTGCCTTGGATCTGCCATACAGGTTCCGTTTTCACTTATTCTAAGGCTTTCTCAGAGTTTTTAATGAAAACAGAAAAGAGCACTAGGCTGGAGGAGGGCTAAGTGACCCTCCATCCCCTCTGACTGCAGCCTGCTAAACTGGGAGCACCAAGGTGCTTCTCCATCACCAGCCTCTGGTCCTTTGCATGGGCTGCCTCCTGTGCCTAGCAGGCACTCCCTTGTCCCCTTCACCTCTTGGAATCCCTAGTTCCTTCAAGGCTCAGGTCAGGATTGGCTGCTTCACTGTTGAAAGGTGATCTCCCACCCCAAATTACTTTGTATTTACATTCTGCGTATGATGACAAAATGATGGACCAGCCCAGGAAAGGGAGAAGCACAATAGAACTTCTTAGCTCAGTCAAGGCTGTGGGTGCAGCCAGAGCAAGATTAACTGCTGAGTCCTGCTCTGAGTGCAGGACAGTGATGAGCTTCCCCAGGAAGAGAGTAATCACCGGGGTGACTGGTCGGGGCCTGCCTTCCACTGGGGAGGCGCTTTCCAGGGCCAGCTACTCGTAAAACGAAGCTTTCTTCCTCTTTCTTGCCTCTCTGTCTCTGTTCTCCTTCTCCCTCTGCCCCCCTTCCTATGACAAACATGGAGTCAGAGTCTGGCTGGCATCAGAGGTCTAAGAGCTGGGCTGAGATGTGACTTCCCTCTTTCAGGGAAAGGCGAGGAGCCTTCGGAAGGTGTAGAATCATTGCGGGCTCCAGGGGTTGACGCCACAACCAAGCCCACAACCTCCACCCCTGCACCATCCCCTTGGGACAGCAAGAAGAGAGGCGAGTCCCTTGGAGAGCGGCTGCCAGCTGATGCTGAGGGCCAGCGCAAGTTTCTGACAGAGCAATGTGTGACTTCCTTTCGCCTCTGCCTGAGCCGCTTCCCTCAGCACTACAAGAGTTTGTACCGCCTGGCCTTCCTCTATACACACAGCAAGACTCATAAGGTAAAAGCATTCTTCGGGCCCCTGGATGCAACCCCTCTTTGGGGTGCGGGCAGATAACAAGGCAGTGCTAGGCCTGGAGTTCAAATCTGACCTCAGATATTTACTGACCAGTTGACCCTGAGCAAGGCACTTCACTGCTGCCTGCCTTGGTTTCCTCATCTGTAAAATAGGGATGATAGCACCTCCCTCCCAGGGTTGTTGTAAGGATCAAATGAAATCATTTTGGTCAAGTGCTTAGCACGGTGCCAGCACACAGTAGGAGCTTCATAAGGATTATCATCCCATCTGACAGTAGACAGTGCTCCACAGCCAGAGTTTCCAGTGCCTGCTCTCTGAGGCCCAGCCTCTTGGTCCTTCTAATTATTCAGCCTTCAGTCTTATCTGTTTATCTTGTTTTCCTGTTGACATGGTGGTAGCCATTGTGGACAGTCTTCTCGGTTCTGCATCTGTTCATAGGAGTCTTCCCAGGCTTCTCTGTCATACTTTCTTACAACACAGTTCTAGTCCTTTGCCTTTGTTTCCTGGTCTTTTAGTAGCTCCCAAAGAGAGGTGGGGCCTTTCATTTTGTGCCTGACAGTGGGGTTCTTGCCCCTGCCTTTGAGTAATCCCAAATGGTTTTCCAGAATGGTTGGACCAGGTCACAGCTCCACCACCAATGCATGTATACGCCTGTATAATTCACAGAAAGAATGATGATAACCACCACTTACAGCTGTGCTTTACAATTTGCAAACACTTCTCAAGGGATTTTGTTTTGTCCTCAGGACTCCCTTGCAAGGTTGGGAAGGCAGGGAGAGGAGATCCTAAAGCCTTTTGCAGGCTTCCTTGATGCAAGCCCTCCCCTCTCAGGCTCTTCAGGCCTCCCTTCTTGGCCTAGGCAGGTCCTTCTCCTGTCAGTTTCCTTATCTCTTCAGTGGGGATGACTGTGGCCCTTGCCTCAGCATCCAGTCTGGAAGGGCCACCTCAATGCCAACTCTGCCTGGCCACTCCCTTCTGCCCCGGTGTGGGTGGCAGACACCCTGAGAAGGGCAGGGCTCCTGTGGGTTAGAGCAGAGCTTTCAGACAAGAGGCTTTTGGGCATCCTTGGGTACCCCAGCACTCCAGAGTGTAGTGCAGACTACATGTTCTTGGAACACACTGAGCAGATGGTGTGAATATGGGGTTTTCTGAGGACCTCCAAGAATCCTCAGTGACCCTGTTTCTGTTGTAGCTTTGGAGAATTAAGAGCTCCCCATGGCAATCCCATGTGTCTATTGCATTACCTTGAGGGCAGGGGAGCAGCACCCCTGAAATGAGAGGAACTCCCCAGAAGTCCAGAGGGGGGGCCATCAGTCAGGGGACCGTAGGTCTAGGCAGGGGGTGAGGGTGCCACTGCTATTGGCCTAACCTCAGGCCCCCTCTGTCGTCTCCTCTGCCCCCACAGAACCTCCAGTGGGCCCGAGATGTGTTGCTAGGCAGCAGTATCCCATGGCAGCAGCTGCCACACATGCCCGCCCAGGGCCTCTTCTGTGAGAGGAACAAGACGAATTTCTTTAATGTAAGTATCACTTCTTTGGCCTCTTCTGAGCCATGGCTCGGACTGGTGGTGGTGGTGGGATGATTGGCAGCCATGGTCCTCCCTGGGCTGCAGCAGGTTGGAGACCGGCCAGTGTCACAGCCTCCCAGAGGTTCCTGTGAATGAGTGGAGGGTGTTTAATCGGCCTACTGTGTGCCCAGTGAATAGCTAAAAACAGCCCTCAGGGAACTTCTCTTCTCATGGTACAGGCCCCAGGCTGGAGTGTTTCGGCTGGGGCCTCTGAAATGGGAGAGAAAGGCAGAGCCTGTGCATGATGATCTTGTGGCTCCATAGCTGGCAGCCCTGGGTTTAGAGTCTCCATTCATGGTACGGCCTGCTCTGTAAGCCTGTGGAATGAGAGGTGGTCCGCATCCTTCCCTGTATCAAAGGCCGCTTCCTCCTGCCCTTCGAGAGCCTCGGGGCAATACATCCCTTTTGGGGGTAGCCCCTCCTTGGGTAACTGGGGAAAATAAGGAAGCCTTAGAGGTGAGCAAGCAGGGGTAGTGATCCCCCTTGGAGAGGTGGAGAAGGGGCACACAGGGGGTCCTGTTGCCACAGTCTCATCAGAAGAGCAAAAGCACTTCTCAGCAAAACAATCACTTTGAAAAGAAGCTTGTCACATTTTAAAAGGCTAAAAGTGATTAAGTGAAGTGATCCTCCCACCCCTAGAATAAGTGGGAGCGGAGGATTGTTAGGAAGACTTCCCCAGTGAGCAGGCCCGGTGGGTTCTGTGGCTGCCAACCAGTAGACCCAGGCAGCCTTTGCCCCATGTCACTGTCCCAGCGAGGGGGACCATGGGCGTTTTTTACTTTGTAGTCAACTTGGCTGCAGGAGTCCTGGAATGGTGTTTCCATTGAAGAGGTCTCAGGGAATTGGCCAGAATGACAAAAGCAGGGAGACCATGTGCAGAAAGATGGGCCACCCTGTGCCCATGTGTGGAATTGAAGCTTGGGCCAGTCAGTGTAGAAGGGACTGATACATCTATGCCCCAAGTGGCCTTCCCAGGAAAAATGTCCCTCCTTCGGCACACGGGTCATAGCCAGGCTGTTTGGCGGTACCATGGCTGAGTTTGGTTAACACTTCCCCAGCCATAGTCATGGAGGCCGCAAGGGGGCGCCACAGCGCACAGAGCACTGGGCTTGCAGCCAGGGAGACCAGAGTTCAAATCTAGCCTCAGACACTGTGAAGGAGACCTTGGACAAGTCACTTCACCTCTGCTTGCCTTCATTTCTCATTTATAAAATGGGGATCGTAACAGCACCAGCCTCCTAGGGTATTCTCAGTTGTCGCTGACATCAAAGGAGATCCCATCTGTGAAGTGCTTGGCACAATGCCTGGCACACGGCCTGTGTGAGTAAATGCTAATTATTCTTCTGTCGTTGGTATTAGTTAAGTCTTGTTAACACAGCCACGAGAGGAGCTCGAGTTGTTTCTCCTCAGAATTTTATCTGGTGTGAGTTCAGATATTTAGTTCATGTCTCCATTTAGAATTGTTGTGATGTGTTGTGTAAGACACTGGTCTAAACCTCCTTCTGCCGGACCCACTGTGGTCAGCAGGGGAGTTCTTTCTCAGGGGACTGTTATGCTCTGGTTTACTGACTGTGGGTTTATTTGAGGTCATGTGTTTGAGATTCTTCTTCTGTCCAGTCTCTTCCTTTCATTCTGTTCCCATCTTTCTGTTCTTTTACCTAAAATCAGATGGATTTGATAATTCTCACTTTAGCCCATTGTTTAAGAGCCAAGAATACTCCTGCCCTTTCCCTCCGCCTTTCTTTCGTAAGAAAGTTTTTCTTTGAGATTCAGCATCTTTGGTTCCTTGACGTTTTTATTTTTTAAGCTGGGTGGCAGTATCGTTTTTACTCTGTTGTCTAAGACATTTTCTGTCTCTTTGAGGAATGTTTCTTCTAACTGGATCCGTGGGGACTGACTCTACATGTTCAGTTTTGTGGCAGGAGCACTTCCATTTCCATTATTTCCTCCTGGATTTTATTCTTGCTCTATACAAAAGTGATTTTGTTTGATTTCTTTGCTGATTCTCCAGGTTTTCTAAGTAAAATCATCATCAGCAAATAGGGACAGTTCTGTTTCCTCTTTGCCGATCTTTTTAAAGCCTTTGAGATCTTTCTCCGGCCTCGTTGCTGTGGGTTGAGCTTTGAGAACTGTGCCAGATGACTGTGGGGTAGGGGGCCACCATGCTTTACTCCAGGATTTAGCAGGAATTGTTTCCACATTAACTTTTATCACTTCTATGAAGTTAGGAAAACCAGCTGAAAAATATACATGGCAACAATGGCCATGACTTCAGTGGAAAGAGCCGAAAATGGAGACTGAAGCTGGCAGAAGCTGTGACAGAATGTGCCTCCCCCACCTTTTTTGCAGGGAGGGTGGAGGCTTGGGGGGCTGGGACAGTGTATACACATCAGCTGGTGCATTGGTTAGACTGGCCCGGCTTGTTGTTTCTCTTTTTCTTTGTTACGAGGGATGGCTTGCGAAAGAGCGGAGGTGGGAGAAGAGATGAAGACAGAAACAAAAACTTTAAATGTGTGGGAGCATTCTCTGCTCCCGTAAAGGCCCTGATCTCTTCTGTACGAGGTGGAATGTCTGGTGTGGGCAGGCCCAGACTGGGATGAATACCGAGAGAGAGAAACAGGCAGTCACGAGCATCACAGGGGAAGAAGGGGGAGTTTGGCGGTTAAGGGATTGTTGGGCAAGGGTGAGGACACTGGGGGCAGACAGCTGGCAAAAAGAGGAGGGACCCCAGGAGGCTGGGCAGGCATGAGGGAAGATGTGCTTAGCTGGAGTGGGGCATTGAGTCCCCCTCCCTCATTTTACAGGTGAGAGGAAGTTAAGAGGCTTGTCTTAGTTGATATCTGGGGTAAGGTTTGGATTCGAGTCTTCTTGACTCTGAGCCCAGAGAAGGAGGGGCTTGTTCATGGAGTGCCCAGAGGCTGGGTCAGTGGGTCAGAGCATGTGGTGGGGATTGAGGTGTGAGAAGACCAGAAAGCTGGGAGGGGGTTCTGACTGGAGCTTGCGGCTGAATGGTCTGTTTGGGCAGCCTGCCCAGACTGCTTGCTCCCTCCAGGCTCAGCTCAGAGGTGGCGGCAAGGCCTCTCCTTCTTTCCTCATCTCTCTGGGCCTTGCCCGCCCTAAGAGCAATTGCTGTGAAAAGGAGGCATTAAAGCCTGGTGTTTGCCAAGCAGCCTAGGAACCCAGGAAGGAGAAGAGGCCATGGGGTCCATGGGTACTTCTCGCAGAGTCCAGAGTTACCTTTGGTGAGCCAGCTCGTGGGGCCGGTGCTCATCCTTCCTAGAACACAGACATGAGATCCTCATGAGGAAGGCAAACTCATGCCACGTGGCTTCCTCCGTGGGCTGCTCCATCCAGAGGGACCCACATCCCCTCTCACGTGGGAGCTTTGTTGTTCTGTCTTTTCAGTCATGTCTGACTCTCTGTGACCCCATCGGGGGTTTTCTTGGCAGAGATACTGGAGAGGTTTATCATGTCCTTCTGCAGATGAGGAAACTGAGGCAAACAGGAAGAAGTGATTTGCCTGGGGTCACCCAGCTATACCTATCTGAACCTGATTTGAACTCAGGTCTTCCTGACTTCAGGGCCAGTGCTCTAACCAGTGAGCTTTCTCCAGAGGCTCCCCAAGAGCTCCTGAAGTCTCTTCCCACGCCCTCCATTGAAAACTCATCTTCTATAGCTCAGTCAGTAAACCTGAAGCACCTACTATGTGACCTTAGCTGGCATGTAGTAGGCCCTTGATACATGTTTATTGCCTGTTGGAAGCTCCAGAGTTACAGAGAGCAGCCCCTGAGGAGCAGGGTGAGAGAGAAGGTAGGGGACTCTGTGGGGGCAATGATGATGATAGGGTGGGATCCCCGGGGGGTTGTGAAGGCCAGCATCCCTGGGAGCAGCTCCAGGCCCCTCAGAGCCAGAGAGGGGCTGCCAGGGGCCCCCTTCCGCGGTCCCCAGCTCTGTTGGCTCCCACAGTCTCCCTCCCCCACCTCCCCAGGGCAGGCCGGAGCCATCTGCTTGGCCCCTTCTCACCTTCTGGAGTCAGCGTTGGCCAGAGAAAGAAAAGAGGTAGAGGAGGGAGCAAGGGGTTCAGGGGTGCCTGGTGGCCCCTGCAGCATGCATTGCTATGCATGGGGGGGAACTTCTTCTGTTTAACCCAGGCTCTTGGGCCTCTCCTTGGAAAAAACGAGCTCATGGGTCAGACACACTCCCCCTGAGCCCAGCTTCACACGCTGTTCCCTGGCTAACTTGGCTGGCCTTCAAGGTCTAGCCGGTCGAGGCGATGCCCTCTGCATTCTCTGGGAGCTCAGCCAGGGTCTTGTTTTCCAGGCGAGTTCTCAGGAAGCGAGCCCTGTCTTCTGACAGCCAAGATCAATCTCTTGTCCCAAGAGAAGTAGAGAGGAAACGGGGTATGGACTTGAGGTGGACCAAGTGTCCAGGCATGGCCCATGTACTTGGAACGAGAAGCATCTGTCCTCTAAGGGGGTCTCCATCCTGTCCCTGGCCTCTGGTGCAGCCCTGACCCCTCCGAGGAAGCCTCTATAAGCAGTGGTCTGGCTTCTGCTAGAAGACCTCCAAGGATAGGGAGCTCACTACCTCATGAGGCAGCCTGTCCCCTCTGATATGCAGCCCCTGCAACCCTTCACAGACTGGTCCTGCCAGGACTGCTGGGGGCTCCCATGCCTGCTTACCCCAGGGCCCTTATCAGCTTTGGCCATCAGCTCCAGGCCTTTCCCAACCTTTGTTCTGGCTGTGCTCTGGTCTGGAATGCACTCCCTGCATTCTTCCATCTCTTAGGACTGAGCCCCTGGCCGGTGGCCCAGTGACTCCAGTGAGGCTGTGGTCTCTTCACCAGTGCTGATGACAGCTCTTCCTCTAGGACTTTGGCCTCATACTGGTGGCACACCAATAGGGGCTCATTCCCCAATGGTCTCATGTCCATTTCACATGTGGTTACTTAGTCTGTGTGTCTGTTGGTTGTGTCCATGTTGTCTCCAGGTCTTCTGGCAGCTAGGGGGAGCGGGGCTGTGGTCAGGAAGGCCTGAGTTCAAATCCATCTTCAGACACTGGCTGCGTGACCTTGAGCAAATCACTTCACCACTGCCTGTCTCAGTTTCCTCTGCTGTACCATGGGAACTGTACTAGCGCCTCCCTCTCTGGGATGTTGTGAGGATCAAATGAACCCATATTTGTAACACTTTGCTTGCTTAGGGCTCTCCCCACAGCCTGGCACTTTGTGGGCACCTAGGCCCCCTGTGTCTGCATGTTCAGATTTTGGGTGTCATGTTCTGGGCCCCATCTGCCCACCCCGCCTCAGTGGAGGTCCTTAGAATGCCAGGGGGCATGTGGGATCCTCTGGGTCCTGGGGAGATGGCGGGGGCATATGCTTGCTTCTTGGGAGCCGGGTATGACCCCCAGGAAGCTCTGGGGGCACCTACTGTCCCTGCCCCCACCTGCTCACTTGCCTCTCCCCACTTCTCTCAGTTCTTGGGGACGGATGGGCAGTGTTTGCCCCAGGTCATCCAAATGGTACAGGGATCTCCCAGGTGAGGGAAGTCAGCTCCTCCCAGACTAATGGAGTGCCAGGTGTGGCCCCCTTCAATCTGTCTGCTGCACCTAGGCCCTAGCTGGCCCCTGCAGGCATTGGTGAGGTTAGGACGGCCCTACTGCATACTAGACAAGGTGTGCTCAGTATCAGGGGCTGGCCATGGCATCCAACAGCAGCAGAAAGTCCAGAGTGTCCCAATGTGCCCCTTGTGATTGTCATATGTTAGTGCTTGACCCGATGCTGCCCACGTGGAGGCCAGAGTGGTCTGGCATGCTTTGGTCGAGGGGCCAAGGAGAGTCATGGCACTGAGTGACTGAATAACACATGTGCACACATGTGCACACACATGGGAAAGGGGAGTTGTGCCTCTGAGGCTGAAGCTGTGAGGGCTCTGCAGCGCCTTCCAAGGAGAGGGAATGTGAGGAGGGAGAGCATTGTAGGCCTGGGAGGGTGGGGGTGGTGGGAAGGCTCATGAAGGGAATAGGGAGCGTGGCTAGACATGGAGGACTGGAGGGGTGTCATGGCTCTGAGAGCTGAGCAGAAATGTTGGTATGTGATCCCTGAGGCCACAGACAACCCTGGGGGCTGACCTGGTGGGGAGGGGGAGGGAATGTGAAGGATGGGCTGGCCTGGGGGGTGGGGCAGGGCCCGGACTCCCTTGTTGAACCAGAAGCCCCAGGGCCAAGGGAGTTGGGGGCAGCAAAGTACAAGCCCCTACTGTGCCAGGCACTTTATGATCTTATTTTATCCTGGTCACAACCGTGAGAGGTTGGTGCTGTCTTCATCCTCATCTTACAGATGAGAAAACTGAGGCTTCAGTGCCTTGCCCAGGCTCACCCAATGAGGAGGTGTCAGGCTGCATCGGAGCTCAGGTCTTCCTGACTCAAGTCCAGCACCATGGACACTGAGGTGGATCCCTGCTGTGGGGTGCCTAGGACCCTCCCCGGGAAAAGGGGCTCTATGGGGGGCTGCCTGGCCTCAGGGCTCATCGGACCCATTGACAGCCCTGGGAGCCCCAGTGGACAAGTTGATGAAACTGAGGCAGGCAGCCATGTTTTCACCCAGTCTGTCCTCCAAGCTTGTGCCCCTCGCGTTTCCTTGCAGTGTCCAGGCATGCTTTCCCTTTCCAGATTGGAGGTTTGTTTTGCTTCCTTGGGCTCTGTGGTGTTTTGAAAAGTCTTTGTCATTTTGCCAGAACCAGGAGAGACTGGCCGTGGCCTTGGTCTCGGTTGTTTTTCTTCTGTGTTTGGAATGTAGTGTTTGGACCAATTTAAGAGCTCTTTGGCCTGGAGGCAGTGTCTTGGTTGCTTACCCACTGATGGGAATGGGGATACACCAAGCAAGCCCCGCCCAAACTCTGGGGGCCCTCCCTGACTGGCAGGTCTCCTTCACTTAAGTGTGCCTCTGTTTCCCCAACTGTAAAGTGGGAGCTTGATAGCACCTACCTCTTAGGGTCTTGTGAGGATTCAGCGGGATGTTTGTAAAGCATTTGGCCAGCCTTCAGACCTTAGAGAAATGCTGACTCTTTCTCACTGTGACTGTTATTGAAGAGGGCTGCGTGTCCCCATGCCTGCCCCAGGCGCCCTTGCTCAGACCTGGCCTGGTCCTGCCATGATGGGGGGCTCCATGGGCTTGGATGGACTCCAGAGCCCCTCCTCTTGGCCTGGCCTCTGGCGCAGCTGGGACCTTCCAAGGGCATCTTCTCTGTCCTCTGGAGAGTCTGAACCTGTGATCTGTGACCTTCATCAGCCTCAGTTCTCCCCAGCTGCTCTTCTCAGCCCTCATTGCATCATCCCCTCAGGGCCTCCCTTTCCTTTTTCCTGACCCAGGAACATTCTTCATCTTTTCCTCTGCCCCGCCTGCTTCCTCCCTCACTGCAAAGGGGCATCAGCCCCCTAATAACCCAGTGGGACTTTTGCTTGGTGTGGACGGGAAGGTGGGAAGGGCTACTGGAGAGATCCCAGAAAAGAGGAGAGGGACCAGACACTCTCCTGATTTTCAGAAAAGGAAGAGAATGCAGTCTGCCAAGCCCAGGCCATGCACTGGCCTTGGATTTGTGGGAAGGTTCTAGAGCAAGGCTGGGGAACCTGCAGCCTCAAGGTAACACCCTTGGACTGAGACCATTTTCACAGAGCAAATCCTTTTGTTAAGGGGATTTGTACTGTGTAGTCTGGATTCAGTCCAAGAGCCACACTTGAGGACCCAGAGGCCACAGGTTCCCCACCCCTGTTCTAGAACATCTCATTGAAGAGATGGCCGATGGACCTCTAGAAAGGGAAGGACCAAAGGATGAGCATGAGCTGGCCTCAGCCAGCACAAGTCACGCCACACTGGCTGTGGGTAGTGCAGCTTCCATTCAACTCTTCTAGTCTTGTGGAGACACGTGGCTGGCCAGGGCCTTGGAGAGAAGGCAGTGGGGAGCTGAGGACCGGTGAGAACTGCTCCTCAGTGGCCCGTGATGATTCTCTAATGCTGGCCAGATGCCCACCTAATTGGGCTGGGGGTGGGAGGTGGGGCTCCCTGACTGGGGCTCCAAAAGTCTGGGCCAGCCCTTGCAGCACCTGCCCACTGGAAGTGTGTCGGACAGCGTATATCCCCTCACCACCTGTGGCACTCTCGCTGTCCAGCTGCGCTTCATTCTTTGCATCCATCACAGGCTTCTCACAGCAACAATGACCCTGAGTGTGCGAATGGATAAAAGAACTGAGGCTGGGGATGGGCGAGGACAAGGGACCCACCACAGCAGCTGCTCTTGGCTTGTCTTTCTTTCCTCTGAACCCCATGGAGCTTGTGGCCTGCTCTGACCCCCTGGTTCCTTTTCATGGGAACAGCCTCCTAGTCATGTGTCCCGCATCCTCTACTTGGGAAGTTTTTGCTGCTTAAAGGGAACAGCTGTGGGTAGAGATGTGGGAGACCCCTAGGCCCATTTGGAAGCCAGGAGCACACATGAGCCCCAAAGGGTCTGGACAGAGGGCTGGGCAGTACTGGGCTAAGTGCTGGGGATACAGACAGGCAAAAGGCAGTCCTTGCTTTCCACGAGGTCACAGTCTGATGGTGGAGACAGCGTGGACACACCCATGACTCCCACCAGGCACAGGGATGCCAAAGCTTCTTGGAGCAGAGCAGGATGGAAGCCAGGAGGGGATGAGCAAAAAGGCCCCTCCCCACCTCGGCCCATGGAAGGTTATTGAGTCTGGGAATGTGACCTGTGCTTTAGGAAAACCACTCTGGTGACTGAATGGTGACCAGAGCAGGGAGAGACTGAGGCAGACCCTGCTCACCCCTCAGCAGCTATTGTCATAGTCCATGTGAGAGGAGGAGGGTCTGGGCGGGGGGCAGAGGAGGCAGGTTGGAGAGATGCTGCCCAGGCCTTGGCACCATGTTGGATGGGGGTGGGGCTGATTAGAGAAACAGTGAGAAGGCCAGAAGGAGGGGAGGAGGGGGGAAAGGTCAGTTTCTGTTTTGGGCATGGTGAGTTTAAGAGGTCTACTGGTCATCCTCTTTGAGATCTCTGGAAGACACCTGGAGATAGTAGATTCAGAGTCAGCAGAGAGGGTGGGATTGGCTGGGTAGACTTGAGAATCCTTGGCACCAAGAAGTCATTCAGTCCATGGGAACTGATGAGGTCACTCAATGAAGTGATATGGAGGGAGGAGAGCAGAGGGCCCAGGACAGAGCCTGGGGGGTCACAGGAGGACAGAGGGCCTGGCCTGGAGGAGGGGCCAACAGGAGAGTGGTCAGAGAGGGAGGAGGAGAGCCAGGAGAGGCCAAGTGTCCAGAGAAAATGAGGGAATTGTGTATCCAGGAGGAGAGAGTGATCAATAGTGGGGCTGCAGACAGGCTGAGGAGAGGAGACTGCCATCAGGCAGCTCATCAATGACTTTGGACATGATGAGATTGGAGGGCGGATTGCATGAAACTCATTTAGAAGTGAGAGGGAAGAACTTGGTGGAGACACCAGTTATAGACAGCCATCTTCGGCATGAGAGAGAGGAGGTGGATGTTTTTGAGCCAGTCAACAGAGAGAGATGAGACATAATGCAAGGGGAGAATAGGGGTGCGGGTGGGTGCTCTGCTGCAGAGAGCAGGGGGGAGGATAGGGGCATGGAAGGCGCTGGAGTGATGGTGAAGGAGGGGGAGCTCGCTCACGGCCAGTGACCTTTGTTGGTGGGCTGGAGGAGAGCCACCAAGCTGACCAGGAGGTGTGGAAGGATTGCCTTGTTGATCTTTGATTATTATAAGGGTTTCTACTTAGTGGCAAAGGGTCCTCCCACAGGCTGTGGCAGTCAGCAGCTTCTTCAATCTTGGATCCAGCCTCTGGCATCCAGCGATTTCAGGTGTGATAGTGTCATTCGATAAACAGGTCCACGGCACTGAGCCAAGTCTGGCTCCCTAGGATGCTCCATGGCAGACCTGCTGCTCAGGGCCTGGCTGCCCTTTGATCTGGCCACAGGAAGCGCTTTGTCAGGACTTAGGGAGCTACTTGTTTATTAAGACAAAATCAAGAAAGAAGCGAGGTCCTTTTGGAAGGCCCTGGGCTGCTCGCCTGCTCCTCTTCATTCCCAGAGGCTCATCAGCTATTTCTTTCATGGTTTTCCAGCAATGGGAAAGGACAGAGGTGTGTCTGGTGGCAGCCAGCCCGAGTGATGGGCTCTCAGGCCATCAGAAGCATTTAGAGGTGGGTCCAGCTGCCTTCTGCCAACTTTATCCATCCAGAGGATGGTGCCTGGACTGGGAAAAGGAGTCCAGGACACAGGACATTAGTCTGGAGGGCCCCGGGCACTTCCCTCTGAGTGTCATCCACCTATCTTCCTTTTCCAATAAAACTAGCAGAAGGAGGTTATCAAACACATTGCCCAAATCTAGGTCAGATTTGTATCTTCTTTCTCCCAACTGTCAGGAGATCTGGATCTCCCAGACGAGCCATATTTCTGTGATCTCCAAGGGGTGGAAAGAGTGTGAGATGAAGAGAATGGGGATTGAGGGTAGTACAATGTCTTCTTGGTAAATAAGGCCCATGGAAGGGGCAGAGATGGTGGGGAGAGGGAGCAGAGAAAAGGGCTGCTTGGGTTCTTGGTCTTGCCATCTGTCTGTGCCTCCAGTGACGAGAGCTGGCTCTGGCATCATGTCCCCTTCTCCCCCATCTCATCATCTTATCTCATTCTTCATCCAGTCTCCTCTCATCCCATCCCGTGCCATCATCTCATTCCATGCCATCCTATGATATCCCATCTCATCTCATTCTCATCTCTTCCTTTCTACTGGCTACAAACATGCTGAGGTTGCCCCCGGCCTTAAAAAACCAAAACCCTTCACTAACTGTCCATCCCTGGTAGCTGTTTTCCTGTGTTTCTTTTCCCTGTCATAGCCACTAGGTGGTCTACACCAGGACCCCCTACAGTCTAGCTTCGTTCCTGGTCACCAGTGGTCTTTGGGTGCTCATCCCTGGTGGCCATAGACCATGCTCCTTGCTTAGCCACTCTGCTCCTTCATCTCTGACCAGTCATCTTACAGAATTATCACCTTATAGGGGCCCCCAGGACCCTCTGAGAGGTCCACTTGTTCCCCTGAGTTTTCTTCAAGCTAAATAGGTGCAGTTCTTTCAGTCAATCCTCCTAGGACCCATGCTAGTTGCTCTCCTCTGGGCGTGCTCCAGCCCTGCCACTGAACCTAGGCCTCTCCCCTCCCAATGGAGCTAGCCCCCAGATGCTGCTGACTCCGGTCAGGTCCACTCGGACCCCCCCCAGATCTTTGTTCTTTCTTTGGCCCATGACCAGTGTCTCTCCCTTGCTCTTGGTGACCTCCTCAGCTTCTGGGGATCCTGTTCTCATGTCACTGTGGGTATCCCCTCATTTCTCACTGCTGAGTGTTTCTGTTGAGATGTCTCCATCTTGTAGCTGGCCCCCTTAAGAGCTGTGAGCCACCATCCTTTGGCTCTTGAATTCCTTAAGCACCTCTCTACAGTGCAGTGAGGGTGCCTGAGTCACTGGGAAGTGGTTGGGGAGGGTGAGTGAGGCTCATCTGCTGCTGGTGAGAACTCACACTCAGAGCTGGAGAGAGAGAGAGAGAGAGGGAGGGCCACCTCCTGCTGTGCCCTGCCTCAGATTGCCCAGGATCACACAGCTAACAAGGATCAGCGTCAGGGTTGGGACCTACAGGTCTGGCTGCCTGCACATCCTGTGGGCACTGAATACAGGTTTTTCTTTAGACTGTCTGCTCCTCCATCTTCTAACCCTCCTTCATTCTCTGTCCTAGTACTGCCCTTTGACAGCCTGGCTGACACTCTGATGATCCCTGAAGGCAAACAAGGGCCTGGCGGCTGGAGATGGGATGCTGAGTTGGTGGGAATGAGTCTGTGTTGGGGAGGGGGGGGGACTCAATACAGTGGACCACCGACTGGTGCTGGTGGAGTCGAATTATATTGAATGAGATTTCTATCCTGGCCCTTGAGCCAACCTAAAGACAGGGCCAGTCTCCCCAGCCTCTGGGGGGATGCCCTTGCAGGCCACCCCTCCTTGGTGGTGCCCCTGCCTTTCATCACTGGGTCTCTGATCTGGGTACTGTGGGCAGGAAACCAGAGTGCTCAGATGTATGCTGGGCTCCCCTTCCCTCCTTCACGAAGAGGGGAAGAGAGAGACAGAGAGAGGAAAGTTGGTGGGGGGGAGAGACGGAGAGAGGAGAGACAGAAATAGAGGGAGGGAGGGAGAGAAACAGGAGAAAGGGAGGGAGGGAGAGAGAGAAAGAGAGGGAGAGAGAAACAGGAGAGAGGAAAAGAGGGAGGGAGGAGAGACGGAGAGGGAAACAGGAGGGAAAGAGTATGAGTGGGGGAGGGACAGGGAGGGGGGGCCCTGCTGGAGAGGGGGCTGCTCCTTTGCTTCCCTCCCTCCTCCCCCTTCCCCCTCCTTCCTCCTCCTCCGCTGCTCAGCCCTCTCCCTCCTGGGCTCCCCAGTCTGCTGCTGGGGTGGCCCGTGGGCGGGTGGCTGTCTCCCCCTTCCTGATTGGCTGTCGCCGGCCCCTGGGCGGCCTGAAAGAAAAGAAGCCAGAGGGAGAGAAGAAAGAGGAAGCGGGCTCGCCTGTAGGCTTGAGGCTCCGGACTTGGGGCAGGAGGGGAGGGGAGCCCCAGCACCCCTCCCCCCAGCCCATGGAAGTGGAGGTGCTCCCCAGGCCCTGCCCCTAGTGCTGCCCAGCCAGGCCCCTGACTCCAGGGGCATCTCAGGAGGGGTCCCAGGGCAGGGGACGGAGCTGCCTCTTGTGATGGTGAGTTCTTGGCACTCAGCCAGCTGTGACTAACTTGGAAGAAGGGCCTCCTCTTTCCCCGGGGCTGCTGTTCCCTGGCCTCGTCCCCAAGGGTAGGAGTGGCAGGTGGCAGGGCCCAAGGGCGGGGGCCAGAGCTGGGCTGCCCAAGGACTGGTCTTGTGGGAAGCCCAGGGGCCTCCTTCCCCGGGCTGAGCCCCAGCCTACTTGGCTTACTTTGTGGGGGCCGCCTTTTTTCATGGGCCAAGAATTTGGTGAATTCTTGTACTGGTAAGTCCAGACCTAAGGGAGAAGAGTGTTGGACCTGGAGCAGCCAAGCTATGCCTTATGACTGAAGAGGTGCCTGGGGGCAGGGGGAGGACCTACCTGGGGCGGGGAGTAGAACTGCAGGTGGGGGTGGGTGGGTGGGTGGGAAGTGGGGGAACACACAGACCTACCCGGCCTGAGGGTGCGGTGAGGAGGGACCAACCGATGCCAAGCTTGCCCTGGGGTCTCCGACAGGTGTTTCCTGGTATTGCCTCAGTGGTCCCACCTTCCCTCTGGTGATTACTGCACACTAACCCTGGCTATAACTTGTTGGTATGTAGTTATAGGGGGGCAGGACAGGAGCCCTTTTTTGCCTTTCTTTGTCTCCCCAGGGCTTAGCACAGTATAGCTGTCACATAATAGCTGACTCTTGGTGGTTCTACAGTAGGTAGAGCACTGGGCGTGGAGTTAGGAAGCTCCAAGTTCAAATCCAGCCTCAGACCCTTCCTCATGGTGTGACCGTGACTGCCCCTCCCTCCCAGGATTGCTGTGAGGATCAAATGATGCTTTGCCCAGTACCTGGCACACAGAGGCACTCCATGAACGTTCATTCCTGTCATGTGCTGAGCTTGGGCCCCTTGTCCATGCACTTCCCTGGAAAGTACCCAGCAGACATAGGTCCCACATATTCCCGGGAGGGTGGGCTGCTCCTGAAGCTGCTGTCCCCCCAGCACACAACCAAGGGTGCTTGGGATAGCAGTCAGTAAGGCCGCAATGTTCAGCACTCACTCTTAGGACAGGCTTTTAGGAGGTGTGTGTGTGTGTGTTGCGGGGAGCTGGCCAGGCCTGGGAGTCACCTAGCCAGGTGTACATGTCCCCTTCTGGTTTGTTGGAGCAGGGAAGACAGTTTGATAGAAACTCAGGATGAAGTGGGGGTTTCTGAGTGGAGGGCTGTTACATGCTGCAGGATCAACTAAAGGTTATAGTTCAAAAATAACATTAGTACTGATGGCAGCTAGCATTTACATAGGTAACTCTTTAAGCAAAGTGCTTTACAGATAGGACCTCATTCGATCCTCACACTGACCCTAGGAGGTTGGTGCTGGTGTGATCCCCATTTTACAAATGAGGAAACTGAGGCAGGTGAGGGAAGTGACTTAACCAAGGTCACTCAGTGACTCTGCTGCTGAATTTGAACTCAGGTGTGCAATCCACTGGCTGACTGTATGGTACAAGGAGAACTATAAAGTCCTGCTCTGGGGTTTAAGGACAAGACGAGACATGTGGGATGTGATACTGATCAGCAAATGTGTTGTGTAGTGTTCATGCCAAGGGGGTGGGGCAGAATCCACCTGGGAGCCTTATCTTAGTGTCCATGGCCTCTATAAGAAATGGGAAGGGACTAGGACAGTCAGGAAGAGGGATCACCTACTCCCTGTTTCAGGCCTTTGAAGGGTCTTGGGAAGTCAGACTTTCTTCCTACCCCTCCTAGGGAGGATAGGCATTTTCTCTGTGCCAGGGATGTGTTCTCTCCTTCCTTAGCTCCACCTCCTGGCAGTAGGGCCCCATTGATGGCCCACCTACCTTCTCAACCCTCTGAGTGCTGGTGCCTTCCCTCTGAGTGGTCTCCAGTCTGTTCTAACCCTGTTTCCCTCCCCTCCTGAGCTCAAGCTCCCCCCTCAAGGGAATGTCACACCCTGACACACAAGTCAGACAATGTATGCTCATGGGATGGGAGGCTATAGGAACCCCTGTATATAAGAATGTGCCAAATATTTTTAAAATGACTGCTGGGTAGTTTGGGGAGAGAGGACCCCAGCAGCTGGGGGAGAGAGTAAAAGCTTCTTGCAGAAGAAGGTGCTACTTGCCGAGTCTTGAAGTAAGCCAGGAGATAAAGGGAAGGAGGGAGTGCATTCTACACAGGAAGGTACAGCCAGTGTAAAAGCACACAGTCTGGAGATGGAGTGTCTTGTCATGGAACTGAGGAAAATGTGGGAGGAGTGAGGCTTGAGAAGACTGAGAGGTGGGAGAGGGCTGGGTTATGAAGGGCCTTGAATGACCAGCAGAGCATTTTTAATTTGAACCTGAAAGCAATAGGGAGCCACTGGAGTTTACTGAGTAGGGGGTTTAGGCGGCATTACACGGTCAGATCTGGACTTTTAGAAAATCACTTTAGTGGCTGATTGGAGGATGGATTGGAGTAGGGAGTGACAAGGCAGGCAGACGCCCTAGCAGCTATTGCAGTACACCTGTTGTGAGGTGGTGAAGGCCTTCACCAAGATGGGAGCAGTGTCAGAAGAAAAGAAGGGCCATATTGGAGAGATTCTGGAGAGGTGAAATGGACCAGAGATGCTGGAGAAGTGAAACGGACCAGAGATGCTATAGGAGTGAAATGGACAGAGATGTAGCAGAGGTGAAATGGACCAGAGATGTAGCAGGGGGGAAATGGACCAGAGATGTAGCAGAGGTGAAATGGACCAGAGATGCTGGAGAAGTGAAATGGACCAGAGATGCTGGAGGAGTGAAATGGACCAAAGATGTAGCAGAGGTGAAATGGACCAGAGATGTAGCAGGGGGGAAATGGACCAGAGATGCTGGAGAAGTGAAATGGACCAGAGATACTGCAGAGGTGCAATGGCCTTGGCAACAGCTTAGATAGTAGTGGGGGGGGGGGGCAGGCAGTAAGAGACAATAAGGAGCCCCAGGTGACTCCTAGGTTGGGAGCCTGAGGCTCTGGGAGGATGGGAATCCTTGGCAGTGATAGGGAAGGTAGGAGAAACCAGCACTGAGGTCCTGTGTTGGCCCAGATAGGGGAGCAGTGCCCAGAGGCCTGGGCATGGTCACTTCATGGCACACTGCCCAGACTCCTACTCCTCCCAGGGTGGGGGGCAGAGGAGTCCATTTAGTCTGTCCCCCCTTAGTCTTACAGACCAGCATCATGGAGACATGGGGTTAGAGCACTGGCCTAGGAGGCAGGAAGACCTGAGTTCAAATCTTGTCTAACATTTAGTTAGCTGGCCCTGGGCAAGTTGACTTCTCTGATAGCTCTTTCAAGATAATAATTGGCGAGGTTGTTGAGAGGATCAAAAGAGCACTTAGGGTATTGTGGAAAGATGGGCTGTTTATGATTGCTAGTATCGTTATTGTTTGTGTTTATCAGGTGGGGAGGGTAGGAGCTGACAGGTCCCACAAGTGGCAAAGGAGCAGTGCCCCGCTCCCCTCTCAGGCGGGGTAGGTAGCTGGCCAAGAAGAAACGCGGAGGACTGCGTGACCAGAGAGAGGAAGAGAGCTCACTGCCACCCAAACCTGAGTGCCTGTGTCCCATGCAGTCTCCTGCCAGCCCATCCTTGTGAGGGAGGCCTGCTGCTGTGGGTGCAGAAGAGCCCAACAGAGAGCCCCGGCCTGTTGTCCCTGCTGCCTCCCTGCCAGCCCCATCACAGTCTGCTCAGAGCTTGAAGTCGTGTGTTTGCTGAGCCATCTGGTCCTCATTCTTGAAATGTCTGTGACTATCCTTTTAGTTCCTACTCTCCCTCAGGTGGCCCAACCCCTTGATGCTAAAGGGAGGCCATCTGGTCTGAGCCTGTCGGAAGCAGAAACACCTTGCAGAGTGGGCCCAGCCATCCCTGTCTGTCCAGCTGCCTGTCCAACTGTCCATTTGTCTGTCTTCCTCTTCATCTGTCCATCTCCGCCTGTCCATCTGCCTTGCATCCATCTCTGTCATTCTTTTCAGTTGTTATGTCCATCTGTCTATTTGTCTGCCTGTCTGTCCATCTGCTTATCTGTCTGCCTGTTCTGACGTCACCCCCAGAAGGCTGGCCAGAGGGGAGTTACTTTGTTCAGTTCCAACAGTTCCCCAAGACTGTCAAGAGTGTTGGTGAAGGGAGCCCCACGCTGCCAAGGGCAGATTCCTGGTGTTTCTTCCAGCGTGGTATCCTCTGCCCATCTAAGGAGTGTGCCAGGTGGGGCCTGCCCAGAGCCCCCTTGGCCCCCTCCCTGGGCCTGCCCCTTTGCTCTCTCCTGGATCGTGGGGAGGCTCCGCTCCCTGGCCTGGTTGCCTGCATTATTTTTTCTGTTGAATTATTTTCCCTTTCCCTTTGCCCTCCATGCAGATGTGCTGTTCGTCTGATTTCTGTGAATGCTTAAGCTGCTTGGAGGAGGAGGGAGGGAAGAAGTGTTTATTAACCACCTACTGTGTACCAGGCTCTATACGGAATGTTGTATTGGTGTCATCTCATGTGATCCTTACAACAACCCTGTTGAGGTGTGAGAATTTATGATTGAGGAAACTGTAAGTGTCTGAGGCTGGATTTGAACTTGTCTTCTTGACTCCAGGGGGCCTTGTGTCCCTGGGACAGATCTGTCGTTGGGCTGTACAACTCCCTGAGACCTTGGGTTGGCAGGGCAGGGGAGTCCCCACTCTGGCTGACCCCCATTTTCTCTCATTTCCCCAGTGGGTGTGGCTTCTCTGGCCTCTGAGAGTCCCTTGAAACTGGTGCCAGTGGGCTTCTTCAGCCTGGTTTCTTGGTGACCCTGGGCAGGTGCAGCCCTGGCCTTGTGGGGGAATATGCCTTGCCCAAGGCCTCGAAGGTGCTAGATGGGAATACAGGCTCTCATTAGTTGTCTTCCAACAACTCCAAGTGGTCCAGCAGAGGGAGGGCTGTGCTGTTGGATAGAGCTTAGTCCCCCAGGAGATGGTTGCTCTATCATCTCTCTGTCTTCCCTTTTCCAGGCTCAGTTACCCTTTTTTATGGCAGATTCCAGCATGGTGTGTGCCCCAGACCTTCTGTCATCATTCCAGCCTAGGGTGGCACCCAGTCTGATGACCCAGATCATCTGTTGACCTCTTGGTCCCTGGCTTTCTCCCCAGTCAAAGGGAAGCTTTTTGTAGCCTGGGACTCCCACATCTGTGTAGTACAGACTAGGCACATTGCACTTAGCCCTAAGATCCTGGAATCTTATGAACGCTTGGGCAAAAGGAGTTGTAAGTCAGCCAAGAGCTGCCAGGTTCACAGGGGCTCTCTTCTCTGCTTCCAGAGGACGCCCTGCTCAGAGCTGACCTCAGATTCAGACATTCACACCACAGTGATGCTGCCCTGGCCTACTCCCAAACCTGACGCCTCACCCTTCTTACCTCTCTTAGTGGGATGTTAAACAAATATTGTCCCAAGTAGAAAAGCATGTGTCTGTCACACCCTCCAGACTAGTGTAGGTGTGGCAAGAAGGGGAGGTGGCCATCTGTAGGCTTCTAGCTCTATGTTCTGGAAGCATTACTTAGGATTCCTACCTCTTCTTGAAAAAGCCCCCCTGCCTTCTACAGTATCTGATTCCATGCCCACAGAACCCCGCTGTAGCAGCATCTTGGGAACTTGTGCCAGTGTATGTAAAGCCACTGTTGGGGGCCAGAGGAAGGCTGACCTGCCCGAGGGGGCCACCAGGAGCAGGGGCCAGTTCAGGTGCCCTCTTCATTTCTCCTGCCTTGGTTTCTCTGTAGGGAATCTGGCGTATACCGGTGGATGAGATTGACCGCCCAGGCAGCTTTGCTTCTCACATGAACCGCTCCATTGTACTGCTGCTACAGGTGCTTTCACAGCTAAAGGACTATGGCACTCTGCTGAGGGTGTCCTCAATGCTGCAGAGGACGCCTGACCAGGGGAAGTAAGTGGAGCAGGCGAGACCTGTGGGGGGGCATGCAAGCTCCTGGGAAGGGACACAAGCAGCTTCTGGCCATCTGGAAGGAGCGAGAGGGTGGACAAAGGAGGGAGTGGGCGAGGGAATGGGGAGCTGGGGGGTGGCGGCTTGTTGCTCTGACTTTGGGTCCATCTGGTTGTGAAGCACTCCCAGGAGCTAGCTGCATGCTGGGGCTGTGGGGGGTTGGAGGCCGCTCTATGTCCCATTTCCCCTGGACCATGTCAAAGTGCACAAGGGGTGCCATCCCCAGTGTGAAATGCAGCGAGGGACCTGGTGAGGGAAGAGAGGGGAAGGGGCTTACCTCTGTGGTCCCATGGCTGAGGTCCAGAGCTGTCCACACTTGGACATTAACAGAACAAGATGATCTCCTCACTGTCTGTTTCCTAAGAATTGAGTAGGTTTGGGGGGAAAAGTCAGATCCACCTTCCCCTCACTCCCTGGCTCATTGCCTGTGTGTTGAGTCCATGTGGGAGGAAGGCAAGGAGGGAAAAAAGAAAAGAAGGGGGTAGGGAGGGAGCCAGCTCATCTGAAGCACTGGCTTTCAGAGCTGCTGCTGTTAACGTCTATGCTGGGTTTCAGCAAGCACTCTGCCCCACGTTGGCCTGAGTTTGGAAGCTCAAACCCTGGTCAGGTGGCTTGATGTTCAGCATCATCATGTCATAGGAAATACTTACGGGATGCAGACCGCCAGGTCCTGGCACAGCAGGCCTTTGTCCTTACCGTGAAGGTGCTGGAGGAGACTCTGAATGAGCTGACTGAGGTGAGAGTGCATGGACAGTGCTTTGGGCCCCCTGAGTTTGACCTGAGCTGCCTGGCCTGGGATCAGTCAGAATTTGGGCAAGTCCAAGTTAGAGGGGTCTGAGCAGAATGACCCCATGGACAGAATGCTTACTGTCTATGGAAGCTCTTCTGGGTGCTGGACCTTGCTCTCTTGGCCACCTTTCTGGTCTTCAGCCTTCAGAAAAATCCCCCAGGGATCTGAAGGTGCTAGTCCTATCCTCCTCAGTCTCATCTACCCTTTCCAAGCCTTTGTGCTGGCTAGCCCTGTCCCTGAAGTGGCTGCCCTGGAGCTCCCTGGGGGCAGGGGCTGCTGCTTGTTCAAGGCCCACTGAGTATCTAGGAACAAGCCCCTGTTGGGCAGGTCCTCACACAATTGTGGGCCCTTGCTCACCAGGGTGGGCTTTGCCAGGTGAGCTGTGACCATCCTCTGCTCTTTCCCAGGGGTCAGAGGGCCAGAGGATGACAACAGACGTTTCGAACAAGCCGAGTGCCGAGGAGGGGAGCGAGGTCCTCCCCAAGAAGCTGGCTCTGTCTGACGGCGGGGGCGGGGGCAAGGGAATAGCGCCCAACTATACCCCCTTGGCCACGGATACGGCCGACCCTAGTACTCTCAAGGAGCATCCCCGGGCAAGCTCCACAGAGCCCATGGAACTGGAGCCAGAAAAGACTGATGTGGCCCTCAGGCGCCCCGAGGCAGAGAGGCCTCCACCCGCCCGCACTCCCAAAGACAGAGGGCCTGATGGCCGCCCCACTGAGCTGTCCCTGGAGGATCTGAGCATCAGCTCTCGGCAGCAGCAGCTGCTAGCACAGCCACCGCCACAGCCACTGCTGATCAAGGGCCTGGGCCAGCCCACTCTTGATGAGGCTGCACAGAGGTCCAGCCGCAAAAGGAAGTTACTGGATGACCCTGAGTCTGGGAAGAACCTTCTCCTGGATGCTTACCGTGTGTGGCAACATGGCCAGAAGGTCATGGCATATGACTTAGGCAAGATTGAGAAGATTATGTCTGACACTTACATGCTGATCAAGCAGGTAACTGGGGGCCTCTGTAGGGAACTGGAGATATGTGGGGGAGGAGGGGAAAGTCAGGCAGGCATTGGGGCTCACGACATTGTGCTTAGAAGGCCCCATTGGGCATTAGGACAGGGTGTTCAGTCAGAGGCCCCCATAGGGCTTTGGGACTGGGGGCCAAGGGCAGGTGGATAGAGCCAGAGAAAACTTTGCCACTCTTGACACTGTGGTTGGTCAGAAGCTTTCAGCCAGAGTCAAGCCCAGGGTCCAGGGGTCCCAAGGGACATGTATGGAAGGGCCCAAGTCAATGATGCTGTCACCAGCCAGGGATCCATACCTGGAATTTGGTTCCCTCATTCCACATTCAGGGGAATTGCTGACTTTGGTCAGAGCAGGGGCCTAAGCTGAGGCCACTGCCTGGTGTCTCTCACACTTCCTTCCTCCCTTTGCCCAGGTGGACGAGGGGGCTGCCCTGGAGCAGGCGGTCAAGTTCTGTCAAGTACACCTGGGGACATCAGCCCAGCGACAGGTAATGAAAGTCAGAGCTGGCTATCTGGGTCGGCTTCTCGTGATGCCAGCCGCTGGTCAGGCCTCACTGGGTGATGGTCCCCTGTGTCTGCTCACCTTCCCTGCCCTGTTTCTCTCCTCCGGGTCAAGGAGAGGGGCCCATCTGCCCCAGCATCAGCCCAGAGAGCCCCTGGCTGGGCGTTCTGAGCTTGGGGTCAATCTTAGCTCACATCTCAGGAGCTGGGAGCTTTGCTAAGCACTTTATCAACAAGGTCTCATCTGTTGGTCAGCCCAGGGAGGGAGGTGCCATTTTTGTGCCCATGTTACTCATGGGGAAACTGAGGCAGGCAGTGTTGAAACAACTTGCTAAGGTCACTAGGAAGCCAAGAAGTGTCTGAGGCAGGATTTGAACCCATATCTTCATGACTCCATCCCCATACTCAGGCTCAAGGAGTTCAAACATAGTATGACACAATGGGTTCCTTATAGAGGCTCACAGGTGTTCTGTGGGGCCTGAAAGTCAAGAGGAGGCACACCAAGCGGTGGGTAAAGTCTCACAGGTGTGAGGTTAGGGGCTGGAGCCTTGTCGTGCTGTGCCATACAGGGCCTTGAAAGCCAGGCGGAGGGGACAGTGAGTAGCCGAAGGTCTGTGGACCCAAAAAGGGTCAGTCATGTGGCTAGAGAGACACCAGAAGGGCCTCCCAGGGCTGGGGGGAGAGGTGAGCACAGGGAACATGGTTTGGTGATAGCTGAGCTGACACACCCCTGGGCCCAGACTGAGGGCTGACCTGCCACAGAAAGCAGTGAACTAGGACTGGACCAAAGGATGGCAGAGCTGAATGCTCCAGGCTCATAGCCTGGACAAGTTCCAGGTCGCCCCTCCCAGGAAGTCACTGGGGCCCCTGGGCTGCCCTCCTTGTCTGCGACTGTTCTGGCATTGAGTTCCTTGGCACTTGTATCTCACAGGGGTGTCTCGAGCTTGGCAGGGACAGGCTTCTGCTCAATTGCTTTCACAGCTCCACCCACAATGCGTGAGCCTCATCCCTGGGCAACTCCCTGTATTTCTGGGCCTCAGTTTCATCATCTATAAAGGGGGAGAATTGGACTCGATGACCTGAGACTGCTTCTTCATGGTCTGCCCCTCCACCCCCTCCCTAACTCAGGGATTCTCCCTGGTTCTTGCCTGTTGCGTTCACCTCATGATTCCATCTCATCCTATGTCTCTGCACACACATGGCCTCCTGTCTCCTGTCTCCCATCCCCATGTCTTTGCATTGGCTGAAAGGCTGTCCCTCTTCCCCTCTGCCTCATGGCATCCTAGCTTAAGCACTGCCTTCTACATGAAGCCTTCCCTGATTGCCACCCACTGCCCTTGGGTTTACCTGCTTCGTGTTCATTTGGAGTTGAGTCCATCTGTGCCTCTTTGGACTCTCTGGGTCTCCAGCTCCTTGTGAGCCCTGCCTGTGGGCCAGTCCCACTTCGCCTCTTTGTAGCTGGAGAGTGATTGGTCTCCTAAGGTGGCTGAGAAGAGAGGTAGGAGGCCTGAGTTGTCCAGACAGTGCGGGTGTGAGCCAGACCTACATCCTTCAGATTCCAGAACTGTGAGGATGTCTGCTTGTGTCACAAAGCGTTTGACGTGCATGCACAAACTTGATCAGTGCAAACTCTCTGAGATGGCTGCGGTTGTATGATTATGCCTATTTTTTAGAAGAGGAACTGAGGCTCACAGATATGAGATGACCTGCCCATGATTATGCTCCTAGTGAGCAAGTGTAGGAGACAGAATTCAGACTGACTCTGGCTGGCCAAGAGCTGGACAAGGCATAGGTCCATGCCCCAGGAGGCTGCAATGGTGTGGGTAGTAGGGCTGCGAGGGAACCCAACAGATTGGCCTGGCTGCCAGAAGCATTGAGTGCCTAGAAGGGCAGTTTGCAGACAGGCTGCAAAGCACTTAAAATGCCAAAGGGGTTTGATCTTGGAGGTCAGAGAGAGTGCCTGAAGCTTATGGAGTTGAGGATGATGTGGTCAGGTCTGTGCTTTATGAAAATCACTTTGGTGGCTGAATGGAGGATGGATTGGATGGGGAAGATATTGAGGCAGGAAGACACTAATCCCTTCCCCCAGAAGCTACGTCAGTAGTCCAGGTGTGAGGTGATGAGGGCTTGCACCAGGCTGTGAGCAGGGTCAGAGGAGAGGAGGAGGCATATTTAAGAGAAGCTCCAGGGGTGAAATTGACCAGAGATGCAGCAGAGGTGAAATGGACCAGACATGCAGCAGAGGTGAAATGTTCCAGAGATGCAGCAGAGGGGAAATGTTCCAGAGATGCAGCAGAGGTGAAATGGACCAGAGATGCAGCAGAGGTGAAATGGACCAGACATGAAGCAGAGGTGAAAGGGACCAGAGATGCAGCAGAGGGGAAATGTTCCAGAGATGCAGCAGAGGTGAAATGGACCAGAGATGCAGCAGAGGTGAAATGGACCAGACATGCAGCAGAGGTGAAATGTTCCAGAGATGCAGCAGAGGGGAAATGTTCCAGAGATGCAGCAGAGGTGAAATGGACCAGAGATGCAGCAGAGGTGAAATGGACCAGACATGAAGCAGAGGTGAAAGGGACCAGAGATGCAGCAGAGGGGAAATGTTCCAGAGATGCAGCAGAGGGGAAATGGACCAGACATGTAGCAGAGGTGAAATGGGTCAGAGATGCAGCAGAGGGGAAATGGACCAGACATGTAGCAGAGGTGAAATGGGTCAGAGATGCAGCAGAGGGGAAATGTTCCAGAGATGCAGCAGAGGTGAAATGGACCAGAGATATAGCACAGGTGAAATGGACCAGAGGTGCAGCAGAGATGAAATGGACAGGCTTTGGCACCATATTGGATCTGGGATGGTGAGAGATAGTGCAGAGCCTAGAATGACCCCAAGTTGGAAGCTTGAGGGACTGTGTGAGGATGGGGTGCCCTCGACAGTGATAGGGAAAATAGGAGGGGGGTGTTTTAGGAGACTGGAGAAGTGTTGATCCTTACAGCTGTTTCTTGTCCTGAGTGGAAAAAATACTTACCCTGATGTTTAGTGTCAATGTGGCTTAGATCTCCAGTTCATCTTTGGAAAGTATCATTAGGAGGAAAAACCAGGTTCAAAAAGCATATTGTGAGCCTCATGACAAGAGTCTTTTCCATGGTGGAGGCATGTAAGTAAAGTAAAGTAAGTCATGAGAGAAGCAGTCCTGGACTCCCCTCTTGTAGGGGTGGAGAGCCAGCTCTGGGCTAGGCCTTGCTTGGGGCAGTGACCTGCTGGGGTGGGGGACATCGGAGCCCAGCAGTGCTCTCCTTCCTTGACAAGACCAGCCATTTTGTTTGCTGTTGCTCTTCCCAGTTGCCATGACACCCCCTCTCTTCTGGAGGTGGACTTCTGGGCCTCATTAAAGCCGCAGTTTGCTCCCTCTGCCCGCTGCTTGGAGCAGTCAGGACTCACTTAAGGAGGAGACGGGCTTCACCCTGCCTGCCTTCCCTTTCCTTGCCTTCCTTTTCCTCCCCTCCTTCCTTCCTTCCTTCCTTCCTTCCTTCCTTCCTTCCTTCCTTCCTTCCTGTCTTCTTCTTTCCTTGTCCCCTCCTTCATCCTTCTTTCCTCCCTCCCTCCTTCCTTCCTGTCTCCTTCCTTGCCCCCTCCTTCCCTTCCTCCATCCCTCTTTCCTCTATCCCTCTCCTTCCTTCCTCCCTTCCTCCATCCTTCCCTTTCTCTCCTCCCTGCCTCCCTCAGTCTTTCTTTCCTTCCTTCCTCCCTCCCTTCCTTCCCTCCCCATCCTCCCTCCATCCCTTCTTTTCTTCCTCCTTTCCTCCCTCTCTTCTTTTCTCCTTCTCTCCTTTCTTTCCTCCCTTCCTCACTCCCTCTTTCCTCCCTCCCTTTCTTCCTCCTTTCTTCCCTTTCTCTCTCCCTTCCCTGCCTCTCTCCCTTCCCTGCTTCTCCTTCCCCCTCTCTCCTCCTTCCCTCTTTCTTTCTTCTCCTTTTTGCGTGCCTTTGGCATCTCTGTGTCAGACCCCAGGTGGAGTCCTGCACCCTGCATGTAAGAGAAGATAAGGTCTGTGGGTGAATGGGTGACGCTCTGGAGGTTGGCTTACCTGGCAGGTACTCAAGGTAGAAGAGGATGGAGGGGGCAGTGCTGGGAAGGGGGGAGGGGAATGTGGCCAGGCAGAGCAGTGCCGAGGACGGATGTGGGGAAGGATGCAGGAGGAAGTGGGAGCGAGCCCTTCTCTGAGTGGCGGGTTTGGGTGCCTCCTCGCACTCCCACCCCGTAGCCCGAGGGCTCCAGGGGCCAGGCTGCACTGTTATGGTCCAAGGACTGCCGCTGCATCTCCATCTTCCGTTGTCTCTGTCTCTGCCGTTGCTCCCAGCAGCCGCGGCTGTGGGAGGAGGAGGAAGCTTTAGAAGCCGCCCGCCATCTCTCGGAACAAAGGATGGAGCCGCGGCCTCTGCGGTCTCTGCAACGCCCCACCCCCTCCCTCGCCATCGGCCGCCGTGGTCGTCGGCCGCTTCTCCTGGTTTGCTGGGCTCCCCACCTCATCGGTTCACGCGAGTCTTCCTGGGCTTCTCGGCGTTTCTTCGCTTCTCGCTGCCCCTCCCTAGCCTGTCACCCTCCTGCGCCACGGGTTCTGATGCTCTGGGAATATTTCTTGTGTGAGCGGGCTCTTGACCTTTCTGGCTTCAGGGCGGGGAGAGCATCACCCACTGGAGTCACCACCCGCATCCTTCCCTCTTTGTCATGTTTGCTCATTACCCTGGTGTTGTTTTAATTGGCATTTCTCTTATGGGGGGTGGTGTTTGTAGCCACTTTCCTGTGGTTGTCAGGAGTTGGTGATTTTTTTCAGAAAACTCTCAGCTCCCTTGGCCCCTTGTCCCTTGCGACACAGTTCATATTTTACATTTCTGCATTAATATCCTGGAGATCATGACTACCAGTGGGCAGCCGAGGGGCTGCTTCCTTCTTCACCCTCACTGTGTGCATTATCCCCTTATCTCCTCATTGGTGGAGACCTCAGGGGAACACAAGGGAAGAGCCTTGAGTGACAGGTCCTGCGGGTCTGGTGTTTGAAGGGAGAGAGAGAGAGCAAACTCCCTCCCTCTACACACCCCCAGGCCTGGTGAGCCCAGGGTCAGGCATTGTACCTGGCAATGTCATGTGCGGAGCTCATCCTTCCGCTGAGGGACTGTGAGGTGGACACTTGTCCCGGCAGACCCTGGTATGTCACACCCGCTGGGGCCAACCTGACCTTGGGGGTCGGAACCTGTGATGGAGAGTGAACGTGAGCCCTTGTGGGAGGTCCCTTCCCCAGGTGACTGCTGGGGCCTGAGTCCTGACCCTGGTTCCTGTGACTGAGCATTGTCTGACTTTGAATTTATAGAGAAATCCTAGGCAAAAATGCTCATCCTTAAGGCTGGAAGGTAGAGATGGATCCAAGGGAGCCGGTGGGGGTGGTAGCTAGGCTCTGAGCATCCCCTGGGACAGGCAGAAGGCGACCCTGGATCCAGAGCTGGGAGAGGGCCCAAGGGATAGTACAGGACAGAGCTGAGGCCCAGTGGACAGGCACACTGGCATCACTTCCCAGGTCTGTGTGCCCCAGGATTTGGTGCCTGGTGGGCTGTGCTTCCAGGGAAGGTGGCCACTGCCAGAGTCCAGCAGAGGGCTGCCTGAATGTGAGGAAGAAGGGATGGGCTGAGGGATGAGGATCTGAAGGAATGAGCAGGTGTGAGCAGCCTTCCCTCTCAGGACCCAGGCAGGAAGTCAGGGTAGAGGCTCCAGGTCCATGTTCTTTACTTCTAGGAGAAGCCCTTATTCAGTGCCTGTTTATTTTTACTTTACATCCGCTTCTAACCATGATGCTTATCTGTTTCTCCAGTCCTTAACAGATGAGAACTAACAGTGAGAATAGGTCCATGGGTTTGTTAAAGGAGAAATTCTGGGAACAGAGAGCAGGAAAAGAGTCTATAAGGGACTCTCCCCACATCAGTGGCCCCTGCAGTTACCTCCTGATCGGAAATGCATTGGTTCCTCAATACCCATATTGGGCTTAAGGGGCATATGGTTCTGCAGTGGACCAGGAGTTGGCAAGGGAAGTGTGAAATCCATGCTTTCTGGCTCTTACAGTATCAAGAAGATCTGAGTTCTAATGTGGCCTCAGATCCTCCCTAGGTGTGAGATCTTAGGCAGGTCACTTTACCCCTGCCTGCCTTGGTCTCCTCATCTGTAAAATAGGCCTCTCTCACCCTTAAAAGTCACTCCCTCAAGCTAAAGAGTGACTGTACTCTAAGCCTCTCCCCCCTGCCATATGACCTCCCAAAGAAAGCTCTTGACATGAAACCCCCACAATCTGATAGAATGAACAAACATTACGTATTTATTGTGTGCCATGACTGCGTGCTAGGTGCATATCAGCAAGTAGTAACCACAGAGGCATGTCATGGTTAGAAAGTGACCAGGATGCCAAGTCTTGTCTTAGGCTATGTGCTGATACACCTTTTCCAGGAGTAAGGAGTTGGTTAAATTTTGGTGCCAGAACTAGGGCCAGTGGAAGGAGAGCCTGAGGTAGTGACTCCCCAGGATGGGAGTTCCAGACATGAAAGGCCTTTGTTTCCAGAGGCACAGAGGCTGATGCCATGGCCAGGAGTGAATCTTATTTGGAGTCTCATTATTCCCCCCAAACTGCTCTCCACAAAGTTACCAATGATCCCTTAGTGGCCAAGTCCACTGGTCTTTCTCCATCATTCTCTGGTACCTCCCTACAGTCTTTGACACTAGGGATCACTTTTTCCTTTTGGATCCTCTCTGGGTTTTCAGGACACTTGTTCTCTCTTCCTTCTTGACTGCTCCTTCTCTACTGGATCTTCTTCCTGGTCATGTCTTTTAATCTTGGTATCCCTTCATCAGCTCCATTGGATTAAAGTATCTCAACCCTGTGCAGATGATTCCCAGACTCATATATCTAGCCCTGGCTTCTGAACCTCCAGTCTCCCATCTCCAACTATCTATTGAACAATTCAAACAAGATGCTCCAGAGACATCTCAAGCTCAGCATGTCCAAAATGGAACTCATTAACTTTTCCCTAAAACTGCCCCCTCTTCCAAACTTCCCTGGCACCCTTAGGCTCCCAACCTAGAAGTCATCCTGTTTCCTCACTCTCCCCCATTCCCTCATCCAGTCTGTGGCCAAGGCCTGTCCATTTCACCTCTGCCCCATCTCTGGTCCATTTCCCCTGTGCTACATCTCTGGTCCACTTTGCCTCTGTAGTATCTCCAAAATACTCCCCCTTCTCTCCTCTGACACTGTTCCCACCCTTATGCAGACCCTCATCATTTTACACCTGGACCATAGTAATAGCTGCATGTGGGTCTGCCTGCCTTGAATGTTTCCCCACTCCACTCTATCTCCTTTTCAACCACCAAAATGATTTTCCTAAAGTACAGTTAGATTGTGTCACTCCCTTACTCAATAACCATCCATGGCAACTGATCACCTCCAGGATTCAACACAAAATACTATTTGACATTTAAATCCTTTTATAACTTGGCCCCTTCTCTGCACCTCCTTCCCCTTCAGCCCTTCTGCTCCCCTGCTTCCCCAGGCCCAGAATGCTCTCCCATCTCACTCTATTTCTTAGAATCTCTGGTATGCTTTGAGGCTCAGAGAAGATTCCCCTTCCTTCTGGGCCTCTTCAGGCCCCCGGCTCCTTCCTCCAATCTGATTGTTCTTTATGCTTTATACGTTTCATATTTGCCTCTACATTGAGGCATTGTTTTCCCATAGGGATGTATGGTCCTCAGAGGTGCTAGCCATGTCCTGGCGGTGAAATAAGATTGATAACACTCTTAGGGAGGGTCTATCAGTGGTAGACCTTGTCCAGGATTACCTGGAATGTTGGCAATAGATCAGATGAGGTCTCAGGTCCTGAAGACACTCTTCCTGCTGGATCCTTCTGCCTCCCAATCCAGAGCCAGGAGCCCAGAGCCAGGAGCAGAGCCAGAATGGCCTGGAACCAAGGGGAAGCCATCATGAGTCTTTCTAAAGCCAGCCCCCCAGGATGCTCCCTGGATGCAGCTCTGACTGCCACGCAGGTTCTGTCTGTCCAGGACCTTGACCCTTGACCTGACAGGATCCCAGAGACATTGGCTCAGTGCTGGCAGAGGACAGCTCACCTGAAGGATGGAAGATTAGGCCACAGAATTCTGTAAAGGGCCTTGAATGCTCAGAGTAAGCTGGACCCACTGAAGGCACCACATGAACAGGAGACAGACTTAGGCCTGACGAATGCCTTGGTGACAGCTGTGTGGAGTGAGACAGAGGGGCTGACAGATCTCTTGAAGGGGGATGGGGAGTCTTTTGAGCAAGTTGGGGAGTGCCAGGCCTAGAGCCCCAGAACTGTCCTGGGGGAAGGAGCCAGAGGTGGTTTGGGGGTGTGGTAGGGCAAGTCTGAGCCTGGAGGCATAAAGACACCCTGGGCAGGTCACTCCATTGCTGCCTCAGTTTCCTTAGTAATAAAAGAAATAATAACACCACCCATGAAATAAGTTGAATTAAATGAGGTAATAATTCACAAAGTGCTTTCTCTTTCTCTGTGTCCACAGGCCACAGGGGACACCCCTACCACACCCAAGCCCCCCAAGGACAGCAGGGAGAGCTTCTTCTGGGCCAACACAACGGCCTCCCCGGCTCTCCAGCCTGCACCCTCAAACTCTGACCTGGCTCCCCCTGACGTGCCACCCAAGGCCAAGCCAGCTTCTGCCTCCAAGGATCCTGAGACCCCTCCAAGCATGGCCTGTCCGGCTCCAGGTAAGGCTGCCCCCCTTGTCCAGCCTGGCACCTGATTCACAGAGTCAGATAAAAAATGAGCAGCTACTTCCTGGGTGGCTGAGTCAGGACTAGAGCTCAGGTCTGCTGACCCCAGGTCCTGGAGGTAACAGGCAGCAGGTTCTTGACAGAGTGTGGCCAAAAGCCGAGTTGCTACTAGGCTCCTGATGGACCCTGCCCCTTGGAGCTCTTGAGGGAGCCATCCTGGACCAAACCTGACCCTCCCGGGCCTTCCCAGCCCAGCTCTAGGGTCATGTAGGCAGGGACTGTTGGAGGCCAGGACCCAAGTGCAGGCTATTCTCCACACCCTTGTGTGTTCCACAATGAGTCCATCGACAAGCATGGGCCAAGACTCTGGGCTAGGGACACAGGAGCATACACAAAGCTATGAGATGAGCAGAAAGAGCGCTTGGGAGGTGGAGCGCAGGCAGGTGGGGGAATCAGAAAAGGGTTTGTGCATTCTGGGGAGGGGGCCAAGCTGTGTACAGGCAGAGGGACCTCCAAAGAGGCCATAGGGAGCCACAGGGATGTACTGAGCAGGGGGAGGGGGTGACATGGTCAGTCCTGGCTTTAGGAAGACCAAATGGATGGGGGGTGGGAGTGAGCAAAGACTGAGGCAGCTGCTGCCACAGTCCAGATGTGAGGAGATGAGGGGCAGTGTCAGGGGGTATTGGGGGGATGCTGAGGTTACAAAGTCTGAGGAAGGTGACACCATTACCCGAGAAAGGGCATTTGGAGAAAACAGGAGCAGTTTTGTGGTGCACCTGTTAAGTGTGAGATAGTCAATGGGCAGTGGGGGATGCGATCTGGGTGTCATTGGCAGAGAGATGACTGTGACACCCACAGAAGTGGTGGGGGATGAGCAAAAGGCCCCTGAGTATGGGACGACATCTGGGGTCCAAGGGCAGCCTTCAAATGCAGCAGATTCGGAAGGATGAGACCTGAGAAAACATCCTCTGGTTTGACTACTAAGAGCTCACTCAGTAGTCAGGACAGGGTTGGTAGGGCCTGCCTCAAAATAGACCTAGGGGTCCTAGCGAGCCTCAAACTCCACTGGGTGAAAAGAGTCTCCTTAGGGACCACAAGATGGGAGCTGAGTGGCTTTGGGGGAAGGGGACAGCACTGTGCTCCTCCCAGATGTGGTCAGCATGGGTGTGGCCCACTCATCCCCACTTGTTTCCCTCTTTCCTTGTATGACCTGGACTTCAGGCTTTTCCTCAGTGGGAGCTGCAGAGCCCAGAGCTGGCCCCAAGCTGTGCGGAGCTGCTAGGGTCTTGATTCTGCCTGTGCTCACTCTGTCTACACATTTAGGGCCCAGCTTCCAGGACTGGGCCAAGAGGCATGGGGCACACAGGCCCTTGTTCAGTGCTGGGCACCTCTGTTTAGGAAGTGAGTAGGCCAGAGGGGGATGTGGGTGGCATCACCTGATCCAGAGGCTCTTAGCCTCCCTGCTCTGTGCCAGGACCAGAAGCAGAGCTGGGGGCTGGCAGAGAAGGTGATGAACATGAGGTACTCACTGTGTGCCTGGTCTCCTACAGGGCTGGGGAGAAATGGGCCCAGAAGAAAAGCTGGACTTGCTCTGGGTGGGGCTGAGGAGCCTGGCTGGGGCCTGGTCTGACTGTGGCAGGAAATGAAGCTGGGCCTGCCTGGGCCCCTCTTCCAAATGGGGGCTCATCAGTGGGAAGAGGAGGCCAACTGGGACCATGAGGAATCTGAGGCTGGACAGACTCATGTCCCCCAGAGCAAGGAGCAGAGCTAGTGTTTTAACCAGGGACTTGAGCCCCCCTCAGCGCCCCCAGGCCCTGCTCCCCATTGGTGTGGCACTGAACTCCAGTGGACTGTAGGAATCAATGGAGCTGGCCTTATTTGGGGGTAGGGTATGTTGGCAGCTGCCTGAGGGTACTGGGTTCTGAATCTGCCACCATGTGCAGCCATTTCTTGCCCCAGACACACTGGGAACCATGAGTGCAGGCTAGTGGGGGCTTTGCTAGGAAGTTGATCCTTATACACTAGGCTGTCCCACAGCAGATGGGCTGCCCCAGGAGGCAGTGAGCTCCCCATCTCTGAGGCTGGCTACCCCAGGTGAGAGCTGAGAGGACTAGGGAGGGGGGTTCTTCTAGGAGAGATGTGTGGGCTTTTGTGTAGGGAATCTGAGGCAGTTAGAATGGGCAGATGAAAGTGAAGGGAAGGGTACCTGTTGCAGCCTGGCCCCTGAAGACCTTTGTGCCCACACACTCAGAGCTGTGGCTCCCCCTCCAGCTCCAGGTGAGACCTTCTCCTCCCTCTCTTACACCATCTCCCTAGGGCTTCAACCATGGAGGCTATTGATGCCCGGGCCAGCCAGGGTGGCTCACTTCCTAGGCGTTCTTGGTGCTGACCAGGCTTCCCTGCTCCTCGGCTCCCTTCTGGAGACCCATCTCTGTCTCTTTGGTGGGCCTCTCTCAGAAAATGCCCTGTGCTCTTTTCTGAGGGCAAAGGCCAGGGGGATGAGGGGTTGGCCCCCTACATGCTGTATGTCTTTGGTGGTAGGGGAGGAGCCGGCAGCCAGTGGTCGAAGAGGAACCTTGGGACCTCAGCAGCAGGAGACCCACCTTGGGCCAGACTTGGCTACGGCTGCCACGCAGGACCCTGAGCTCGAACATGTTGAACCTGTGACCAGCACCAGCGCAGGACGAGCCTGTGGCCAGGGTAAGGGCTCCCGCCTGCAAGGCTTCCAGGGTGCTTATGCCCTGACCTCCTATTCTTCTCAGAGGCCCCTCCAGATGGAGTGAGGCCTAGCTCAGACAAACAGGTGCCCAGATTTTCCCAAGGCATTACCGACCTGGCCGTTGGTTCAGGGCTCAAAGTTGAGTCTCTGGGGAGCAGCCAGGAAACATTAAGCACCTACTGTGTGCCAGGCCCTATGCAGAACCCCTAGCCTGCCTCCATGACTGGAGCCAGCAGCCATGGGCAAGTTCTGCCCCCAGCAGGGGGTCTTTGTGGGGGAGGGTCTCCACCCAGAACTTCCTGGAAGTAGGCTCAATGCTCCCTTCCCCTCCCCATCTCCTCCTCCTCCCCTCTCCTCCCCCTTTCCCCTGTCTTCCCTCTCCTCTCCCCCTCCTCCTCCCTCTCCCACCTAGGCCTGGGATTTCCCTATCTCAGAGCTTACTCTGGGTCCCAGGCCCCAAGCTCTCACTGGACACAGATAGGAAGGCCCTGACTTGGAGGGAGCAGGGAGGGCTTCCTGGAGGAGGTGGAATTTTAGCTGGGACTTTCAGGCAGCCAGTGGTAGGACAGCTGGGAGGGGAGGCCAGGCAGCTGGATGGGATGGGGAGGGAGGAGGAAGGCTTGACAGGGGATAGGGTCCTAGGACGGTGTGACCCTCCCGTGGGCCGGGTGGAGGTGAGCAGGCTGAGGCGCTGAGCGCTTCCACCACTCAAGGAGTGTCCCCTTCTGAAAGCAGAAGCAGGGAGGGTCCTGGGGAGCCCTGGAGGTCAGAGGCTGGGCCTGGTGCGCCCAGGGACCTCCAAGGAGGGTGGAGTGGGGGCCTGAGAAAGGCCACGAAGGTGCAGCGTAGGCAGGGCCCGCCCCCTCCTCCCTAGCCAGGAGAGGGCCAGGCTGTGGGTGAAGGCGGGTCTGTGTCTTGTGGGGCTGGGAGGTATAGAGCGTGTTTGGGGCGATTGAGAAGAGGGAGTGGAGAACGTGGGGGCCAGAATGCCAAGGCCGAGAATGAGAGGGCTGCTGGTTAAATTTGGAGGAAGGAATTTGGCCGCAGGCTGGGACCTCTCGGGGTCTGGGAGGGTCAGAGGCAGGGGGCAAGGGGCAGGGTGCGACTGGGGGCGGATGGGTGGCCTGGCACATAACACACGCACATACCACATAGACCACCCCATGCAGACATCGCGCATTCTGATCCAGCCAACCTGGCTTCTTTGCTTTTCCTCACTCTGCACCTTTACCTGGGCTGTCCCGGATGCCTGGGCTGCCCTAGGGCCCCAACCCCCAACCCCAGCCCTTAGACTCTATCGAGGCTGGGCATGCAGCCTTCTGCTGTAGACCAGAAAACGAGCTGGAAGGGATCAGCCGAGTCCCGGGTCTGAAGCAACCGCGGCCCCCTCACCCTACTCTGCTTTCTCCTCAGCCTCCAGCTCGAAGCCATCGGGAAGCCTGGCCCCCCGGCCAGAACCCCCCCGGGTCAAAGCCCGCCTTCTGCCCACCATGCCCAAGCTCGTCATCCCCTCCTCCATCTCCAAGTTCCCCCCTGAGATCACGGTCACTCCCCCGACCCCCACCCTCCTCTCCCCCAAGGGCAGTATCTCCGAGGAGACCAAGCAAAAGCTAAAGGTAAATGAGACTGGGGACGGGGAAGGGAGAGGTGCCAGGGCCGCTGGCCCCAGGGCGGGCACCAAGGTGCCCCCCTCACTGCTGACCTCGCCGCAGGGGGCAGCCAGTCGGGCAGAGTGGGGGTGGTGGTCACTGGCTGACCTCACTGTCCCATCCCTCTCCCCAGACGGCCATCCTGAGCGCCCAGTCCGCTGCCACCGTCAAGAAGGAGAGCCTCTGCCAGCCAGCCCTGGAGATCCTGGAGATGTCCAGCCAGGAGTCCTCCCTGGAGAGTGAGAGCGACGAGGATGACGACTACATGGACATCTGAGGGGCGTGGCCTCCTGGCCCGGACCCGCCCCGCCCCATGGGGGGGGGGGCCTCGCTGAGCTTTTCCCGCAGGCGGACACGGGCGGGGCGCTTTCCTCAGGCTCGTGGCCGGAGGGATCGAGGATCTTTTTTGTACCAAGCGTTAGTTTTGTAAGATACAAAGTCGCCAGAGCTGCCCTCTTTGGGCCAGCCCCGAGCTGGGCGGCTTTTCTTTTCTAATAAAGTGGAAAGTGTGGCTGCGTGGCCTCCGAACTGACTGTGGGGTCCTCGAGGGTGGGCGGCTCTTCCCTGGCCACACCACTCCCCCTCTCTGGGACTCAGTTTCCTCATGTGTAAAATCCGGCTGGGAGGATGGGCAGCTCCGAAGTGGGGGGGGGGGGGCACTTAATCTGCTTCCAGAGTTCCTGCCCACTGCCCAAATCTGAACCCCTCCAGGGACGGGAAGGCAGCTTCCAGGCACCAAGTCTGCCCTTCTAGGCTCACCGTGCCTCATAACTTCCAGCTGTCCCATGGACATTCAGTCAGTGCACACCTACTGTGGGCCAGGCATTGTGCTGTGATCCACTCCAGTTTCCCAATGTCCCCCTGAAGCCCTAGGGCCCGGAACTGATCCTGGGGCAGAAGAGGCCTGTCCTCCCCCACTCCTCTGAACCTGGTCCCTCTTAATGCAACCCGAAGACTGACTCCTGCTGAGCTTGTGGATCACTCAAACCCCCAGATCTTCCTTGGGATCCCCCCATGCACCCTTCTTCACCTTCCTTTTATGAACTTGGTTTCTTGTACCCAAGTGTGAGACTTGACATTTCTTCTTATCGTTAGTCTCACCCATCAGGATCTCTTTGGATCCTGACTGTCACCCAGTGCTCTGCTTTTATCCAAGTAGTGGGCTTGGGCCTGGGGCCAAGTGTTGGATCCCTGCAGCCCCTCTACTGGAGACCTCCTGCCATAGAGAAGTGGAACCATGAATGAGCAGCCATCCACACGTGGGATGTGTGGGACTGTCTCATCCACAGCATTCCTTTCCCATACAATGAGGAAACAAGCGATGATTAGGTCCTACTGTGTGCCAGACTCCGTGTTCAGCCATTCCTAAATGTATCTCATTGTACCCTCACAACAACCCAGAGAGGCAAGTGCTGTTATTACCCCATTTTACAGATGGGGAGTGTCAGGGAAGTGACATTATATGACCCAGTTAATGTCATGTGACTCTGAAGTGTGTGAAGCTGGACTTGAACTCAGGTCTTCCTGACTAGTGCACTGTGACACCCTCTAGAGACCTCACAAGGAATTAGCCCTTTCTGACTCCAGGCCTGGCACTATTCATTGTGCCATCTAACTGACCCAGCCAGATAGGTAGATAGAGCCTTTATTAAGCTTCCCCTGTATGCACAAATGCAAGGGAAAAGGAAGTCCATTCCCTGAGGAGCTCACGGTCTCATGGGAAAGAGAATACAGAACATGGAGCTGAAAAGCAAGAACGGGATTGAGGTGGAGGTTGCCTAAGGCCGAGGGTAACATAAGAGGTAAGTGATATAACTTTCAGGTCCAGCCCCTCAATGTCATATTCATTCTCATTCATTGTTAACCAGAGTTGACTCACCCTCAGGAACACCTCTTTTCCAATAGGCATATGTTGTCTTTGGCAGTCGAGAGTGCCACTGACCTTTTATTAAAATGTTGACATTATTAACAGAATGACTGATCACCCAGAAATTCTGTCTCTTGAACTTTTTAAGTGCCACAGTGCAAAGGTCTTTCTTGGCAGAGAAAATAGAAACCCAATAAGCCCTGAGTAGCTCTACCTCCCTTCTGACCATTTGTCCTCTTTCCATCTAGCCCCAGTAATGATCCTATCCCTTCTTTGATCCCTCCTTTGCTCCTCTTTTAGCTAAAACTGACACTTTCTGTTCTTAGAATCTCTTACCTGCTCAACTGTTGAGGTCAGCCTTAACATACCTGATATTGGGTTGGGTCAGACCCTTCTATCCATCTAACCTGGCCTTTCTTCCATCTTCTGTACGTTGCTCACTAAAAGTTTGGCTGGAGAGGTCCCTGCAAATCCACATCTGTCTCTTCAGACAAATTCCATTTTTCTTTTAATGGAATTGTTTCCCTTTCTGTCCAGAATTTCACTGTAGGACCTCTTCCATTGCTTTAGGGCTAACTTTCCCCAAAGTGTTTTCTTCCATGAGATCCCTCATCTCTTTTCATTAAATTCTTCAAAATCTCTCTCTAAATCTAGGAACATATCAGAGTGTGCCCAGATTTCCTCTTTTCTACCACAAAAAAAATAGTCTATACTGTAATAAATCTAAGGAAGAATTTTTTAAAGGCCGCTGAAACAAAACCTCCTAGAAAGAACAGAGGGTCCTAATAATTGCCCAAATCTATTCCTTCTCAGCATTCAGGGCTATCGGTTTGAAAAGTAGTAACTATTTACACAAAACCAAACAAAAACCCAGCCATACATAGAGGTGGGTTGTGAACTTCAAGAGGAGATTCTTTGTGGGACTTAAGGTGTTCTCAACCACAGACTGAGACATTATTACTAGTGATTTTACAAGGAACATGCAGGAACTAAGTTTAAACTTCCCAGTTTTTGTCTTGAACCCATCACCTAGGTCTTAATCTTCTGAAAGGCTGGCAATACTCCAAGAGCCAGTTGGTAATCAGCAGAACTCTGTAATGATGTCCACTAGAGGAAAAGGGGATGCTTTATGTTTTGAAGAAATGTATTTTAACATCCACCTAGACAACAGGTTTCTTGTTGTCATCTTGGGTTTAGATATCTACTTCATGAAGTGATCCGCTTCCAGGAAACATTTTCTCTTGAAAATTCTGCGTCAAAGGGGCCTCCCCCAGACCACTGTGTACAGATGGTCCAGCTTGGGTCCCTTCCACAGAGATGGACCTTTCCATTTGCTTTCTGGGGCAGGTTTGCCAAGGGTTTTTTTTTTTCCAAAGGTTCACTTGCCAGGTTCCAAATTGTGTAATGCTCATTGTTGAAGTTTCCAAGACAATGCTGCTCAAAGCTGCTATTGCTAGAACTTGAGAAAGGCCTGACAAAATCTAATTATGTTGGCCCTGTAGAAATTAGTTCATATGGTGACCACTGAGAAAACTTTGTGAGGGCTAGAGGAGGACCATCAAGGCAGGGAACCTGCACCCTAACGTTTTGGGTTTCCATCATTTGTCCTTTTCTCATGATCCAAGCCCTGAGGTCCAGCACAAAGCAGGTTTGAGACAGGATTTAGAAGCCAATAGTGGGGAGAATGGAGAGATTAGAGTTAAGAAAAGGGAGGCACAGAATCTATGTGTGGAGGAAGAGGTTCGATCCAGCAGTTCACACAATTTCATCTAAGTGCCCGGGGAGAAGGGAAAGTCAGTTGGAAGAACTTGGAGCCTCTTTGCCCACACACAGTAGGGATGTGAAGCTTAGTTTTAGTGGAGCGTGGAAAGGATATAAACAAGCTCTTGGAAGGAGAAAAATATTTTAAATGCAACTCAATTTTGATTCCCTGGCAGCAGGCGGTGTGTAGGAGTAGTGGTGACTCTTCACCCAGCCTTCATCTTTGCCAGCAATCAAAAGGTGTAGGGAAGCATTGCCCAAAGCGTGAGGAAGAAGATGTTCAGGTCTGAAATGCTATGAGCTCCCCTAGGAAAAATGCTCCCTCAAGAAGTTAGTTCTGAGATTTTCTTGTGATTTCTACGTTCATTTTCACAGATTTTGATGTTTTTGTGGCTGTAGACAAGTAGTTAGCTCGTGAAGCCCAATCAAAAATTGAGCAGTTTAAGATTTAGATTTATATTGGGCTTGATAAGTGAACTGGGGAAATAATTATTCAAATGTAGTGACAAAAGCTGCCCTGTGTAAATAGGGTGAATTCCCCCCTGAGACCTAAGGGGAGGATGACTTGAAAGTCTGCTCATTTATGTGGTGAATGGTCCGATTGCAAAATCTATGGAAATGAACTGGGCTAATTGTAACTCAGTTGGTAAATGTCAGTGTTACAGCTTTGAGACAACTTTGGATCCACAGCCAAGAGCTGAAAGGGCTTCCTTTCCGCCCTTGGGGTTCCTCTGCAGTACCTTCAGCTCCCCAGGCTAACTGCAGCCAGCACTTTTCTTGGTTTTGAGTGAATTTTCATGCATTCACTTGCATGTAAAATCCCAGAATATGAAGATTCTTTTTAAAATATTGATTGATTTTCGCATCAGGCTGTATAAAACTAGAGGAAAATTGGAAAACTTCTAGAAGAATCTTTTATATTCTTAATATATGTGAAGGAAAATTTTTTGTTTTATTGGGAATTTGCTGATATTGTTGTTAACCTGAGAAATCCCAGCACCCTGGGCCCAAACTGCGAAGGGTCTTGCTGTGGTAACTTGACTTGCTCCAAGTTTTGGATCTAAGTATAACTGTTAAATTATTATCGGACTGGGAAGTAACCATCACTGGAGGGAAAATGCCCAAAACCAACTGATGTCAAAAAGAGAGGGACATCTGCATGCAGCATGTAGATTGAGAGCAGGGGGAAGGTGGAGAAAAGACCACACCAAAGTAATGGATTTCCTTGACTCAGTTTCCCCACTGCAATTTCTTTTTTGTTTTTTTAGCCCAGTCCTCTCGTTTTTTTCTTTCTTTTTTGAACCAAGGCACTACATTTATTTCTTTAGTTAGTTGTTTGTTTGTTTGTTTGTTTATAGAGTCTCCTATGGTGCTGTTTTCCCCCCACTTAATAGTATTTTATTGTTTCCAATTACATGTAAAGGTAGTTTTTGACATTCATCATTTGTATAAGATTTTGAGTTCCAAATTTTTCTCTTTCACTCTGTCCCCTCTCCCCTCCCCAAGACAGGTTTTACATGTACAATCATGTGAAACATATTTCCACATTAGTCACATTGTGAAAGAAGAATCAGAACAAAAGGGAAAAACCATGAGAAACCAAAAACCAAAAAAAAAAGGAAAAGAAATAGCCTGCTTCCATCTGCATTCAGACTCCCTAACTCTTTCTCTGGATGTGGATGGCATTTTCCATCATGAGTCTCAAAATTGTCTTGGATCACACAATTTCCTTTTTTTGAACAGGAATGTTCAGGCTGTTCAGTTGGTTGGTTTTTTTTTTTTTAGATGTTTCTAACTTTTCATGACTCCATTTGAGGTTTTCTTGGCAAAGATAATACAATGGCTTGCCATTTCCTTCTCTAGCTCATTTTACAAATGAGGGAATTGAGGCCAACAAGGTAAAGTGACTTACCCAGTATGATACAACTAGTAAGTGCCTGAGTCACAATTTGTGTTCAGGTCTTCCTGGCTCCAGGCCCTCACTCGATCCACTTAGCAGCCTTACTTGTTACCTGTTAGATCCTGAGACCCTTTGACTAATGTTTGACTCTGTTGGAGTGGCGGGTCCAAGAAGTATTTATGATTTTTACCTGAAATCAAACAGAGCTAAGGAACTTTTGTTCTATAATGCTTAGGCAAGGTCAGTCTGTGCCTTTGGGCTTGACCTGAGAGAACAGTCTTGATATTATTACCACTACGTCCCTTCTCTCCCTCTTGTAGGAAACTTCTCTAACCATGGCAAGTGGACTGCAAAGGTTTGGTTTGGATTTTGGGGTTTGGTTTTTTTTGGTGAATCATCTTGTTCCAGTCATCTGACAATCCTGAACCTACTTTAATGGAATGTAGGCATTAAAGACCCTATTGAATGGCATTCCCACCATTTTGAACATGTGGTTGTTGCTTATCTCAACCTCCTGATCAAGGCAACCAGGACCAATAGGTTCCTAGATTTGCCATCTCCCTGCTCGTTGGTTTGATAATTATATATTCATGTATATCCAGAACCCAGGCAAACATGCCATCATGAAACTGACATACAATACTGATGAACTTCCCTGGACAACCAAATCTTGACATAATTCTCCATAAGCCCTCATGACTAACAGTGTCAGAGGCCTTGGTCAGATCTACTAATGTTGTGTACAGACCTCTGTTCTGCTCCTGGCATTTGTCCTGGAGTTGTCAGGTAGCAAACACTATATTGACTGTTCCTTGACCATTTCTGAAGCCACACTGGCTCTCAAATATATGACCATCTTCCAGGTGAAAGATCAGTCTATTAAGGAGGACTCTAGCAAGAACTTTGCCAGCAATGACTAAGAGAGAGATGCCCCTATGATTGTTACAGGACAGTCTATTCCCTTTACCTTTATAGAGATGGACAATGGAGACATCCTTGAACTCCTGGGGGATAGCCTCCTCTTGCTATATAACCTGGAAAATTTCAGTCAGCTTTTGTATGAGCAATGGTCCCCTACTCTGTAAATCTCAGCTGCAATGGAATCAGCACCAGGTGCTTTGCCACAGGAAAGGAGCCTAATGGCCCTTAAAACCTCTTCTTCAGTTGGAAGTTCAGCTAAGGAGGGACTGACTTCAACCTGAGGTAAATGGTCAATGGCCTCAGCATCTATTGATGATGGTCTGTTGAGAACACTATGGAAGCATTCAGCCCATCTCTCTAGGATCATGTCCTTATCACTAATCAATTTGGCTCCATCAGCACTGAGTAGTTGTGATGCACCATAGGTTTTTTGGTCCATAAATAGCTTTCAGGGAATTGTAAAAGCACTTTGGATTGTTACTATCAGCATAAAACTGAATTTCATATGCCTTCTTCTTGAGCCAGGAATCCTACATCTCTCTAAGCTTTGATTTTAATTTGCTTTTCATGGAATTAAATGCTGCCTTCTTAGAGGTGGTTGACTTTATCATGGCGATGTCATTTTGGTTCTCTTCCAGAACGAAGGACAACAACCAACCACCATTCGTGTATACGATGATGTCTTTATACTCTCACAGTCTTTCTGTCAAAATAACCCTTCCTCCAAGAATGGCAGAAATTGTCTCACATCAAAGAGGCACCCAAAGAAGAGCTTTTATCAAAGAGGGGAAAAAAGGAGGGACCTGACGCTTGAATTTCATTCTTATCTGAACTGGTTCAGAGAGGGAATAAATATTCCGGATGGAAAGGTGGTTGTGAGGTTCTAAGAGTACAGCGTAAAGGAGTAGTGATGACAAGCAAAATAGACTTTTGAGTAGAGATAGGGGAACAAAGAGAAAGAGAAACAGAAGAAGAAAGGACAGAAGGAAATACGCAGTAATCGTAACTGTGAATGTGAGTGAGATGAATTCACCCATAAAATGGAAGTGGATGGCAGAATGGATTAGAAACCAAAATCAAACAATATTTTGTTCATAAGGTATACAATTGAAACAGAAAGACACACAGATGTAGAGTTAAAATAAGAGGCTGGAGCACAATCTATTAGACTTCAGCTGAAATTAAAAAGGGGAGGGTAGCAATGATGATTGCAGACAAAACAAAAGGAAAAGGAGACCTAATGAAAAGCAATAATCAGTGAAACTACATTTTACTACAAGACAATGAAGTAATAGCAATATAAAATATGTAAAATGAAATGGCACAGCATCCAAATTCTTTTTACATTCTTTTATTTTTCCCAATTACACCTAAAAACATTCTAAATATTTAAAAAAAAAAATAGTTTGAGTATCAAATTCTCTACCATCCTCCCTTCCTCCTCATTGGGAAAGGAAGCAATCTGATATAAATTATGCATGTGTAGTAATGCAAAACACATTTCCATATTAGTCATATTGTGAAAGAAAATACAGGATGCCCCCCCCCCAACCCTTGCCCTGATACAAGAAAAATGAAGAAAACAAATTTTCAAAGTCTGCTTCACTCTGCATTCAGACTCCATCAGTTTAGGCTCTGGAGGTGGAGAGTATTTTTCATCATGAGTCCTTTGGAATTGTCATGGATCCTTGATTGCTAAGATCATTGTATTTAGCTGGTATTCAAAGTTAATCACAGTACAGTATGGCTGTTACTGTGTACAATGTTCTCCTGGTTCTGCTCATTTCACTCAGCATCAGTTCATGTCTTTCCAGGTTTTTCTGAAGTCTACCTGCTAAAAATTTCTTATGGAACAATAGTATTCCAGTACATTCATATACCACAATTTGTTCAGCTATTCCCCAATTGATGGGCATCCCCTTAATTTCTAATTCTTGGCCATCACAAAAAGAGCTACTATAAATATTTTTGTACATGTGGGTCCTTTTCCCATTTTTATGATCTCTGGGATATAGACCTAGCAGTGGTATTGCTGGGTCCAAGGGTATGCACAATTTTGTAACCCTTTGGGCATAGTTCTAAATTACTCTCCAGAATGGTTGGAAAAGTTCACAACTCCACCAACAATGCATTAGTGTTCCAACTTTCCCACATCTTTAAATGGAGTCTTTCTTAAAATAATAAGCTGTACCTACCTAAAATCAAGAGCAAGCATCTGTAATGAGGATAAGCTAGAAACCTTTCCGATAAGATCAGAGGTGAAGAAAGGATGTACATTACACCACTGTTAGTCAACATTTCACTAGAAATTCTAGCTATAGCAGTAAGAGAAGAGAAAGAAATGGAAGGAATTAGAAAATGTCATGAGGAAATAAAACTATCGCTCTTTGCCAATGATATAATGGCATATTTGGACAATTCTAGAGAATCAACTCAAAAACTACTTGAAATAGTTAACAACTTCAACAAAGTTGCAGGATACAAAATAAACCCACACAAACCATCAGCATTATCCATATTACTGACAAAGTATAGCAGCAAGGGATAGAAAGAGAAATTCCATTTAAATTAACTATAGGCAATAGATAATATTTGGGAGCCTTCCTGTCAACAGAAACCCAGCAATTATATGAACATAATTCAAAAATTCTTTTCACATAAATAAAGTCAGATCTAAACAAGTGGGAAAATATTAATTGCTCATGGGTCAGCCAAGCCAGTATAATAAAGATGACAATTCTACCTAAATGCACTTACTCATGGACTTACCTATTCAGTGCCATACCAATCAAACTACCAAAAGAGTTATTTTATAGAGCCAAAAATGCATCATAACATATTCATTGGGAGGAACAAAAGGTCAGAAATGTTGGAGTCATTAATGAGAAAAATGGGAAAGGTGGCCTCGCCATGCAAGATTTCAAACAGTATTAAAAGTAGTAATCGTTAAAACCATTTGGTACTGGCTAAGAAATAGAGTGGTGGGTCAGTGGAATAGGTTAGGTACATAAGACAGTAGTAAGTCCTTATAGTAATCTACTACTTGATAAACACAAAAATTCCACATTTGGAGACAAGAACTCACTATTAGAGAAAAACCACAAAGAAAACAAGGAAATGGCCTGGCACAAACTAGGTATAGACCGACATCTTACATTGTATACTAAGATAAGATCAAAAGTTACATAATTTCAACATAAAGGATGGTTTATATATATATACATATATACATGTATATATAATTACCATTATCAATGTCATATCTTGTCACATCTGTGAAGAAAGAATTTATACCAGACAAAAGATAGCCAGCATTATTAGATGTAAAATAGAAAATTTTGATTATATAAAATTTAAAAGTTTTTGCACAAACAAAGCCAATGTAGCTAAAATTAAAAGGGAAGCAGAAAGCTGGGAAACAATTTTTGCAGCAAGTTTCTCTGATGAAGGCTTTATTTCACAAATACATAGAGAACTGATTCAAATTGATAAGAATACAAGTCATTCCCCAATTGACAAATAGTCAAATGATATGAACAAGCAGTTTTCAGATGAAGAAATCAAAACTATCTATAGTCATATGAGAAAATGTATTAAATCACTATTGATCAGAGAAATGCAAATTAAAACAATTCTGAGGTCCTACTTCACACCTATCTGATTGGCTAATATGGAAAAAAAGAAAATGATAAATGTTGGAGGGGAATGTGGAAAAATTGGGACACTGTTGGTGGAGTTGTCAACTGATCCAACCATTCTTGGGTGCAATTTGGAATTATGCCCAAAGAGCTATAAGACTCTGCTTACCCTTCTATCCAGCAATACTGCTGCTGGATCACCACCTAAAGAGACAAAAAAAAGGAGGGGGAAAGGATCTATTTGTACAAAAAATTTATAGCAGCTCTTAGTGTATTGACAAAGAACTGGAAATTGAGAGGCTGCCCATCAGTTGGGGAATGGCTGAACCAGTTATGGTATGTGATTGTGATGGAATACTGTTGTGCTATATTAAATAATGAGCAGGCTGACTTCAGAAAAACCTCGAAAGACTTACATGAACTGATGCAAAATGAAATGAGTAGAACCAGAAGAACGTTGTAACAGCAACATTGTATGATGATCAATTGTGAATGAGTTGGCTGTTCTCAGCAACAATTCCAAAAGAATCATGATGAAAAATAGTATTAACCTCTAAAGAAAGAACTGATAGAGTCTGAATGCATACTGAAGCATGCTTTTTTTTCACTTTCTGTACTTTTTGTATGATTTTTTCCTCTTGGATCTGTGTCTTTCATAATGTGACTCATATGATAATATATTTTGCATGACTGAACATGTATAACCTATATCAAATTGCTTATCATTTCAGGGAGGGGGGAGGTGAGGAAGGAGAGAGAAAAATTCAAACTAAATTTTAAAAAATGTTAAAAATTGTTTTTATATCTAACTGGGGGAAAATAAAATATTGTGTAAGAAAAAAGATGCTAACTCTTTTTTTGTGGTGGCAAGTGGACTGAAAATTGAGGGGATAATCATTGGGAAATGGCTCAACAAATTGTGGTATATGATTACTGTTGTGCTGTAAGAAATGATGAACACGATGATTTCAGAAAAACATAGAAAGGCTTATATGAACTGATGCAAACTGATGCAGTCAGAACCAGGAGAACATCGTATTGCAATGTTGTATGATGATCAGCTATGAATGATCGATGCAATGATCCAATCTAACTCTGAAGGACATGCGATGAATAATGCTATCCACCTTCAGAGAAAGAACTGATGGAGTCTGAGTGCAGATTGAAGCATACTTTTTAAATTTTGTTTCTTTTTTTCTTTTTTGTCTGTGTTTTCTTTCACAGCATGACTAGTACGGAAATATGTTTTGCATGACTACACTTGTAGAATTTATACCAAATTGCTTGCCTTCTCAATGACAGAGAAGGGGAGAAAGGAGGAGAATTTGGAATTTAAAACATAAAAACATCAACGTTAAAATTTTTTTCATGAAATTGGAAAAAATAAAAAAAGAAATACTAGGTGTAGCAATAACACAAGAAAAAATAAATCGAAGGAATAAGACTAGATAACATGGAAAGAAAAACTCACCTTTGGAGATGGTATGATGGTATACTTAGAGAATCAATCAGAAACCTGGTCTAAAACAATTTACAACTTCAGCAAAGTTGCAGGATACAAAATAAACCCACGTAAATAATTTTTTTTTATTATTAAGTGGTGTTTGACTCTTTGTGAGCTCATCTGGGCTTTTTTTTGGCAAAGATACTGGAGTTATTCTTCTCCAGCTCATTTTAAGATGAGGAAAGTGAGGTAAACAGGGTTAAGTGACTTGCCCATGCTCACACACCTAGTAAGTTTCTGAAACTGTATTTAGGTGATAGAGAAATTCCATTTACAATAACTGTAGACCATATACAGTACTTGGGAGTCTACCTGCCAAGACAAACCCAGGAACTATATAAACTCAATTACAAAACACTTCACACAAATAAAGTCAGATCTAAACAACTAGAAGTATATTAATTGGTCATGGTTAGGCTAAACCAATACAATGAAAATGATAATTATACTTAAATTAATTTACTTTTTAAGTATCATACCGATCAAACTACTAACAAATTCATACATAGAGGTGAAAAAATAACAAAATTCATCTGGAAAAACAAAAGGTCAGAAATAACAAGGGAGTTAATGAAAAAAATGTGAATGAAGGTAGCTCAGCTCTACTATATTATAAAATTGTAATCATGAAAACCATCTGGTACTGGCTAAGAAATAGATAGTGGATCAATGGAATAGATTAGGTACACAACACACAGGAGCAAATTACCATGGTCATCTAGTATTTGATAAACCCAAAGATCCAAGTTTTTGGGATAAGAGCTCACCATGTAACAAAAATTACTGGGAAAATGTCTGGAATGGGTTTGGTGATTAAAGGAAAATTCAGTGCTCTAAAGATCAATATTGCATAGGAACCTGGAATATAAGATCTCTGAACCAAGCTAAGCTGGTCATGGTCAAACAGGAGATGGAAAGATTAAACACTGATGTCTTGGGTGTCAGGAAACTTGAGTGGATGGGAATGGGTGAATATAATTCAGGTGATCACTACATATACTGGTGTGGGCAAGAATCTCTTAGGAGGAATGGAATCACCCTCATGATCAATAAAAGGGTGGAAAGAGGAGCACTGGGATAGAACCTCAACAATGACTGAATGATGTCTGTTGGAATCCAGGGGAAATTGTTCAGCATCACAGTGACACAAGTCTAGGCTCCAAACACTGATGCCAAAGAGGCCAAAGTAGGTCAGCTTTATGAAGACCTACAGCATTTGACACCAAAGATGTCCCATTCATCATGGGGAATTAGAAGGCTAAAGGAGGAAATCAAAGGCTGATTAGAATAACACTCCTCCTTACATTCACATAGTCTATTAAATGTCAACGTCTACTGTAAGGATCCATTCACAATGCTGTATTGCATTTAGGTAAATGGAAGACAGGGTTGGTGATGAGAAGGTTATGAGATACATAAGTCTTCAGTAGCAGGTGACTGCTGTTGTTTGCAACTTGATGCATCCCAAGGTCTCCCTGCCATGTGTGGTGGTCTGTGCCTACTCTTGCATTAAAGTTACCCCAAATTATAAGCTTATCCTCTTTTGGCACACTGATGATGAGGGTCTCCAGATTTTCATAAAATTTTTCTTTGACCTCATCAGGTTTTGTCCTGGGAGGATGGTGGGAGGATGGTGTGGCATTTTCTTGTTAAGTGGCAATCACGTTGTCACGAGCCTGTCGTTCACTCCTTTTGGGAGGCAAACAAGCTTATTGACTAGATTAGTTTTGATTGCAAAACCTACAACCAGCTTCATGGCACTCCCCTTCACTGAGCCCACTCCAGAAAAAAATATATCCAGCTCCAACTTCAGTAAGCTGGCCTTCATTTGCCAGCCTTGTTTCCCTCAGGGCTGCTCTTTGAATGTGATACCTTGTTGAGTTCTCTTGCAACACGAGCAGTTCGTCTTTCAGGCCTACTGGATTTTGTGTTGTCTATAAGTGTACACATGTTCCATGTGCCTATGGTGAGTGGAATCATCTTTGCAGATGTTTTAGTACATTTTTTTGTGTTTCGACCACATAGTGGAATTCCCTGCCTGCCACGGTATTCAGTCCAGGGTTGGGTAAGCAGGCAGTGGTTAGGGCACCTTTTCTAGCTCCCTTCCTCACATCAGGAGGTGAGCAGTGTGATCTTTAAAAGGCTGCTCAGTCACCCAGTGGGCTGCTGAGTCCCACTGCTGCTTCCAGTGAGAAATGACCCTATGGCCTGGGCCGCTTGTGTGTAGAGTTGTGACTACAGCTCCCAGCATTCTCGCTTGCAGGTCACCACAAGAGTTTGAGATAGGTAAAAAAAACCCAAAACGGTAAAATGGTCTGGGTGATGTCTTTTGATTCATGTATAAATTGGATTTAAGTGAGCAGAGTTGTGCAAAGTCTGCAAAGTGAACTTCACTCTCTCTTCCAGAGTCATAAAAGTCCAGTGGCAAGACAAAGTCAAGATGACTGGTGAAGGCTCAGGATGCAGCAGATGACCCTTGGTGTCCTCGAAGTCTAACCAAGCCCTAAACTTGCCACAGAAACTGCTTCGGTTGCCTTCATGGTTATTGGAACAAATTGTTCTCATCTGCCCATTCCACCAGGGGAAGTCTTCACATGCTTCAGGTAAATGCACCCCTAATTCACCAATGAGTTTGAGGTCCTTCAGTGATCCTTAACCTAGTTTATCTCATCTACTGAGCCAATTTTAGGGATGTGGCTGCTGCACATGTTATAGCTCTCTGTAGCCACAGGTGAGAATTGGGTGACTGATAGGACACCAAAGGTAGAAAGCAACCCTGAAAAGGGCTTGGCAAGCTCTCACCCCAGAGGTGCTAATCTTCCCTGAACATTCTGGACAAATGCTGGAGAGGATGTGGAAAGACAGGTACACCAATGCGCTGTTGGTAGAGTTGTGAACTGATCCAAACCATTCCAGAGAACAATTTGGAACTATGCCAAATGGGCTATCAAATTGTGCATACTCTTTGACCCAGCTATACCATACTAGGTCTGCATCCCAAAGAGATAAAAGGAAAAAGAGCCATATGTACCAAAATATCTATAGCAGCTCTTTTGTGGTGGCAAAGAAATGGAAATTGAGAGAATGCCTTTCTATTGGGAACAGCTGAACAAGTTGGTGTGTATGATTGTGATGGAATATTATTGTGCTATAAAAATGAAAAAGAAGATCGTTTCAGAAAAACCTGTGAAGACTTAGATCAACTAATGCAAAGTGAAGTGAGCAGATCCAGGAGGATATTGTACCCAGTAATAATAGTGCAATGATCAACTGTGAAAGACTTAGCTACTCTGAATGATCCAGTGCTCAAAGGATCCAGGATGAAAAATGCTCCCTACCTCCAGAGAGAGAACCGATGAACCCTGAGTGCAGATCGAAGCAGACTTTTTGCTTTCTTTATATTTCTTGGTTGTTGTTGTGAGACTTCATGCATGTAAAGGGCATCATATCAATTACCTTCTCAGGGGGGAGGGGAGAGGCAAGAGAAAGGAAGATAATAACTCAAAATGTAAAAAGAATGCCAATAAATAAACAAAACGGAAAACCAAACCAAATAAACAATTAAATAAAGGGATAAATGAATGAATGTTGCTTCCTCCTCCCGTGAATATAAGTTATGCCCTCAAAGAGGGAAAGTGGTAAAGATTTAAGAAGTCTTCTTTGTAGCCAGTCTTGGCTTGAGAAGGCGACAAGATCCAAGTAGTTCCCCTTTTGAACTAGGCTACATGTGGCTGGCTTCCAGATGCTTCCAAGTAGGTAGAAAACACACACCAAATATCGAGGTTAGCCTTGACTCGGAAGGCAGCCTCTGATCACTAGACACGTACTACCTCCATAGCAGTTTAGTTGTGTACTATAATACCATCTACGCTTTATTATATTTTTCTCTCTTTTAACTATTTCCCAATAACATTTTCATCTGGTTCAGGCCTGGCTCAGTGTTGTGGCCTGGTGGTTTGATGCTTCTGTCCCAAGGACTTCTACTAGGCTCTGTGGACCAAGTCAGAGGGTGCCACTCCCTGCATGAATGAATTTGCTAACAAAGTCTGGATTCCAAACGTAGTTGTTGAAGTGGAAACGGCTGGAACTAATAAACAAACTGGTCTCACAAATATAAGATTGGGGAGATTTCAGTTCATCTCAAAACAGAAAGATGGGGAGGAGGGAGGCACGGAAGTTAATTAGTGAGCCACAAGCTCAAACAAGTCACCCATGACCTGGATGGAGGCCAGACAAACCCATGGCATCTAGGGTCTAGGGTCCAGGGATGGTTGGAGAGGGGATGGGCCTCATGTCTTGGGCACCACAGTTTAGTCAGGACATTGCGGCAGGGGAAGGGGAGGAGGGCAGGAAGACAGTGGTCTTTAAGTATTTGAAGGTCTCTCTAGAGTTCAATTTGTCTTGAGTCAACAAACACTTAGTACATGCCTACTATGTGCTAGATACTGTGCTAAGGACTGAGAACACAAACACAAGCCAAAGGTGGATGGTCTGCGCCCCAAGATGCTGATGTTCTAGTAAAGAAAGGGAAGCCAAAAGGCCAGGATGGGGGAGGAAGGTGAGAGCTGAGAGCGTGAGGGAGGGGTTCTGGTCACAGCCTGGAGGGGATGAAGCTGTGGCTGGCCTGGCACCTCCTTAAATGGAGGTTCTAGGAGGAGCACTCCATCTCTAATCAGGGGCTGAGGGCACTTCCAAGGTATGAGTGCCAGGAGGAGTGCAGCCTAGTGGGAAATGGACATGGACCCAGGCTTTCATTCAGGGGGCAAAGTGAATTCCTATGATTGGACCTACCAGCCTGATTCTTCTGCATTCCCCCACATCTAGCAACAAATACCCTCTGAGCAAGTCAATTATGTGGCGAGATGTTTAGAGACCAGGGTGGTCAGCTCCAGGGGCTGATGGTCAGCTCCAGGGGCTGGCGGTCATCTCTTAGGTACTGATGGTCGTCTCCAGGGGCCGATGGTCATCTCCAGGGCCGGTGGCCATCTCCAGGGGACAGTGGTCATTTCCAGGGGGGCCATATGCTATTTTTGGGTATGAGCAGCAGAATTTAGCAAGAAAAGGGAAAAGTCTCTCCCTTTGACAAGCACATTTTCCAGGCTCTAAGTGGTAACAGAAGGGTTACAGTAAAGCCCCCTTGATACAATGTTGCCTTGGTTGGGCCAGGTCTCCCCAGCCTCTGCCTCTTCTGCCCAGACAATGAGCAACAGTAGCGAGTCCAGCCGCTGGGACAAGGCAGGCTGACTCCTGCCCCCCACTGGTCTGAGCTGGAAATGCACACAGGGCCAGTGCCAGCACCACAAGGGAGGCCTGTCTGGCAGGCAGCCTGAGATGGCCAAGGACCAAGTGGCTGGTTACCGTGAGCCTTCTGCCCAAGAACTGCTTTCCCTGAAGGAGGGGCTGCTGAGCAGAGACCAATGGGTTCCCTTCACTTGGGTTGGGGGATTTTAGGCAGGCCTTGTTTTCAGGGACAGTCCTTGAGGACCTGCCACTTCTAGGCCTCCCCCACCTGCCAATAGTCTTCCCAAACTCGAGGCCTGTCAGCTAGATAGAGTGTTTTTGGAAGAGGCTGGGACTGGGCTCTTCCTAGTGGTCAGCCAAGGACCCCATGGCTGAACTCCCCTGGTTGAGTTGGCTTTACTGGCTGGATCTCTTTCTCAAAGACTGAGCCTTAAATCCATTTCACTCTGGAGCTCACAGTTTGGCCAGCACTAGGTTCCTGCCCAAGCACCAGTTAATGGGTACTTCCTGTCTCAGAGTAAATGTGAATGGTCATGGCTTCTCTCTGTCCAGCAGCCCTGAAGGTCTTCTCCTCCCAGTTTGATTTTTCTTTTTTATTAAAGGGGTCATCCCTTAAAGAGACCTATTCACTGAATTGGCATTACCTCACTCAAAGTGAGAACTCAGAAAGGCCTTCGCTTAAAGGGCCAGGGTCTCCCAATGCATCCTAGGCTATCTCCAGTCATCTTGATTGATACCGGGCCACTGGACCCAGACAGCTCAGGAAAAGAAAGTGAGGTTGGTGACCTTGCACAGCCTTCCCTCATTCAAATCAAAGTCAACTGCGAGTCATGTCATCCTCCCCCTGATGACGTGGTCCTCTCCGAGAACGAGAACGAAGCACAAACCACACACAAGCCCCACACATCCCCACTCCAGCCCCGAGTCTACTATGGACATTTCACCACCCTGACACGTAAGCATGGTTCCATTACTGTGTGTGGTCTCATGCAAAGCTCCAGTCCCATTTGGAGGTCTCTAGAGAAGCACCACAGACCCCCTTCCTGCCCTTTGTCCCTGATCTGCCTTTGACCTTGGCCTCCTCTGTGGGTTCTCATTGAATGGGGAGTGGGAGGAGGAGAAACATTCCTACATCACCTACGTGCCATGCACTGTGCTGAGCACCTTTAAAATATGATCTCCCAACAACCCTGGGAAGCAGATGCCTTTATTATCCCTATTTTACAGATGAGAAAATGAAGACAAGCAGAGGGTCAGGGACTGGCTAGAAAGTGTCTGGGGTCAGATTTACTCCTGTATCTTCCTGATTCTAGGCGCAGTGTTCTAACCACTGCACCATCAGCTGGATGACTGAATCAGGCATTGTTTGCAGACCCATTGTGTGCCAAGCACTGGGGATACAACTGGAACCATCCTAGTGCCTACTCCCTGGGAGCTCCCATTCTTTGGGGAGTGGACAGCTCCTTTCTTTGGAATGGCACCAGTGACATCACGGTGGCATCCTGACATGTGCATGAATTGGATTGAAGGAAGGTGAGGATGTGCAGAGTCATCAGCCTCCCTCTGCTCCAGAGGCACTGGAGTACAGTGGCAGGACAGAAGTCAGGGTGACTGGCCATTGCCCAGGATGCATTGGGTGACCTTGGCATCTTCCACATCTGACCAAGCTCCCAGCACTCCACAGTGCCTGCTTCAGCCTCCTTCACGGACATTAGACAAATTGTTCTCACTCAGCCTCTCCACCAGAGGAAGGCTTCACATGCTCAGAGTAGACATCCCTCTAATTCATTGACTGGTTGAAAGTGCATTGGTCACCCTCAATCTATTGGAGCCCATCTGCTGAGATGGCATGTGGTCACCGTCCAGGCTCTAGCCTCTGAGAGCCACAGGTGAGAATTGTGTGAGTCAGGTGGGCACCAAAGTGGATGGGCGACCCTGAGTAGGACTTGGCAGTCTCTCTTCTGCTCTCAGGCAGAGGGAAAGGTCCCCTGATCCTTGGGGGTGACAGCAAAGCAGATGTTCACGCCTCTCTTTTAATGCCATTTCCACGAAGATAATGAGATCAGGTTGGTGGGGTTTTTAATGCTGAATCATTGGACAGGGCTCAGGATGTTGGTGACCAGGACTACCCCTTCTGAGTCCTCAGTAGCTGTGACTGCAGCCCCTGAAGGAGCAGTCAGTCCCCAGACTTAGCTCCAGAAGGCCTGCCTCCCAGGAGGTTGGCTCAGGACGCTGGCTGGGAGCCTAGCCCTTCCCCAGGCTCTTGGGCTCAGGGTCTGGCCTGTCTCCATCAGGGTCTGAGGGGAGATGGTAGTTGAGGTGATATGGTGGCTTGATGTGCCTGGTGAGTGCCTGACTGCTTTAAGGCTGGCTTGCCTGGCCAGGGGCTGGCAGTGGGGAGGGGGGGGCATGGCTGGCTCCCTCTCCATGCCGGTTGCTTGCTTGGCTGGTAGTGGTGGCAGTGGGGAAAGGACTGGAAACAGGGCCAGTAGCCTGGGGCTCGTCCTTTCGGAGGTGACAGTCAGTAATAAACTCTCTTTTGAGCCAGGATTTCCTCAATTTCCCTCCTCCCCTCTAGCCCCACCCCTTCTTTTCCCTCACTGTTAAAACTAACCAGCAGAGGGAGCTCCAGGTGAAGCCTCAGATGCCCACCTGCAGCTTCGGGCTGGGTGCATGCGCTGGGGCTCACCCACCTGCCACCAATAGAGCTAGGGCTTTGTGAAGGGAGACTCTCTGATCACCAAAGGGAGCCAAGTACCCAAAGTATGTAAGACTAAATAGAGCTGCCTTTTTCTCTGCTTCTCTGGCTTTTTGGCTGCTAGAGTCTTGGAGGGGGCCTGTATTAGCCCTTCTTTGTAACCCCCACGCTGGCTCACTCTTGAAGTCCTGCTGATTCCCATGGACCATGGCTGCTGATCCCTTCGTTCTCTGGGGGATTCTGAAGGGTTAGGAGCCATTACCTTTGCCCACAAGCACCCCGCAGTGGGCCGCCCCACCCTGATGAGTGAACTTTTACAAAGGGCAGCTAGGTGGTGCAGTGGATACAGCAGCTACTACTACTAGTACGATTTTTATAAGAGACAATCACTGAGGTGTGATCAAAATACTAGGCACAAAGCACCCCCTCAAACCAGAAGAGATGCCTTGCCCTTAAACAGACACCTCCCCTGGGGAGAGTGGGCTCAAGGGACAAAGGCAGAGGCTATTTCCTGACTCCTGGACTTGGAAGGCCTTTTTTCCCTTCCCAAAGTCCCAAAGAAGTTTGCCTAGGAGCAAGTCTTGGGCAGTGAATGACCTGCCCCCTTTTCTCCTCTGAGCTGGCTCCTTCTGAGTCCTGACCTCCTGGCTGATGGGGCATTCCATGCTAGGTGGGGTCAAGAAGGGCCCTTGGCTGCTTCTGTTGTTGGCTCCAAGGGCCCATGGGACACTGACACCTTTGCTTGATTTCCTCACCCTCCCCTCTCTGCCTTCCCCTCACCTAAGAGCCAGCAGGACCTGAAGCAACCCTATCCCATGCCTAAGCTGATGTGAAACATGTGGCTAGGGAGCTGCCTGGCAATATGTGGGACAGAGGGGGGCTGAGGAGCTCAGCTACACTTCCTGCCCTGGCTCTGGTCAGTTGGCTGGGTGCTGGTGAGAAGGTTCTGCAGAGGGATTCCCAGCCCCCACCTCTTCTGCCTCCCAGAATGGCCCCAAGAAGCCAGCCTTAGTCCTTGCCTTTCCATTCCAGAAGGAAGTAGAGTCTCCAACTCTGGGAATTCCCAAGGTCAGGAGAGAAAGTCCTAGGAAGCCAGAACAATGCAGGGAGAGGAATGGAGATCCCCCAGCCCAGCGGGAGGACCCCCCCAGCACACATGCTACATTTGGGCATGAACTTGGTGGCCCCAGTGTTATGTAGGAACTGAACTCTAGTTTTTGCCAGTTTCCACAGAGACCAAAGTGGTGTAGGGGTGACTGTGGGCTCAGGCTAAATGTGCTTATTCTCACTTTAAATTTCATTTAAGACCTCTTTATAAAAACCAATTGATAGGAAGTGGATAAATGGAACTTTGGATCTAGTCATAGGCCCCTAACAATGGAGGGGCCTGTGGGTGCTTAAGTCTATAGCAATGGAGAAGAGACAGCCTTCAGCGTTACTCCCTGGAACCTAGAGGGGAGGGTGAGCCAGAGCTCACAGTTACACACAAAAGAACAGAGGTGCCATGCTTTCATGAGCACATGGTACCCAGGGAGGAGACAGGAATCTGCTGCCCCATGCACAGCCTCCAGCACACCAGAAAGGTCCTGCCTTGGGGAATGTTCTTTTACTGTTGAAGGAAACTCTACTCAAAGTGGTAGCGCTGACCCTTGAATTATCTCAGCCTCTGAGATCCAGTCAGAGGGCAGGGCTCATGGGAGCCTGCCCTGAGGCCTGCCCCACCCCCTGGCCTTTCTACTTTGATACCATCTGCTTGGCTGGCTCCTACCAAGGCTTACCCAAGAAGCTCAGCCAGCAGCTCAGCTTCACCCAGTTTTCTCTCTCTTTCAAATCACTTTTACCTGCACCAAGCAGAATTTTGTTAAAGTATAAGTGAGGCTTTAAGGTAAAAAGGTGAGAAAATGAAATCCTTGGAGAAATAACAATAAAGCCCATATTCCTTCAAAGTGTAGGGAAGCGATGCATTTTATCATCACAGCTGGCCTGCAGGGAGATAAGATTTGGGGATTTTCTCCAGAAGGGTGGCATCCTGTGTGATCTCTCTGGATATGGTCACATTTTATCCTCACAACTATCCCTGAGGGAGACAAGATTATTTGGACTTTATGATCAAAAGGATAGTAAGTGCCAGAGGCCAGACTGGACCTTCAGCCTGGGCGGCTCCAGGGTCAGCTCAAGGTTCTATTTCTTTTTCTGTGCAATATGCTGATGGGACAGTGAGGGACAGGACTCTGGACTTGGAGCTACAGTGCAGTGGACTCTGAAAATTCGGCATCAGATACCTGAAGAGAACAGAAACTTGGTCTCATCTGCTGGATCCTTGTCTAGCCTCAGAGGGCAAGAGGAAGAAAACGAGGTCTTAAGGGCTGTACGAGTCTGCTTCTCCTGGTGTGGACCAAGGTGGGGCAGGAAGGAGTATTTAACTGGGCTGAGATTCTCCACTGCCTTGGAAGCTATTACTTTCCTTCCTCCTTCTCCCTTCTCTGCTCTCCTTCCCTCTGTTTTTCCCTCTTCCCTTCCCTCCCTTCCCAATTTCAACCAAATCAACAATGACAGGGCTCAAGAGCACATCAGCCCCACCACAGCCCATGCAGCCCCGCGAAGCCTCAACCTCTCCTCCTTTAGCCTGGCCCCCACAGTATCTCTGTTCTCAAGTTCAACGTTGCCCAAGGATCGGCCCTGAGCTCACCCAGTTCTGGCCACTGCCTTCGATCATCTCTTGCCCTAGCTCAGCCTAAGCTGGAGATCCAGGGCCAGCACAGGGAGCTCCTCTTGGGCCAGCGGCCCTTAGGCTAAAGTCCCAGAGATCTCAGCTCAGAGGGCCTGAGGTTGCCTACTGAGGAGAAAGGACACAGCCCAGGAGGGTTCCCAGCCTCCCAGGGTCTGGTGCCCCTGCTGCCTATGTGCATCCTCAGCTCCCAGAACATCAGTTCCTGTGGGCAGAGTCTTTGTATCCAGTGCCAGGCTCAAAGTGAGGACTTAACTTCTTGAAGCCAGGTTGGTGGGGAAGTCTTTGGCCTGACTATCCACATGGGAAAAACCAGGTGTATGAAGAAGGCCAAGAGCAGATTGCCGCCCACCAGCACTTGTGCACATGTATCTCAGACAGACAGACGAACTGCCAAGGAGGGGGAGAAGGGGCTAGGGAGCAAGGGGAGCAGCAGGGAAAAGCAGGTCTGGGGTCTTCGGGGAGGGGCATAGGCTTATCCCCAAAATAAGGTCCACCGTTTTACTCCTGGCCAGTGTGGAGCCATAGACTGGGCCTGTGGTCTGGAAAGCCTTGAAGAGTGGGATGAATTGGCCAGAGGCCAGGAAGGAGGCACAGGTTAAAGCTCAGAATTCCAGGAGGGTGGGGCATGGGAGGCAGGAGAAGGGAGGCTTGGGGATTGTCTCCTTCTCCCCTGGGGGCCTCCCACACTTTTGTTCCCAAGGTTACAGAGACTCCCGTCTAGGCCTTCCTTTTTTACACAGGAGGAGACAGGCACAGAGGGCTGTGGTCTAGCCAGGAAATGTTTAAGGTAGCATTGGAACCCAGAGCTTCCTGATTCCAGACCTCCTCTAGAATGCTATTGATATTTTGCCTTTCTAGAAGGATCAGAAGGATTCACTGGCTTCCCAGTCTCTCTAGACCACCCCCCCCCCCCCAAACCGCCCCCAGCCCCCTAGCTATCGAGTCTCCTAGAGAACCTTCAGGAGCTCCCAAGCCATTGCACACACTCCTTGTGTTCATGGAGCCCCCTCCCACCTGCCCTTCCCAGCCTTGTGGCCATTCTTGTCCTTGCCCTGCCTCTTGGAGTTCAGATTGTGGGGACCAAAGAGGGCAGGTGTGTGAGGAGCTGAGTGTGGGTGTGGAGGAATGTAAGTGAGCCACATGACACGTCTTATTTGTTTGATTGTGCAGCCGGGGTGGGGTGCTCTCTCTGGTCCTCAGGACCTCCACCTAGACCGGGAAGGCCCACTCCTGGGACTCAGATCACCTTTCTTCTTTCCTCTCTGCTGGGGGATGGCATCTATTGAGAAGCTCTGGGGCCTTCTCCCTCGTGAATAGCAGGAAGTGTTTGGCCTTTGGGGGATCATGGCTCAGGCTTCCACTTTCCTGGTCTGGGGGCTCATTTTGGAGACAGCCTCTGTTGGTTTGCAGCTTGGGATTTCCCCTGACATTTCACAAACTCCACAGGTTGCAGCTTCTGCCCAGTGGATGTCTTCATCGGGGGCTACCAGCTGCACTGCTGGCCCCAGCCCTGACAGGCCCCCAGATCAGAGGGCCAGCACTCAGTGGCCCCCGAAAGGTAACCTCCCATGACTGCTCTCAGCAAGTTCCCAGGTGTTTGTCTCAGGGTGTATTTCTGCAGCTCTCCTGGTACAGTCTGTCTGCCCTGACATGATCATACATTTTCCAGCAACCCCCACGCCTGGCTCATCCTAGGTCACCTCCCTAGGTTACTCCCATCCTTCCTACCATGTGATTCCCAGACCTGTCTGTGGGACACTAGAGGCAGGCTGGTGGGGCCAGGGACAAAGAGCCTTCACCTTCCTCCTGGATGTTTGCGGTTCCTCTGTTAGGACCCAGGCAAGGTTCATCGGCAGTCACCTTTGCAGCACTGACTCGCTGAGCAGGTGCTTGAATTCCAGGGCAAGGCCCTCCAACCTTTCATTCAGTCAGACTTCGCTCTGACAAGCCCTCCCCCTTCCCCTTCACTCCCCTAGCACATTCTTTGCACCTCTCATTTCTCCCTATTAAATTTCAACCTTCTTGCATTCAGCCCAATGCTCCGCACATTTGGTGAGCATGCCTTCCCCATCTCTCTACAGGACGCGATCCAAATGTTAGTGAGCTCAGAGGGCAGTACAGATCCCCAGGGCCTCCCCTGAAGACACCTTCCCTAGCTGACATTCAGTCATTGGCTGGGGGGGGGGGGCTCTTCGGGCCTCTCTGGTGACTGACCATGTGATGAATCTATTTGGCTTTGGTGCTCCTGGCTAGAGCATCTCTCTCCCTCCAGAAAAGGAGAATTTCTTCAGTGCTCTCCTGAAAAAGTGTCCAGTGGGGCCTGAGTCCTTTTCCCAGAAGCCTAGTCTCCCTTCTCTTTGGAGGCTCTGGATCCACTCTGGACTTTCCCCAGGAATTGAAGTCAATCTCTCTGGTTTCTACATCCTGCAGATGTTGACCTCATCCTGTTTGTGAAATGTGGGCTCACTTTCAGCCCCTGCAAAGGCTCCCTCCCCCTCCCCATCAGCCAGTCCTTCCCAGGCCTGCGGGTGTCATGGGGGGTAGAGGGAAGGGGACACAATGTCATCAAGGACAGCCTGGTGCAAGCATGAGCCGTTCTCGTCCTGTCGTCTCTAGAGCAAAGGTTACTCATTCCTCTTAGTACCAGCTAAGCTGCTCCCCTTCTCCCTGGGTTGTCAGCCAGTTGTTACTGTCTCAGCTATCCCAAGTAGGCTCTGGTCTTTGAGCCTCCATCCTCCCCCCACCCCATTTAACTTCACAAGCTTCCACTGGTAGCCTCAGCTCCTTCTGATATGGCTCTGTCCCGTTGCCTGGCCAGGTTTCCTTCTCCTGTACATGTCTTTGAAACGTCTACACTGCTTGGTGCCTCCTAGGCAAGCAGATGCCCCGCCTCCCTCCTCAGAACTATTCTCCGTTGGCTCTTTGTCATCTCATTGAGGAGAGCACATCTTCCTCTCAAAATGTTAGTGGTCTTTTTCTATCTGTCCTCCCTCTACACTGTGCCAACCCCCTCCTTCCTGGAATTGAGTGTGCTTGCCTTTCCCCTCCTCCCGGGGTGGAGCTGGCCAGCTGGGACAGGTCCCTCCCAGACTTCTCCAGACATTTCCCACATGCAGAGCCCTTGTTTCCCTTCCTCTGGTGAACTGAGGGATTGGAAAGATTACATGGTGATCCCTGGGGAACATGAGGGCAGAGAAGGCTTTCTTTCTTTTCCCCTGAGTTTTAATCCTCATGAAATGCATGTGCTCATGGTCTGGTTGGCTTTGGCAAGAGCCATCAGAGTGCAGATAATTGCTGAGGTTCCCAGTCATACTGGGATGGAAGCTTAAGCCAGTGGAGTTACACACCTCCCAGGATTCCCTACAGTAAGGTCAGGAGCTCACATGAGTCCAGTGTTCAGTGACCCACAGGCTACACCTGTAATGTGTGCCCTGTGGTCTGTCTCACAGCCCAGTGAGCGGAAATAGGTCATGAGACTGGGAAAATAAATTTCTCCTTCGGATATCTGTGTGTGTTCATCCTTCGTTGCCAAAGAAGACCATGCCATCAGAGAATGGTGACATGACTTGTACTTGATTTTGTTTTGAGTGAGGGAGGGCTATGCAGGTCACCAGCCTCACTTCTCCTCCAGAGCCATCTGAATCCAGTGACCAGGTATTCTTCAGGATGACTGGAGATGACCCAGGATGAGGCAACTGGGGTTAAGTGACTTGCCCAAGGTCATACAGCTAGTGAGTGTCAAGTGTCTGAGGTGAGATTTGAACTCAGGTCCTCCTGACTCCTGTACTGGTGCTCTATCCACTGCACCACCTAGCTGCCCCTCTCCTTTGGATAGATAAGGCTCAGACATAGGTCCAACCCACCTCTCCTCTCCTATAGCCATAACCTGGATTCAGACCCTCATTACTTTCCTCCCAATCAATCAATCAACAAGGATCTATTAAACTCGAATTATGTGGGAAGTGTTGTGCTGGGTACAAAATCGCTGCCTTCAAGACACTTCCATTTGGTCAAGGAAGGTAATGATACAGAGTTATGTATAGGACATGTAACTCTGGGCCGAAGTGGGCATGCTCAGTCACCTTGAAGGGTCCATCCAAGGTGACCAGGACTCAGGGTGGGGCCAGCTGTGTATTGTCAATGGACCATTGGATATTTCCAATGAGGCATCTCAACATGGTCCAAACAGAACTCAAGCTCTTGGCCCCTCCATCTGCCCCTTGCAAACTTCCCCATTTCTTCTCCTCCTTTCCTTCATCTCCTCCCCCTTCTTTTTCTTCTTCTCATGAATCTTTGCTGAGAGCTGTTGGCTCTTATCCCACCCCAAAGAGCATCCTTTGTGACAAAGAATTAGAAAAGATCAAACTGACCGATGTGTAAAGAATTCTCACATCCTTGCTTTCCCTGTGTGTGGGTTCCTGGGGCTCCTGACTGCACCTTAGAGAAGTCTTCCCAGGCTTTTCTTTCTTCCTTATGCCCACTGTTTCTTCCAACACAGTCCTTGGACACACCACAATGTACTAAGTAACTCCCCCACTGATGGGCACTCTCTTTCTAGTTCTTTGCTCCCACAAAAAGTGCGGCTAGAAATATTTGGGGCATCTGGAGCCTTTCTATCATTAACCTCCTTGGTGAATGATGCCACTGCTGTTGAGATCATCATCCTTCTGGGCAGCCACACTGGCAACCTCGGAGTCACCACCTCCCCTCCCCCTGCTCTTTACTCATTCTCATTCAATATGGTGAATCCATTACGAAATCTTGGTTCTACCTTCACAAAATCTCTCATGTGGGTCCCCTTCTCTCCACTCTCAGGATCACCACCTTCCCATCCGCTTTTGCCTGGGAGAAAAAGAGAAAGGGCAGGCTCTTTCTCAAGGCTCTGGCTTCCTGCTGCCAATCAGCTCCAACTGAGGGAGTAACCCTCTCAAACTCACAAGGATCTTCCTCAGGCTGAAAACATATACTCAGGATTGGTCAGGGAAAGAAACACGAGGAAAGGCGGGCAGGGGTCCAAGCTCACAAAGGCAGCATGTATTGCCATGGTTGCCTGGATGAAAAGTCTCTTCTCCCCTCCCCTCCTTCCCCTGGCAGACCACCCTCCCACCCTCATCACCAGCACTACCATTAGATCATCACTGCCCCCCAACAGCAGCAGCACCCACGCCCCCACCCCCAGCAGTAACAGCACAACCCATCCCCACCCCCCCAGCAGTGCCACCAGCACCACCCACTACTGTTGTGGTTTTATGGTGTGTTGTGGCAAAGACTTCAGTCAGACCACCTCTAATCCAAGTATTGTCATTTCCTGAGGATCCCTGCCCCTCAGAGGTGGGCTAGGTTCCAAAAGGAAGTAGCAACTTAGTAAGACAAGACAGGCAATTTTATAGTGTAATGAGGCTGATTACACAACAGAAATGCTGACTATTAAAAAGGCAGGAGGGGTTTGTTAAAGGATTAGGTAATGGGGGAGGGGTCCCTTCTATGGTTCAGTGATCAAATATCCTGGTCCTGCTGCTTTCTGATTGGCTGGCTATTGTGGTACTGTCTTGGGCTAAATGGATGGTGCGATTTTGGTTGAGTACAAGAACATCTGCTCAAGTATGTGAATTGAATCTGGGGCAGCTTTATTAGGAATATATCACCACCTCCATCACTACCACCACCATCACCACCATCACCCCTCACTCCCACCTTCACCTCCATCATCACCATCAGCCCCACCACCACCACATCTCACATAGTCCCATGCCACCCATTGCAGAGAGGAAGAAGAGGGTAGGCAGCTTTTTCTTTCTTTTTTTTTCTTTTTTTTTGCTAATAAGGAAATTGCTGCATTGCCCCAAAGCACTGAGGGTGGCTTGGGGTCTTGCAGATCACAGGGTTCACCTGTTTAACCCCATTCCATTTCTAATTGGTTTCCTTGCCTCAAGCCTCTCTCCTACTCCAGCATCTCCACAGCTGCCAAAGTGACTTTCCAAAAGAGCCGATCTAACCAGGTTGCTCATCTCTTCAATAAACTCCAATGGCAAGCATAAACTCCTCTGTATGGTTGTAATGCCCTCACAAACTCACTTCAGTCTTTCCAAACTTTGTTGTATTTTTCTATTACTGTTTCCTGAACTTTTTCAACTATCCCACTTTCTATTCCTCGCACTTGATACTCCAACATCCTTTGTAACAGCTGTCCTCCATGTCCCAAATGAGCCCCATTCTCTCCTCGGCCGCTTAGAATCCCTTGACCCTGAGACATCTTTCAAAACTTCCTTCAAAGCTCTTCTCAAGGGACACCTTTCACATGAAGCCTTTCCTGATCCTCCCTTCCAAAAATTTAACAGTATAATGACAGGCCTGACCATGGAGTCCTTAAGGTATGCCTTGATTTGCCCTTCCTGGTGGATTTTGCAGAGCATATTGCCTGCCTGGCTCCAATATTTAGGATGTGGTAAGCCTGTTTCGAGCCATGTGTAGCTAAGCAGTTTATCCTGGGTGATAATGAAATGTTTTCTAATTTGCTTTGGAGCCAGGAGGGTCAGGAGGCACTGAGTGCACACTCTTTCTTTGTGAGGCAGAGGTTGCGGGGAGCTACTCTGGATGGGGTGTCAGTGGTCTGCATCTCCTCATCTAGGCACCGTAGCTATGTGAACAAGGGAGAAAAGTATCTCAGCCCCAAGTCTAGTGAGTTTGCCCTTTGACCACACTTGATCTTTGCACGTGGTTTTCACTACCACTGTGCTTTTAAATGTGAGCACTTTTTCCAGGAATCTTTTGTGAGAGGGAGAGGAGGGAGAGTATGAGCACGTCCCTAGTTTGGGAGGAGATGATACATCAATTTAGCATCAATGTTCTTACGATACCATTTTAGTAAATACTTTTTTTACAAGCCAATTGAGGCTACTGGTTGATTATTAATGGGAAGCACACCGGTAGGAGCTTGTGAGCCACAGAAGACAGGTTCAGGAGAGTGGTCAGTTGTCCTCCAGGGAGCAGGTCCAGCTATGTGAGCAGGAGTTGGGGAAGTCACCCTGAAGGTGGGGAGCAGGGGAGTACTAGAGCTTGTGTTCATTTTGTACGTGCTAAGATACATTCATGCCAAGCTCTTTGAGAGCAGGGACTATTTTCTTTCTTTTGTATACCCCTGGCACTTAGCCCTGAGTCTGACATATGGTAGAGACTTCATCAAAGCTTGTTGATTGATGGCTGGATTGTTGGCAGGAGCTCTGGGGAGCTGATCTGGGGGCCATCTGGCCCCAGACCTGAGGGAGACTCCCAAAGCTCCCCAGGGGGCTGGCACAGGTAAGCCACTGCCTGCAGGGCTTAGAGATCTGCTCCAGGCCAAACCTTCATGGCTGGAGGTTTTCTCCCATCCCTCTGGCTCATTCCTTTGATCATGGATGTTGGCATTTTGTCTCCTCCACTAGACTGGAAGCCCTTTGAGAACAGGGACTGGCTTTGGCCTTTCATTGTATCCCCAGGGCTTGGCACAATCCCTGGTACACAGCAGGCACTTCATACTAGCTGACTGACTCTGGCCTTGTTCAGTGGTCCAGTCGAGTCTGACTCTTTGTGACCCCCATGGATCACAGCAGGCCAGACCCTTCCATTGTCCACTGTCTCCAAGGCTCCATGACCCTGTCTCTCCATCTCATCCTCTGCTGTCCCCTTCTCCTTTTGCCTTCAGTCTTTCCCAACGTCAGCGTCATTCCCAAGGAGTCTCCTCTTCTCATTATGTGGCCAAAGTGTTTCAGCATTTGACCTGCTAGTGAACCCCCTGATTTGTTGAGTATTGCCTGACTCGACCTCTTTGCTGTCCAAGGTACTCTCTAAAGCCCTGTTCAGCACCCCCATCCCAAAGTATCAGTTCTGCGACTCAGCTTTCCTCCTAGTCCTACACTCACAGCCTCGCACTGCTCCCGGAAGCACCATAGCTCTGACTAGGGACCTTTGTCAGCCAGGTGATGTGATGCCTCTCCTCTTTAGGGCGTGTCCAGGTTTGCCTTGGTTTTCCTTCCAAGGAGAAGTCGAGCTTTTAGGTCTTTTAATTCATGGCTGCAGTCACCATCTGCAGTTATCTCTGAGCCCAAGAATCGAAAATCTGCCACTGCTCCCATTTCTTCTCCCTCTGTGGACCAGGAAGTGATAGGACCAGTGGCCAGAATCTTCATTTTCTTGATATTAAGCTTTGGGTCAGCTTTTCTGCCCTCCCCTTTTCTGCTCTCTCCTTTTCCCCTCTCCTCTTTTCTATTCTCCTCTCCTTCCCTCCTAATTCCTCTCCCCTTCCGGCCAGCAGGGTGGTAGCAAGTCCAGATCAATCAATGCTGAGGTTTCTCCTGGCCAATCTCACCTAGACTATTACCAAAGCCTCAGTCCGCTGTCTCCCAGTTCAGGTTTCTCCCCTGTCCAGTGCAGCTCTAACCTGCCAGTGATTTTCCTAAAGCCCCCATCTGACCACATCACATGGCCCGCAGGGAGCCCCAGACGTTCACTATGTCCTCCAGGGTCAAAGATGAGTTGCCCCCCTCCCAGCCCTATTATTCTGACGTGCCACATCATCTGCCGACGCTCTCATCTATTCTCCAGCAGCCTCAGTTGATGGTCAGGAGCCATCAGGTGACAGCAGCTAGGTGCTGTTAGGAGGTGGCTGCTGGTTCAGGGGACAGCTCCCTGGGTCTGGAATCTGGTAGGTTTGAGTTCAAATCTAGCTGCCTGTACTCATTATCTATGTGACCCTGGACAAATCACTTAGCCTCTGCCTTAATCCTCCCCTGAGACTCCCTTTAATCTACTGGAGAAGGAAATGGCAACCCACCCCAGTATCTTTGTCAAGAAAAACCCACACCCCATCCCGGACAGTAGGGTCCACAGGGGCATGACTGAACAATTGCTGTTCCCTCTAAGGGGGTTCATCCTCAGTCTCCATGCACACAGGGCTCATCCCTGGTCCAGGGAGGTCCCTTCTTCCCACTGACCCCTCTGAAACTCCAACGGCAGTCCTAGGCCAGCCCAGAACTTCAGCTTGACTTCCCCTGCCCCCCCACCCATGCCTTTCTTTGCCATCTCAGAGGTCTTCATTTTCTTTAAGGTGAAACTCAAGCCTCACTTTGGCAAGAAGCCATCTTTCCCCCCACCCCAACCTGCTCTGATCCCGGCTCCTTTTTTATCTCCCCCTCCCTTCTCCCCTCCTCCTCCCTTCCCCCTTCCCTCCTCCCTCCCCAGTCCTCCCTCCCTCTGGGTCTACCCTGGAACTGACCTTGGTATTTCCTCTCTAGATTCGGGTTTGTTTACACTCCTGGGAGCCCTGGCCATCTCACTCATCAGGCCAATTCTTTATTACAAGATAGCATGTAGAGAGCACTTTCAGGTGCAGCTTTGCTATGCATGTTATTTCATCCTCACAACAGGAGGGGCTGTTATTATCCCCACTTTACAGCTGGGGGAACTGAGGTTGAGAGGTTAAGTGACTTCGATGAGTAAATGTCTCAGGCAGAAGTTGAACTCAGGTCTTCCAGACTCTAGACCCACTTCTCTGACTGCCTTCTAGAGAGAGTCGGGTGGCACTTCAGTGGGTTCAATGGGTCTGCAGTCAGACCTAGAGCAAATCCTGCCTCAGACATGTGCTAGCCTGGGTAACTCTGGGCATGCAATTTAACTGCTGTTTGCCTCAGTTTCCTCATCTGTAAAAGGGGAGAATAACAGCATCTGCATCCCAGGCTCCTGAAGATCCAACGAGATATTGAAATAGCCCTTTGCAAACTCTAAAACTCTACAGCAATGGCAGGAGTACAGTGGCAGGCACCCAGTAGGGATGGCACCCATTTTTGCTGCTTGATCCATAGCTTCACTCGCTTCTCGATCGGGTGAGCTTGGGAGGTCTCCCTGGCCATGATAGGCCTCATGGGAGAGGGCAGAGCCAGTCCTGCTTTGGGCTTTGCCTCTCCCCATGCCTGGCCACCACCTGGCACACTGTGGGGACTTAACCTGAGACCAAGGAAGTCTCTCTGGCTCCAAGCTCAGTCAGCCCCCAGTTAGCCCCTCCACTCTTCTGATCATTCTTCAGGGCTCTTGGTTCAGATAGACACCTGAGACTTCATCTCCTAGTGATCTCAGACACCCCAGATCTTCCTGGAGCCCGATTTGGGGATCATGTACCCCAAGGAGTGGGCTCCTGGCAAGGAGGGAGGGAGATTTTCCCCTTTAGTCTTCAGGACAGTCATTGTAAGCGTGGGGAGCCAAGGCTCTCAGGGGGCTCCAGGATGGCCACTCAGCCTGTGAGCACTTGGGAAAGCCCTCCCGTGTGCCAAGGTACGGAGCCAGGTCCCGGGAATGCAGGCAAGGATAGGCTGCCTGCCCTCATGGACCTGACGGGGCTCGCCCAGCTCGCTGGAGGATCCTCTCAGAGAGCCATCCCGTCTTCTCCTAGCCAGGCTAACTCCCTCTTGACCTCAAGAGATGGATGAGCAAAGGCAACACCTCCAGCCCCCTCCCCCTACTCCAGGATGATCCCGACTGGGGTCACAACTTTCCCCGAGTGGAGGGGGTCGCGGGGCGGGGAGGAAGGACCCTCCCCTCTCTCCCCTCCCTCCCCTCCCTTTCTCTTTTCTTCTCGCAGCCCAGACCCTACCGGGACCTAAGGCTCTTAAGGGACCACAGCCCACCCCAGCCGGACCCATTCCTTCTCCCTCCTTCACACCTCCAGTCACACAGTGCCATGGACTTGGCGGGGTGGGGTTCTGGGGCGGAGCTTGGGGCTAGGGCTCGTCTGTTCGGACTTTGGGAGGGGAGGGGCTGGAGGAGGAGGGGCGGTGCTCCAACTTGGGACCCGTCTGGGGCCAGGCTTTATGAGCCTTCACTGCAGACCTACCAAGGCCCCGAGAACTGATTCCACCTCTCTTCCTTCACCAGTCCACTGGCCCATTGCTCGGGGAGGGAACACTGAGGCCGGCCAGCTATGTGGCTTTGGTGGTTCGCGCTCCTAGCTAGTGGGGCTCTCTGGCTGCCCGCAGGTACTCGAGGACCGCCCGGTCTGGTGTGGGGCAACTGTCCTGGACCAGGGGACTGGCGAGCTTCGGAGGGCTGGAGCTCAGCCCTCACCAGCCGGGGTGGGGTGGGAGGCTGGTGCCCGAGCGCCCTCGGGTCTTTGGGTTGGAGAAGCTCATAAGTAGTGTTTGGTTTCGAATCTCGAAATGGACACCGCGCCACTTGGGTGGAGGGCTGCGCCGCCCGCCCCCTCCTCTCCTGAGGTTCCCCAGAGGTCCCAGGCCTCTCCGTTCCAGAGGGACGGTGCGCCTTTTACGAAGCGGGACCTGGCTGCTAGACCCCTCCGCCGAATCCCCTCCACCCCCACCTCCCTCGGCCCCCGCTAGCCCCGAGGCCGCCGGGGGGTTGTTTGCCCTGAGGGTTGAATTATTTCTTTGGGACAGTTGCCTAGGCCTGGGGGAGAAAGAGGGGGGCGCCCTGGAGGAGCGACTGCTGGGGAAGCCAAGGTCCCAACCCCCGCCCCGCCCCCTCAAAGGACTAGTCCCTAGCCTGAAGACAGTCGGCTTCTCCTGGCGCTGAGCTCCTGGTTAAGCGGACTCCGAGAAAAGCTTCCCCTGCTCACCCCCATCCAATCCAAGGCTCCCAAACCCAGGGCAGGCGTAGGAACCCAGGGCAGGCACCCGATCCGAAGGCAGGCGCCCAATCCGAAAGCAGGCCCCTGAACCCAGGGCAGGCGTACGATCCGAGGGCAGGCCCCCGAACCCAGAGCAGGCTCCCGATCCGAGGGCAGGCCCCCGAACCCACGGCAAGCGCCGGATCTGAGAGCCGGCACAGAGAGCCCCGCCTCAGGAGGAAACTTGGAAGGAGCAGCCTAGGTGGGAAAAGGGCGCCCAGGACTCTCGTGCAGAGTTTGGGAAACACTATGATGTTTACTAGGGGTTCTGAGCGTGCCCCATAGTCAAGAAACCTGGGAGCAAATGTTCTCGTTGCCTTTGAGGGCTATGTGACTGACCGTGGCCGTGGCTTGTGTCTGGCTCTGGATTTCCTCCGGTGTGCTGGCTGAGATGCCTGGAGGGGGAGGGGGAGGGGCCCCCTACCTTCCTAGCAGGTGAATGCCAAAGAAGATGACTGACAGGCCGCCGGCCTTTGGCCCGAAGTCATCAATTGGGAACATTCCATGACCCGGACTGTCTTGGATGTTCAGAGGTCATTCACTCATGTGCTCATCTTCCTGGGCTTTACTGCCCCAAGGAACCTGGGCTGGCCTGGGCTGCTGGGCGCCTGTGTGCGCTTGGCTCTTTCCTTCCCTCTGGGTGTAAAGAGATGCGTCCACTCTTGGAGAAGACTCACTGGGGCCCCTTGGAGTCTCCCCTGTCCCTTGGCCTGGGGGAGCCTGGGCTCAGCTCCTTGGGGTCTCTCTCCACAGAGGCCCTGGAGTCTTGTGCTGGGCACTGTGGGGATTTCAGAGGAAATTGCTCTTGCCATGTGACCTGTCCATCCCTGAACACCTGCTGTTCTGATTATCATAAGTTCTGCCTGAAGATCTCGCCTTATTCTGGCTCTATAATGGGTGGTAAAGACTTTGTGGTGCTGAATGAGCCATGGGTCTCCCCAGCCTCAGAGACCTCCATCCTCTGCAGGTGAGTAAATCCTGGAGGGGAGTAAACATGGAGGCCTGAGAGGGAGAGGTGAGGGGAGAGGGCTGCCCAGACCCCAACATGCCTGCCCTCAAGGGGCAAGGGACAAACACGTGAGGTTGCCACCCTGTCCAGGCAAGGGAGGGAAGCGAGTTCTGAGGGGGCTAGAGGGGACCCTGCTCACAGCCCTTCCCCAGCTGCCCTGAGTCTTTTCTCTCTTTGCCCAAGAAAAGCCTGGAACCCTGTAGGATGAGGCTGGTTGGAGCCTGTGAAGGCCCATGTAGGAAAGAGGAGGAGGTATGGCTGGGGAGAGTCCCTGGCCAGGTTATTCCTGTTCTCCCTGTCAGACAGGTGCCAGGTCAACAAACATTTGTTTAACACACAGTAGGTGGGCAGAGAAGCCACTGAGTGAGCGGAGACTCCTGAAGTGTCCTTTATTGACCAGATCCAAACAGGGATCCCTGTGGAGTCTGGATCCCTGTGGAATCCAGATCCCTGTGGAGTGCTCTCTCTAGCACCTGAGAGCTGGGGTGGAGGGCTTCCAGTGTCAAAGACTGTTCAGAGCTGGAAGGGGTCATAGTCACCCTTATGTCTAGCTCAGAAACCAAAAGACTCCTCACTGGAGTAGACTCAGTCACTAGACCTCCAGCCTTTTTATGGGACTTCCAAGGAGGGAAAACCGATGGCTCTGGAGGCAGCTTTTTCCACACAGAGACAGCTGACTTGTCAGCATCTAAGCTGGAAGTGCCTCTTGGTAGCTATCCCTCCTCCACCTCACTTTGATCTGTTTGTAGAATAAAGCCCCTTTCCCCCTAGGATGACCCTGCAGACAGGAGCCCAGTTCCCATGTGGTCCCTGGGCCTTCTCTTGTTTAGGCTGGCACTGGCATGCCTACCTCCTCCAGATGCTCCTCTGTGGGGGCCCTTCCCTGCCTGGTGTTGGCTGTCCACCCTCCTCTTCCCCTAGTATTATCCTCCTTCAAGCACAGTTGGTTGAGAACTGACCGCAGGGGTTGTGCCCTCCTGCCAGCCTCCCTGGGCAAGGCCTGGCTTTCTCCTGAACTGCCTTCTACACACTCTTTCCTTTTGGCCATCAGGTTTCAAGAGACCATCCAAACTCAAGGCTACATGGATGATGAGGGCAGGATCCATTGTGTATCGCCCCTCCTGTACGAAAGTGGACGGATTCCATTCAGTGTGTCCCTGGATGGTGGCAAGATGTTCCCTAGCTCTGGGACCTGGCTGGCAGGTAATAGCACCCCACTCAATGGTGTGCCCCACAGGGACATCCCCTGGGCATTTCCTCTCCTCCATCCTCCTTGGTGAGTGACCAGCATTCTTGGGATGGGTGGGCATGCAGATGGCCTTACAGAGCAGGACACTGAGGCCCAGGCAAGGCCAGGCATGAACTCCAGCTATGCTAAAGCTGGGATGCCATCCATTCCCAGACTGGGTTCTGCCCCCTTCACTTATGAGAGGCAGGCCAAAGGACATTCCTCCCTCAGTCCTTGACTCCTGAGCCTGTTCTCTACATACTGGGACCATCTTGGATCCTAAGGAGTCTCCTAGAGACTCAGAGCCACTGGCAGGGTCCTGAAAGACCATTGAGGGAGCAGGTCATACCTGAAGGCACTCAAACATAGTGAGGAGGGCCCATCCTAGAACAGAGGTCTCTGGGGCACAGCCCAACTGCCTCACAACTTCTCCTGGGCCTAATCCCCTTCTCTTAAACCCCTTCCCTGCCCCCCTCTGACTCCTCCTGCTGTGGCTCCCTTTGCCCTGGGTGGGGCACAGAATGGTGGGAGGCTTCCAGCATGGCTTCAGCAAATGTGGCTAAGGGAGGTGGGGCAGGGGCCCCAGATGCTACCCAGCTGAGCCAGGCCTCTTCCTCAGATGCCTGTTGGTGCCAGGGTCTCTGAAGGGACTGTTTCAGAGCAGAGGGCAAGCCCTAGGTACTGAACCACAGCATGTTCTAATCCTTGATAATACCTTAGTACACCACACCTTCTCTTGTCAGACCCATCCCAGGGTGGGACCATACCCAAAACAGCTCTCTTCCTGGCACCAGCTTCCCATAATGGAGCCAGAGCTGGCAGGAATCTCACAGGGAGAGGGAGGGGGTCCGACCCAACCCTGCTCTACTTTGCAAGTCTATGTGACCATGGCGCATTCTTCTCCCCCCTTCCCCCCCATCCTGCCTTAGTTTCCTTAGGCTGGATGAGCTCCAAGATCCTTTTCTGTTCTAAGTCTATGATCCTCTTTACTAAATGAGCTTTTGGCCTCAGTTTCCTGAAAAGGAACCCAAGTCCTCTGGTCACAACTCTAGGGTTCCTTCCTCTAGTAATCTTGTATGGCCAGATGAGGGGGCCTTCAGTGTGAAGCAGACATCCTTCTCCCAGAAGCCTTTTCACTTTCTGTCTCCCCATTCTCCCCCATGTGAGGTGGGAAGACCTTGAGTAAATACCTTTATAGACCTCAGCTCTCTTTTCTTATCTCAACAGTTGAATTTCCATAGAGTTGTCTCTTTGTCAGAGGCTCAGGTGCCCAACCTCAGCTTCTGTTCCCCATTACAAGCTGTTTCCGATTCCCCAGACACATCTCAATCTCACTGGCTCCCAAACTGAACTTGTTCTCTTCCCCCAAGCCCTCCCCTCCTGTTTCCATTGGGGGCAACTTCCCAGTCTTACAACTTGGAGGCCTTGGTTCCTCCCTCTCCCACATCCCTCATATCCAGATTGTTGCCAAGGCTGTCCATTTCACCTCTGCACCATCTCTGATCCATTTTGCCACTGCAGTTGGTCCATTTCGCCTTTGCAGCATCTCTAGTCGATTTCACTTCTGCTACATCTTTGGTCCATTTCACCTCTGCAGCATCTCTGATCCATTTCACCTCTGCAGCATCTCTGATCCATTTCACCTCTGCAGCATCTCTTCAGTACCCCGCTTCGTCTCCTCTGACACTACCTCCACCCTTATCACCTCACACCTGGACTATTTTAATAGCTGTTGTGGGGTGGGTTCTGCCTTGAAGGCTCTTTCCACTTCAGCCCATTCCCCAATCCCCTACTCAATTAATTCCAGTAGTTCCATATCGTCTTCAGGAGCAAGTACAAAATGTACTCTTCAAATCCTTATCCCTTTACTCAGCACATGACATCCAAGGATGCTTGTCACATATCTGTTATGGGGAGGGGGAAGGCTCAGTAGTAGGAATACAAAGATAAGTATAATCCAGGTCCTGCTCAAGTCCTACTAGGCAGAGAAGGGCAGGGATTGGGAACTGAGGGCTGTATGAGAACAGGGGATGTAGAGTCTTGGTGAAGAACAGGTGCTGAGACTAAGGCTGGCCCCCTAGGGGGTGGGCCTTGGAGGCCAGGACTGCAGGCTTCCTTTTCAGACCAGTGTGGTCACATCCATCTTCTCTCAATGAAGCATTTCTGCCCAAGGGAGGGGAAAGGCCTAGGCTAAAGTCACACACACAGAGGTTGTAGTGTAGCATCATGATTCCAAATCCAGGGCCTTTGCCCAGGGGTTTTCCTTTCCTTTGGTTGGCCTTAGAGAAAGAGCTTCTGAAGTTTCCTGGGCAGAGCAGTCACCCAGAATAAAACTTGGGCTTTGAGAAGGGCCTGTGGAAAGGGGGTAGGAGAGAGGGAGAGTCCTTGGACCATCTGCCCTTCAGGCTTTGGCCCCTTTCTGAAGCACCTGAAGGGACTGGGTCACTGAGCCAGGTCCTTTGCACTCAGGTTCCTGGGCTGTTAGCCTTTTCTCTTGCCACCTTCCTCACTCACTGGCCTATCCACTTTCCCCAAGTCCATCCCAGCAAAGTATCAGACTCGGACAAGAGTGAGCTGATCAACGACACCATGTGGCAGAATTATGGGACCCCAGGGGTTGCTGGCAACCTCACGCTTTCCTGGAAGAGCTCCCAGCTGCCTGAGTCCAGAGTCAACATTGAGCTCTGGGGTTATCAAGAGACAGGTAAGGCTAGGCTGGAAAGGGTGAGGCCCAGCATGGGCAGCTGGATATAGATGGTGTGTGGGGCAGGGAGCATAGGACTCAGCTGGGAGGGACCTTAGAAGTCATCAAGGCTAACATTTTACAGAGGGGGAAACTGAGGCTGCGAGAAGGAATAGATTCAAGGGCACCTGGGTAGATAGGAAATGACAGACAGCTTTGGTCAGAATGGTCTTTGGTGGGGAGGGGACACTGGGGGGGCCAGTCCTGGAGCTGAAATCCTTTCTTTTTCAGGCAAGCCCTACTCTGATGAATGGAAGGCTGAATGGTCATACCTCTACACCCTAGCCAGGAACATCTCCAACAGAAATACCTTCACTTTCACCCCAATGCCAGCCAAAGCCCAGTACCAGAAATGGGAGGTGGGGGCCCTGCGCATCTCTGGGAGCAGCCACACTGATGGCAAGAGGTGAGCCCTGGAGGGGTCAGCAGGGGTAGGGAGGCAGGAGCTGGCTTCCTGGGGCCCATTCTCTGTCCCTCCTGGGATGAAGTGGACCATTCAGTCGACCTCAGTTCTGGTATTCAGTAACACTGGAGTTGATTTAGACAAGACCAGTGGTGGGAGGCCCTGGAGCTGGAGGATGGGAGGCCAGAGTCTGAGAGCAGGACAGAAGGACAGGGATGGAGTCTAGAATGAGGACAGTAGAGTCACCCTGACCAGCCTTAGGCTCAAGATTAAGCTGGAAGGGAAGCAAGGCCAGAGGACCAAGGAAGGCCTGGCAGAGGTGGGGGCTGGGGGCAGAGGACAGGGAAGGCTAGGCCTGGGGAGAAGGAGGCTGAGGGCAGGCTGGGAGGAGGGCTGGGGCTGGGGTCTGCAGATAAGCCAACCAGGAGAGCTATCTCAGCTTGGGTTGTGGGCTCAAGAGGGGTTGGCTCAACCTCAATGGAGGCCTCTACTCAGAGACTGGGTGCTCATGGCAGGGCACTGAGGTGGGGGGCTTTCATGGGGGAACCGCTGTAAGGCACAGCTCAGGGACCAGCCTTTACTTGGTGCATTCATTCCCAGCCTTGCATTGGGTACACAGTAGGTGTGTTAGCTATGCCCATTGAAGGAAGCCAAGGGTCTCTGGGGTCCTGGGTGAGGCCCATGGGGTGCAGACGTGTTCTGTGCCCAGTGCTAGGTTCACAGTTTCCACTGCCTACATCTCCCACAGGGATGTGCCTGCAATCTGGAGCAGTGAACATGCCTTATCCTGGCACTTTGGGGAGGATTTCCGCCGAGATTCTGCCGCCTGGGCCACCGCCAAGTGCCTGAAGTGGGTCGAGCTGGAGAATAAGCTGCCTAACTTCCTGGCAGAGCTGGTGGATTGCCCCTGCACCCTGGCCCAGGCTCGGGCTGACACTGGGCGGTACTTTGTGAGTGCTGGCTGAGGGAGGAGGGTGGGGGAGTCAAGCCCCATTGTGCATCATCTAGGGGAGGGAGAGAGCCAGCAGAGTGGGGGAAAGGGGGTCAGAGGCCAAGAATGGTGGGTGTCAAGGATGACTTGTTCCCAGGGTGACCCTAGCCAGGTCACTGAGCCCCAGAGTTAGGACGGTTCTCCAGGTTCCATCACCCAGACTGGCTGGTCTTTGGAGCTCTTCCTGCTCTGAGAGCCAGTGGCTGAGCTAGACCAGGCTGCATTGATGCTTCTGGGAGGGGGCAGCATAGGAGGGTCAAGCTGGGTTGGGGGGCTACTTGGCTGATGCCTGTCTGTCCTGCAGACTGATTATGGCTGTGATATTGAGAAGAAAAACTCATGCACGTATCACCCAGAGGCTGTGCACTGTGTGCGGAGCATACAGGGGAGGTAAGGGTCTCCACCTTGCATGTGGCCACCAGCTTGTCCTCAGCTTGTCCAGATTCTGGAAGAGCCCCAAACCAAGAGGTGTGGAATATCCAGGACATTTACCGCAAGGGAGCTTGCTGGTTGACCTTTAGCTAAGCCCTGGGCATTCTCTGCCAAGTCATCTCCAGGGGATGACCTTGGCCAGTCACGTCCCCTCAGTTTCCCTGTCTGTCTGTGGCCCACCTTGTCTAGTCTACCCAGATCCAGAATCATACAAGTTGGGGAAGGGAGCTGAGGTGAGGGTCACTCTCATCCTGGATGTCGTGCACTGACCCCCCCCCCCCCCAATCCGCTCTAGTCCCCTCTATGCCTCAGGTCAGCAGTGCTGCTACACGGCTTCAGGGACACAGTTGCTAACAAAGGACTCAACGAGTGGGAGCACCCCAGATCGTGGCCATGACTGGGGTGTGTACCCCTACGGACACCCGCCCCGGGTGCCTGGCCTTTCCCACTGGCTCTACGATGTCATCTCCTACTACTACTGCTGCTTGTGGTCCCAGAATTGCAAGTTCTATGTAGATCTCCGCCCCTCAAGTGACTGCCGGACATACAGTCCTCCTCACCTGGGTGAGGGATCTGGGACCAAGCCAGGGAGTTTCGGGGGTGGGGAGGTGGGAGACAGGCCAGGGAGCTACCTGGGCTGGGGGGGCAGGGGGGACAAGATGAGGTGAGGAAGGGTCATGCACAGGGGAGCAGCATTGCTTGAGCCTAACCACCCCAGTTTCATTGGAGGCAGCTGGAGACATCTTTTACTTGTATTTTAGCAGAACAAGATGGAGAAGTGGGGTCTTGGCACATTCTTGGTGGGACTTGGGACTAGTCAAAAAGCCAGCATACTGGCACCTTGGTGAGGGGTCTCTGGGGAGGTGCTTGGGCAGGTGGGATTCCTCCCCCCACTATGGAGCCCTCATGGTCCCTGAACCCTATCCCTGACTCGGGGTGTTCTGTGTCCCAGCCTCGGCCTTTGGGGACCCCCACTTCCTCACATTTGATGGCGTCCACTTTACATTCAACGGCCGTGGAGAGTATGTTCTGGTGCAGTCTGACCTCACAAAGCTGATGGTGCAGGGCAGGACCCAACCACCCTTGATGTCCAGCGGTGAGTAAGGGCTGCCGTTAGCCTGTGCTTTCTGGCACCCCACCCCTCCCCCTCCACTCTCTAGAGAGAATGGTGCTCACTGTTAAGGGTTCAGAGGCACCATCTCTGCAGAGGTAGGGTGAGTGTTACACTGAGAACACTGAGACATAGGCACTGAGGCATAGGGAGCTCAGGTCACCTGCTAGAAAGTTCAGGCAGGATTTGAATGCAGGTCTTCCTGTCCCACGTTGGCTGAGCAGCAGAGGACTTCGGGAAGGGACAGGAAGGTTTGGAAGGAGGTGGTAAGAGACAGTCACCTTCAGGGCACATTGTGTCTCTTCCAAAGAGAACCCCTGAAGTCATGGGTGGGGGCAGTCCCAGGGAGAGGGCCCAGGCTCGGGCTCCAGTGACCCCAGCTGGGGGGCCGGCTGGCCAACATCCTGGCTTCTTCACCCTGTAGGCACCCAGGTCCTTGCTACTGGCATCTCAGCCGTGGTGGTGAAGGAGAATACCTCTGATGTGCTGGAGGTCCGGCTTGGGGATCTGAATGGCAGGGCCTTTGAGGTGCTGCTGAACCAGGAGATGCTGAATTTCACTGAGCAGACATGGTTAGACCTGAAAGGTGAGACTTCTGGGAAGGAAAAGGCACCGCCAGGCCCCTGGGAGGGGATTCTGAACCTGCTCCACTTGCAAGACCCTACATCCTCAGAGGCAAGGAAAGATGGGATAGGAATCAGTGGGGCCGGAGCTGCAGGCACTCCTGAGCAAGGTGCCCAGATATCAGCAGATATATTGCCTTGGCCAAGGCTGCCCAGGTCTGGCCACTGGTCCTCTGAGCCGTGACCTGGGCCAGGCCACAGTTACAGAGAATGCTGTCGCAGTCACCTCAGGGGAGGCCAGTGTTCCTTAGGATACAATGGCACTGAGTTGGGGGAGGTGATGGGGCAGGGTGAGACAGCCCCAGGCACAGGGTCCATACATACCCAACACAGCCTAAGCAGCTGAAAGCTTGCTCCTAACTGTAGGCCAATTGTTCACTCATTCAACAATGTCCCCTAAACATGGACAGTGGTCTAGGGCCTGCTTCCCTGGTATATTCCCCTTCTTGCTAGCTCCCCCAGCCCCTGCTCTGCTAATCCAATCAGTACAGCTCCCTCCCAGCTCTCCAGCCTGAGGTGACCCTTGCAGGGCTGGGGGAGTTTTCTCTTGCTCAATGTAATGCCCAGGTACATGTCTACACGCACTGTGCCTTACCTCTCTCATGTAGGCATGTTTCTGTTCCATTCTTACTTGTAGATCTTGGTCTCACTTAAATTCTCCCGGGGTCCAAGGGATAACCTGGTCATGGAGGATTGCAACCACTTCCTCCCCTCTAACTCACTATTTTAGCCCATGAGACCCCACTAATGTATTCCCATTTACACAAACCTGCTGCTCAGGATGACTCTTTACATCTTAAACAATTAATATTGCAAAAGGAGTAATCACATTGCAAGTGCTCATATATTAAAGGAGACGTGTGAATGATCAAATCTGCCCACAATCCATGGATCAGCTTTGACTATGTTCTCCCACAAATGCACTCAGTATCTGTGGGAGTTAGTGGGCACATTCTTACAGAAACCCGGCAGATAAGGAGGTAGATGGGCAAGGAAAAGCCATGTGCTCAGGACAGCTCACAGCTCTGCAGCTGTCGACTTCAGGGCGCTTTCTCTGTCCCGGATTGCTCAGAAAAGTTCCTTGAATTTGGCTTCTGGTTGAAACAAATGCTTCCTTGCTTGATCGATGCCTCCCTGGCTATCACAGTCTGGGACCTCTTGGTTCAGCTGACTTGTTCCTTCTCCACAGCAGCTGTTGTATACATCACTTCCAGCTTTAGACTTAACTGATAGAGTTCTGGGGTTTTCCCTTTCACTTCTCTCTCTTCTCTTTCTGGTTTCAGATTCTCGGTGCTTATTGCCCGTGACCCATCCTTAGCTCAAGGACAGTAATCAAGTTATAATTTTTATCTACACAGAGGTCATTTACCTCTGGGATAGCTGGGGTTATCTCAGAACTCTTGAGTCAAAGTCACTTGAGAGCTGTCTTGGAAGCCTTACACCACACAGGACAAGTGAACTATCAAGGTAGCCATAACTCAGCTACAAACAGCCCTACATGAAAGAGCCAGTGACTTACACAGACGTCCTGGAGGAATGGTCATCCAGCCTCTGCTTTGGGCTCTCTAGGAAGGAGGAGTCCGAGGGGGATCTGGGTTCAGTGCCTCTGACATTTACTTTCTGTGTGTCCTTGGGCTAGATGGTTCTAGGATCCTGGGCCTGCCAAGGCAGCCCAGTCTCCTCTGGAACAACAGCTTCCATTGGGGGATGCTCTTTGCGACCCCTAACCTCCCTTGCATTGTTTCTGGGTCTGTTCTCTGTGGCTGATCTCTCCTCCCCAGAGCAGACCTTCAGAAGCCTGGAGATGGCCAACCTGACCTCCCTAAGCCTTCTGCCTAAACAGGCCCAGTTTCTTTGGCTGGTGGTCCCCCTTGGCTGCCCCTGTGGATCCTCTCCTCCCTCCTCCTGGAGGTAGTACCCCTTCTAAGGCAAGATCTCTTCTCTTTGCTGCCAGACTGCTCTCTCCTGGGGAGCTTCAGGCCACTTGAGCCCCTGGTTCTTTTCCAGACAAGTTCCCCATCTTCAGGTTCTTTAGGGGCTCAAACTCTTTCAAGAGAGCCCTGTGGGAACCCCTCTGGCACTAATCCCAGGAAGAAGGGGCTTGGGGGGCAAGCCAGGCCTCCTTAGCTGCATCAGGTCCTCTTAGGCCTCCCGGAGGAGGCCCTGCCCGAGGAAGGACTGACCGTTGCTCCCCCCTTGGGAGGGGACACTGTTGGCATCTCCCTGTGCTGGGCAGAGGAGGATTGAGGAAGATTCCCCCATTCCCCATTCCCCCAGTCTGAGCCCCTGTTCTTTTCTCAGGCATGTTCTTGTCAGTATCTGGGAGCCAGAGTGTGTCAGTGATGCTGGACTCCGGGACTGGTGTGGAGATCAAGGCCCAAGAACACTTCTTGAGTGTGAACGTTCTTCTTCCTGACAAATTCATCAATCGCACTCAGGGCCTCCTGGGAACCCTGAACAACATCTCATCTGATGACTTCACCCTGAGGAATAAGACGGTCCTGTCCCCCCAAATCACCTCGGACCCCCACAAGCTGTTTGAATTTGGAGCTGACTGTGAGTAATACCTAGTCTGGGAGGCAGTCCAGGAGGCCTACAGGGCCATTGCCAGCCCATTTAGGAGAGCAGGGAAGCCAGAAAGGGTTCTCCAGTTCTGGGCTCGCTCCTGGCCCCGAGGATCTGGGAAGGGCTTCAGAGGAATCATCCCCTAGCACTCTCCTGACCCCCTCCACCTCACCACCCCCAGCCAAATTCATTCAATTCATTGAGCATTTATGGAGCACCTTCTGGATACCAGGCTCTGCTTGGACAGGGAGCAGGGAGATGCCCCTTTTCTGCCCCTCTCCCATCCCTCTGAGCTTTCTCTTCTCTGCTAAACATACCACACCCCTTCAGTGCAGTTCAGGAAAACACTTATTAGGTGCCTACTGTGTGCTTGGCCCTGGGGATCCAAGGGAAGACTAGAATGGAGCTGCTTACCCTGGCCTAGAAGCTTTCACACCAAAGGGCTAAAAGCCAGTCTTTGCCCTCCAGGCTCTCTCCATCTGCCTACCACACTACAAGACTTAGGCAGGGTTAGCGGGAGGGGGAGCACCAGCCGACAAGCAGGAGCCTCTCCCATTCCTAGGAGGCCTGAGGGCCACCTCCTCCCATTCAGGGCCAAGATATCCTGCCTTCCCCTCTGGGGAAAATCCCTCCCACTGGAGGTCTGAAACTAGATATCAGGCTGGAAGATAAGCAATTGAATTAGGATCAGCAAGGGCCTTAAGGTCAGCTGGGGCTCTTCGGCCACTTTGCTTGTCTGCCTTGGGGCAGGACCACAGATGATCTGGACCCTTGGGGGGGCGGGGCTGGGAGTGGCCAAAGATCCGCTGGGTTCCAGGGGATCGAGGCTGCTTTCTGAGACTTGTCTTCTCAGAAGTGGGGCAGGGGATCTCCTTTGATCGGAGCCCTGTCCTTGCAGCCTCCAAGGGGACCTTTTCTGGAGAGGAGGTATCTCCCCAAAACATCTCCTCATTTGAGATCTAGTAAGGCATGAGCCCCCACAGAACCTGAGTTTGTGCCGACCCACCTAGGGGGTCTGGAGACTGCTGACCTTGATTTCCCTTCTGCATCTTCTCCAGTTTGACCCAGAAAACCAGTCCTTAGGGCTCCCCCCTCCCCTGCCTTCCCTTTACTCAGACACAAAGCAGTTGTCAGTCAGTTCATCGGTAGGCATTCATTAAAAGCCTACAGCATGCCAGTGAGGTTGTGCCTACAGTCAGGAAGACCCAGCTTCCAATCAAGCCTCAGACACTTACTAGCTGTGTCACCCTGGGCAATTCATTTAATCCTGCTTGCCTCAGTTTCCTCATCTGTAAAGTAACTGGAGAAAGAATGGCAAACCGCCCCAGTGTCTCTGCCAAGAAAATCTCTACGGGGTCACAGAGGCAGCTATGCCTGAACAACAAGTTTGGGCGTGTGCCAGGCCCAGTCGGAGGACGTGCTGTGGCCTATATGCAGAAAGGGCCTGAGGAGAGCTAATGGGGCAGGGGCTCAGCTTCCAATTTCTGTTGCCTGGATCTTAGTGGAGTCTGATATAATCACCTCAGCTGTTCTTTTCACCTGGCAGTAGTAGATGCTGGGCCAGGACACTGGGGGCCCGAGCAGAGGCAGGGAGAAGGGTGGCAGGGGCCAACCCTTGCTGCTCTGGCTTCCCATTTCCCACAAGGATCTGTGCTGTGTGTCTCCCCAGGGGCCATTTGGAATGACTCCTCCCTGTTTACCTACGATTCCCAGTCTTTGGTGGACAACTACCTCCTCAGGCCCAAGCACGACCCCACCTTCCTGCCTGTGTTCAGCCCTGGGCCGCTGACACCCCCAGTAGCCAACCTCTGTGGGACCAATCTCTTCTGCCAGTTTGATGCTCTGGTCACTGGGAGGCTGGATATTGGCAATGCCACAAGGGTGGCCTCTGAGCAGCATAAACATCTGCAGCAGAACCTACAGCCAGGTGAGGGGGGTTACCTGTGGGCAGGTGGGGGGGAGAGAGAGAGAGAGACACACACACATGGTCCAGGTGAGGGGGATTACCTGTGGGAAGGTGGGGGGGACACATGGTCCAGGTGAGGCCCTGAGGGAGCACAGTCAGGTGAGGGGGATTACCTGTGGTCAGGTGAAGCGGACTGGTGGGCACCCTTATCCCAGGGGTCAGCGACCTAATGCTGGGAAGTTCAGTTTGGAATGAGGATTACAGTCGGTGTCAGAGTGACCAAGGAAGGGTTCAAACATCCCATGATTAGTGAGACCCTTGGGCCACCCTGAGGAAGATGCAGTGAATCCTTTTCACTGTCTGACTTGGCAAGCGCTTCCATGTGACTCTTGCCTAATCTGAAGGAAAGATGGCTGGTTAGGGCTGAGCAGCAGGAACCTGGCTATGGCCTCTGGATCAGTTTCTGTTGGCTGTGTGTCCCATCTGGGGTTGGGGGATGCCAAGGGTGGGAGGACGTCTTGCCTTGTTCATGGGAGGCCCCATCAAGTAGCTTCTGCCAGGGGGGTGGGAAGGTGAGGCAAAGAGGCAGAGTCACACCAGGTGCTTCAGGAAGCCCCTCCCCTCCTGACATCCCCTGCCCTTCAAGGTCCTTCTGGAGAGTCACGGAGTGGGGGGTGGGGGGAAACAGTCCTCTGGGAAGCTTCCTTTGGTTCCCCAACGACAAATGAGAAGGAGGGTGAAAGAAGGGGCTCATGTAAATGGTCTCTATTTTCAGTAAAATATGAGAGAAGGGAGAGGGAGCCACAGGGAACCACAGCAGCCTGAGGAGGGCTGAGGGAGTGTGAGCTGCTGGGGAGTGAGGTGGGAGGGGGCAGACATTCCTCACTAGGAGGGAAGAAGAAGGAAGACAGCTTGCTGGTCCAAGGCTGAGGCTTGGCTGGAGGCTTGCAAGGGTCCAGATGGGGAAGGGAGGAGAGTGGGAGCAGTGCGGGAGCAGGCTCAGCAGATCTGACCTCCCAGGCTTGGTCTGTCTCCTCAGTGGTGTCCTGCGGCTGGCTCTCTGCCCCAGACCACGGGAAGAAAAATGGAACCAGATACCTGGTGGGTTCCACCATCAAGTTCAGCTGTTTACCAGGCTATAAACTGAGAGGGTCCAAAGAGCAAACCTGCCAGCCTGATGGGCAGTGGTCAGGAGTCAGGCCGCAGTGCAAGAAAGGTAAGGGCTCCTTGTCCTGGGGAGGACCCAGGGAATGGCTGTGCTTGTCCAGGGTTTCCTTTTCCCTCCCTGCCCCCAGCCCTCAAGTGACCTTTTAGCTTATGTCTTTGCTGATGTCCCACAGCCTTCTGCCCAAGGTCCAGTGACCACAGCTGGTCACTCATTTCCCGGAAAAGGAGGGACGAGTCTGTCCCAAGAGGAGTCCTCCCAGGGACTGGGGTGGGGCCTGTGCCACCCCAAGCCTTCCTTCCACTTCTTTGTGTCTCCTTTAAACCGCAGATCATACTGTGCTTCTGGGAATCATCTTTGGGGTGCTATTGGCCGTGGCTGTGGCTGTCCTGGGCTATGTGATGTTGAAGAGGAGGAGAAGGAGGATGTAGGGCATCTTGTAGACACGGATTCCCTCCCACACCTGAATACTGTGCCCACCAGGGTGCTCATCCCCCACTGGGGTACTCGAGTACCCATGCGTGCCTGTGGGCTCATCCCCCCCAGGGGCCCATCCCCTTCTAGGATGCCCATCCCCACCTGGATGTCCACCCTCCCACCCCCCTTCTGTTTGTGGTGTTTATCATACCCCTCCCAACATGGATATCCATCACCACTCCTGTGTGTGTTCCTAGCCTGGCATCCATCTCCAGCCTCTCATTCACTCTTAACATGGTGGTCATCCCCGATTTGACTGTTTGGCGTCCATGTGGCATTCATCCCCAATGTGGTGGCATTGCCTGAGCCTGGGACTTGTCCCCAGGATGATGTTATTGACCAGTCCCCAAGACTGTCCCACAGGAGGGAGCTGGACTCTTTCAGGACTGAGATGATGCCCCTCCCCCCACTGGAGGGGGCGGGGCCACTCCCTCTCTCCCCTCCCCCTGCGAGCCTCTGCTACTTTGAGCTGTGCTTCCTGGGAGGACCCCCAACGTGTTGGGCTCCATTGTCTCAGTCAAGAACCATGATTCCGTTAGCTGATTTTTTAAAAATAAAGATATTCTACGGTGACCATTTCCTGAGGCTCTTCTTTCCAAAGTCAGCGTACAGAGATGGGCAGGGGTCAGAAGGAGCAGAACCTTGGACAGTGACCAACACCAAAGGAGTGGGGAGTGGGGTACAGCATGGAATGAGGGCATTTGTGGGGAGGGGAGAGAAGAAGGTTGTATTGGAAGTGATTCCTGGAACCCGAGGAAGAGTTAAGCAGAGATGAGAAGAGCTAGGGGCACAGTGGATAAAAGTGTTGGACCTGGAGTCAGGAGGACCTGAGTTCAGATCCAGTCTCAGATGCTAACTAGCTGTATGACCATGGGTAAGACATTTCCTCATCTGTAAAATGAGCTAGATCGCTACCTTGTCATGGTGGAGGGGCTTGTGTAGCTCAGTGAAACAGCCCTGCCATGCAGGTTTACCCAAGATGAACAAGTCTAGTAGAGAGTTCTGACAAAAGATGAATGGCAAACCACTCCAGCATCTTTGCCAAGAAAAACTCACAGACAGAATAAGTCTGAAGGTTCCCCATATACTGCTGGGGAAGAGCAGAGGAAAAATACAAGTAGCTCCAGTCCTAATGAATGGGCAGGGCCAAAGCTGAAAGGTGGATTGGCTATGGATACATCTAGTGACAAAAGGAAAGTCCCATGCTGCAAAGATCAATATTGCACAAGAACCTGGAATGCGAGATCTCTGAACCAAGCTAAGGAGGATGTGGTCAAATTAGGGATGGAAAGATTAGATATTGACATATTCGGTGTCAGGAAACTTAAGTGGATGGGTGAATACAATACAGGTGATCACTACATACACTGGTGTGGGCAAGAATCCCTTAGAAGGAATGGAGTTGCCCTCATGATCAATAAAAGGATGAGAAGAGGAGCACTGGAATAGGACCTCAACAATGACTGAATGATGTCTGTTGGAATCCAGGGGAAATTGTTCAGCATCACAGTGACACAAGTCTAGGCTCCAAACACTGATGCCAAAGAGGCCAAAGTAGGTCAGCTTTATGAAGACCTACAGCATTTGACACCAAAGATGTCCCATTCATCATGGGGGATTGGAAGACTAAAGGAGGAAATCAAAGGCTAATTGGAATAACAGGTAAGTATAGCCTTGGCGCACAACGTGAAGCAGGGAAGAGACTATGAGTCTTGACAAGACAACCTTCTGGTCATAGCAAGCACTCTTTTTCAACAGCCCTAAAGGTGACGCTCCACAAAGACAGTGAAATCACATGGATTATGGACTTTGCAACCAAAGGTGGAGAAACTATTCTGTCAGTTAAAAAATGACCTGGAGCAGACTGTGACTCAGATCATAACTTACGTTGATGACAAAAACTGTCAGACCATATAGATATGACCTTAAAAATATCCCTTATGAATATGGAGGTGATGAATAGATTTTAGGGATGAGATCTGGTAGAATGCCCAAAGAACTATGGACAGAGGTCTGCAATACTGTAAAACATCCCAAAGAAAGCGATCAAGCCAAATTGTATCTGATGACGCTTTGCAAATAGCAGAGGAAAGACGGAAAGAGAAAGAATGCAGAATTCTTGAGAATAGCAAGGAGAGATAAGAGGTTGTTTTCTTAAATAAGCAATGCAAAGGAATAGAGAACAACCGGATGGGAAAGACAATATCTCTTCAAGAAAATTACAGATACCAAGGGAATGTTTCATGTAAAGATAGATGTGATAAAAGACAAAAACAGTAAAAGAAGTGGAAGAGATTAAGAGGAGGTAGCAAGCTTTTCACACAAAGTCAGATCTAAACAATTGAAAAAATATTAAATGCTCATGGGGAGGCCAAGCCAATATAATGAAAATGATAATTCTACTTAATCTATTTATTCAGTGGCATGCCAATCAAATTATCAAAAATTGATTTTGTTCAGCTAGAAAAAAGCAAGAAAATTTATCTGGAGAAACAAAAGCTCAGGAATATCATAATAATCAATGGGAAAAATGCTAAAGAAGCTGGTCTAGCAGCTCCAGATTTCCAGTTGTGGTACTGGCTAAGAGATGAGTGGTGGATCAGTGGACTAGATTAGACACATGTTACATTAAAATGACCATAGTAATCTAGTGTGTGATAAACCCAAAAATCCAGGCTTTGGGGACAAAAACTGCTGGGAGAACTAGGTATAGAGCAACATGTCATGTTGTATACCGTGTTAAGGTGAAAATTTGCACATGATTTACATATAAAGGGTCATGCTATAAGTAACTTAGGAGAGCATGGAATAGTTTACTTGTCAGATCTATAGAAAAGGGAAGAATTTGGGGCCAAAGAAGCTATAGAGATCACTACAAAATGTAAAATAGATCATTTGACTATATAAAAAGGTTTTGCACAATCAAAAACCAAAGCCAAAATTAGAAGGAAAGAAGAAAACTGGGGGGAATCTGATTTTGCAGCAAGAATCTCTGATAAAGGCCTCATTTCTTAAATATGTAGAAAATGGAGTCAAATTTATAAGAATTAAAGTCATTCCCCAATTGATAAATAATCAAAGGACATGAACAGGCAGTATTCAAAGAAATTAAAGCTGTCTACAGTAATATGAAAAAATGCTCTAAATCACTATTGCTTAGAGAAACGCACATTAAAATAACTCTGAGATACCACCTCATACCTCAAGAGATGCCCATCAGTTGGGAAATGATTGAACAAGTTGTGGTATGTAACTGTAATGGAATATCACTGTGCTAAAAGAAATGATGAGCAATGGGATTTCAGAAAAACCTGGAAAGACTTACATGAATCAATGCAAAGTGAAGGGAGCAGAACCAGGATAACACTGTACACAGTAACAGTAACATTGAACAATGATCAGCCATGAATGACTTAGCTATTCTCAGCAATACAATGATCCAAGACAATTCCAAAGAACTCAAGATGAAAAAATGAGCTAGTATTGTCTGAATACAGCCTGAAGGATACTATTTTTCTTTCTTTCTCTTTTTTGTTCGAGTCTTTTTGTACAAAATCATTAATATGGAATTGTTTTACATGACTGCACGTGTATAATCTATATTGGATTGCTTACCATCTCAGCGAGGGAGGAAGGGGAAGAATTTGGAATTGAAAACTTCAAAAAAAAGCAATGTTAAAATTTTTTATAATAAAATATTTTATTTTTACATTAACATTTTACGTGTTAAAATTTTAAGAAAAAGAAGTGGTAAAAATACATCAAAGAACTATACAAGAAAGACCCTAACATCCCTGATAATCATCGTGGTGTGGTTACTGATCTAGAGTCATAGATCCTGGAGAGTGAAGTCAAGGGAGCCTTAGGAAACATTGCTAACAATACATCCAGTGGAGGTGATGGGATTCTAGCTGATCTATTAAAATCCCTAAAAGATGATGCTGCTGTTAAAGTGCTGCACTTGATATATCGGCAAATTTGGAAAACTCAATTGTGGCCTCAGGATTGGAAAAGATCCTAAAGAAGGCCAATGCCAAGGAATATTCAAATTACCAAACAATTACACTTATTTCACACACCAGCAAGGTTATGCTTAAGATTCTGCAAGCTCAGCTGATAACCAGAAGAGCAGGCTGGTTTTCAAAGAGGCAGAGGAAATAGAGACCAAATTGCCAACATTCACTGGATTATGGAGAAAGCAAGCGAGTTCTAGAAATACATCTGCTTTTGTTTCATTGGCTGCACCAAAGCCTTTGTGTGGATCACAACAAAGTGTGGTAAATTGTCAAAGAGATGGGAGTATCAGGCCATCTTACTTGTCTGAGGAGCCTGTATGTAGGTCAAGAAGCAACAGATAGAACTGAATATGGAACAACTGATTGGTTTAAGGTCAGAAAAGGAGTATGACAAGGCTCTATACTGTCACCTTATTTATTTAACTTATACGCAGAGTTCATTATGTGAAATGACAAGCTGAATCAATCCAAAGCTGGCATTAAGGTTGCTGGGAGAAATATCACCAGTGTCAGATATGCAGCTGATACCACTCTGAGTGCCGAAAAGGAAGAGGAATTAGAAGCTTCTTTGACAAAAGTGAAAGAGAGAGAGAGTGTAAAAATGGGATTGAAGCTTAACCATAAAAAACAAAGCCCTAAGATCATGACAACTGCTCCCATCACTTCTTAGCAAATAGAAGGAGAATAGAAGTGGCGTCTGATTTTATATTCATGGGCTCAGAGATCCCTGCAGATGGTGACTTCATCCATGAAATTAAAGGAAAGTTATGACAGCATACTGGACAGTAGACTGAGAAGCAGAGACATCACCTTGCTGATAAAGGTCTTTATAGTCAAAGCTCTGGTTTTTCCAGTAACTGGACTATAAGGAAAGCTGACCACTGCAGAATCAATGCCTTCTAACTGTGGAGCTGGAGAAGACTTTTAACAGTCCCTTGGACAGCAAGGAGCCCAAATCAATCAATACTTAAAGAAATTAATTCAGGCTAGTCACTAGAAGGTCAAATACTGAGGTGGAAGCTTCAATTCTTTTGCCACATAATGAGAAGATGGGGTTCATTGGAAAAGACCCGGAAGTTAGGAAAGATTGCAGGCAAAAGGAGATGGCAGAGGGTAAGATGGAAAGACAAGGTCATGGAAGCAACGAACATGAACTTACACGTTGGGAGATAGTGGAAGATAGAAGAGCCTGGTGTGCTGTGCTCCCTGGGGTCATGACAAAATGTGCCCAGTGCCGGGCTAAATGCTGGGAAGAGTCTAATGGGAGAAACAACGTGCAAACAACCCTGTACTAACAAGAAAGAGAAGGGACTGAGTGAAGAGATTCCAGAGGGGTGGGGCTACTAGGGGGTGCCACAGTGCACAGAGCACTGGGCCTGGAGTCAGGAACACTTATCTCCCTGGCTTCAAATCTGGTCTCAGACATTTCCTAGCTGTGTGAACCTGGGTAAGTCATTTAACCCTGTTTGCCTCAGTTTCCTCATCTGTAAAATGAAAAAAGAAAATGGCAAACCACTCAAGCATATTTGCCAAGTGCTGGCCTGAAAGTTTGGTTAAAAAAAGGCAAACAGGCTAAATGCTTATTGCTTATTCCCTTGAAGCTAGCAGTTACATGATCATGGAGCCAGAAAGAAACCTCTGACTGACTAGTATGAGAATGACCAAGCATAAATACACTATACCATGAGAAAGGAATTCTCTTAGTTGTATAAACTGTAAATTCAGTGAGACAAAGTCAGTTAACAAGGTAGAGAAGTTAAGATCCCAGGATGCCTGTTTTCCTCTGTCTCTGCACACCAAGATAAGAAGAATCCCACCACTGGTGGCAGGCATTCTGTCACAAACAGGTCTTTGAAGTTGCTGACACAAGAAAGCGCATTTTTAGAGCCAATCAAAGCAATCTCATTGATTAGTTCAGGCTTTCGCCCTTATTAAAAGTCCAAAAATGATATTAAAGGTTATCATAAGAAAACTCCAAAAGGGATCACAAAGAATCAGACATGCCTGAAACAGCTGAACAACGACACATCAGGAGTGGGAAGGCTCCCTCTTGTATGAAGTGGGTCAGGGAAAGGCCTCTTGAGGAAGGCAGCATTTTAGCAGGGACTGGAAGGAAGCCAGAAGGCTGAGATGAAGAACGTTCCAGGCCTGCAACACAACTAGAAAATGCCCAGGCCTTAAGAACAGTACTTGCCACACAGTGGTGCTCAATCAATGCTTATCAACCCATTGTTATGGGAAGATCAGCCAGGAGGCTGGTGCTACTGGCTCACACATCAATGCATGGATGGGCACAGGGTCTCAGAAGAATGGAAAGGGGTGTGTGACTGCATGTGCCTGTGTATGTGTGTGAGCTTTGAATCCAAACAAGGCTGATTAGCCCTTTGGAGCAGGTCCCTCCTAGCTCTGGGGTGACAGCTGTTAACCTCGTAAAGTTTGTTCTAAGAAAGAGACAAAAAGAATTAGGTTGTGTCCACATTTTTAATTTCTCTCACAAGCTAGCCACATGCATCGCACAGGAGTTATAGTCCAGAACCGGCTCAGTTTGGGGGTTGGGGGTACAGAGTTATATGTCCTTTGAAAAATAGGTGTTCCCAAGAGGTGCCAATCAACTCTGATTGGTCAACACACAGGGAGGTGGGCTATATTCAAATGAGAGTCTTGACTTGACTGACTTAGGTCACTTATCTTGTTCAAAGAGACATCAATTTCCATATCACCTCTCTTGACCAAAGGAAGGAAGCAACATTTCCCCAGACCTGTCTGGGCCACACAACAAGCAGGAATAGACCCTTTTCCATGAGATCTTAAGTTCCTGCTGAAGAAGGAACTGAACATTGAAAGAAAGGGATTGGGGGAAGTTCGGAGTCTCCAAGATAATGATTAAGAAAAGTCATTTTCATGGGGTGTGAGAAGAGGTCGGCCCCTCCCTAACCCTAAAAGCCTCTAGGGGCCAGGAAGAAGCAGGAGGGCAGCCTAGTGGTTCCCTGGGGGGCAGTGCCATAATAATGCTAGCTCTCAGTTAAGTAGCACCTTAGGTTGGCCAGTGCTGCGTGTAGGGCTGAATGCCTGACCCCAGTTCTGCCTGCTCCGCTTCCCAAGCCCAGGTTTGGCGTTGTTACACCTGATTTTGAGGGATGTGTTGGAAGAGAGCCAGGCAGAGGGGCACAGCTGGGGAAGCCTGGGGCCGAGGGTAAGAGACAGAGGTTCCTGGCCCTCCAGAGCCAAGTGAGATCTGAGACTGGCCTTGCCAGGACAGCTCCCAAAGGCCCCTTCAGCATCTGACCTGGCAGGGAGGGCAACGAGGGTTCAGTCTGTGGAGGGTGTCCCCATGCTCACGTACTGGCCTTGCCAGGCTGTCTCCCCCACCCCATCTGGTTGGGGCTGGGAGGTTGGCCAGGCTTGCTGGGAGGAGCAGAAGTGATGGAGAGGTGTCAGGTTCAACTTTTCCACCAGAATCAAGGGTCTTCCCCCTCCCCCTCCTCCCAGACACAGCGTAGCCAGGACATAGCTCCCCAGCACCCCCACCCCACCCTCATGCACAGCTCCTGGGGCTCCTCTGCCTCCCTACCTTTCCATGCCCCTATCCCTCCCTGGCAGGGGACTCACTGCTTGTGGGTGGAGCAAAATTTCCACACTGAAGAAATGGGGTCTTTGTTATGTGTGAAAGCAGGAAATGGGAACACAATAGGCTGATTTAATGGGTGACTTGTTGAATTGGCCCAAGACCTAACTAAGTAAAGAAGTGTGTAAAATTCCTTTCCCTAAGCTCAGGGGCCCTGAATGAACCGCCTGAGAAGGCAGTATGAAAACCAGACAAGACTGTACAGGCCCCATTTCTGAGCTGTAGAAACTGAGGCACTCCCTGAGGGGAAGGGCTCCTGCCCAAGGTCACCCAGGGAGTAAATGGAAGGAGATGGGAGTAGAAGGGGTTGCCCCGGGGTGCTTTCCATCACTGTTATTTATTTCTCTGGGTCTCAGGCCTAGGTCAAAGTTTCCTTAATCATCCCTGAGGTCAGGGGTCAGAAGCAGCCTGACTTGAGTCTCCTCATTGAGGATGACCCCCTTTCCCTGACCTGGGGGCTCAATGTCACCCACTCTCACAGGCCCAATACCCAGGAGAGAGACGCCAAGGTTAGAGGGTGAGGGTCAGTCTGAGACCCAAGTCAGAGGTGATAATGTTTAATATAAAATTTTGGAATAATCTCTTTGTTCTCTCTGAAGCAAACTCAGAGAATGCCTCTTCCTATGTCAACAAAAGCCAGCCAGGGCTGACTTAACATTCCTTAAGAGACCTTTAACCTAAGACATTATCTTGAATAATGGGGCGTTTTCCATATCTTAATATTTGTAGACATATATTATGTTATGGCATGTTAATGGTAAAGAAAACACAGACATCTTGGGTTGTAATTTCCATGTGAAACTTTGTCAAACTCTGTTATCTTATTGTATTTACATCCTAGGCAATTAAGAAATTCCTTTCTAATGGTCTAGTTGATCACTCATGGAGACCATAAATCTGAAGGACACAGAACACTTCTTTGTCCTAAAACAGATTTAAGGCTGCCCAATTCTTTGTATCGGTAGCCAGAACATTTCTGGCTCCATAATGCATTATGTTACCATTTTCTTTAATAGGGAATTGATCAATTAATTAATTAAATCATAAAATGTATGCATTAAGCCTGTTGCCTTTTCTCTAACCAAGTTTTCAGGTCAACAGTTATGGCGCCCAAACGTGGATTGGAACTGAGGAACAGGACCGACATTGCCTCATCTCGCCAACGCCAGGACTCCGGGGCCAATAGGAACTGTTTTTCCTAGAGTCCTGGGCCTTGGCGGGGTCGGGGTAAGTCCTTCTATTTCCCAGCTTCCAAAGAACTCTCGCTTTAAATTCCCTTTAAAGGAAACTCTGGGGACCAGAGACCAAGTCGCGTTAAATCACTCTGTATTACTTAGGTCTCCTCTGGTGATCGATCTCAGGAAACTTAGTACAGGTATTGCTAGCACTAGTGTCAATCAACTAAAGATAGCCCTAAATTATGTTGGACACCACAGGGCTCTTTTGGACCGGTCAAAGTTACTTTATCTTACAACCAAATTAAGAAAGGCCAACAAAACAACTAGCCAGCAGTGAGAATGTTTCATCCTGGGCTTGCTGACTTGGCTGAGCCAGAACAAAAGACAGGTAGCCTCTTCCCTGTAGGGCTGGGAGCTGCTTCAGCACCTAGCCGTGTCCTGGCAAAAATCCTTTCTTCTTCAAGGGCTCCAGCATGTCCTTCCCTTCACTCCCTCTGTCCTATTCCTTGCCCCCTTTCTTCCCTCCCCTTCCGCTTGAAGGCCTCTGATCTGGGGAAACTGATGGCACCTAGATGCAATCTTTCCCCCTCGCCTTCCCCTACCTTAGACCTGAGGAAGGCAGCCTCTGTTCAAGCCTCTGTTGCCTCCCTCCTCCCCATTCCCCCTCCCCATTTTCCCGTGAGGGCTCTGGTCCTGAAGAGGACAGATACAATCCACCAAGAACTAAAGGCCTGAACCTATTCCCATGGGGCCTGTTCCTTTAAGACAGTCAGAAACTTTGGGGCACCAAGGCTCCCCACCCCTCCAACGACCCCAGGGGTGCTCTGAGCAAAGGCTGCAGGATTCCTCTTTATTATCAGACCTTGGATTCTTGCAACATCCTTTCCTCAGAATAATAGCCAATTCATGATGGGGATTTCTAGCAAGCTTCTAATTGCCTTCTCTCTCTGGGTTGTTTTTTGTGAGCTACGTTTGTATTTGTCCTGTTGTCAGTTTGTCTGTTGGTGTAGGTCCCTGTCTGTATCATGTGTCCTGTGAATGCGTGTGTTATGTTGTAAGATTTAAATGCAAGCAGCTGCACTTCAAGGACTGCAGCTAGGGAAATAAACAAACAAACAAAATTTTAACACTTTTCCTTGTTGTTCGGGTCTGGCCAACCTGGAATTACAATGGAAAGTTAGATCATCTTAGGGAAAATCATTTTAGCAGATTTGTATGTTGTGAAATTAATCAGAAATATTTCGGGAACTGATCATTTGAAATAACTCCTAAGACTGTGGGTAGCCCACCTTTCTAGGTACAGCTTGGAAATGCCACGTAGGTCCTAGACATTCTGCCTACCCTGTCCCAGCACCTGCATACCACCTTAGGGGCTCAGTGAATTCTGCTGTTGTGGGGGGTTGGGGGAAAATGTGGAAGAATCAGGCTTGTAGCAAGCATTCTCTACACTCTGCCTGCGAAAGTCACCGCTGGGACACCAGCTTCTCTGCTCTCGGTAAGCTTCACTTCTCTGCTCAGTTGCAAAAAGTATTTTATCTCTGTTTGACCCATTTTCTGATTTGTAAAAATAATTATGCTTGTTGTTATGGGATCAAAATGATAAAATGATTGTAACATGCTTAACGTAATGAGTGGGATATGTGACATACAACATTATTATCTCTCTAATGTAATTGTTACCTTTGAAGTGGTTTTAACTGCTAAAAGTAATAAGATCAATAATTTCTGGAAATGCAAATTATACCATCTGCAGTTATTGTTGTGTTAACACTGTATCTCTAGGATTGTATTTCTTAATTTCTCTTAGATTGTAAAAATTGAGTGACCACTGTAATCTAGAAATGGTGTTAGACAAAGCAATTTTTAATTTGAATTTTGTTGAAACTAAAAGATGTTGGGAAAATTGTGTAACACCAGTTGTGTTACTTTATCAGTCCTGCTAACTTTGTCTTATAATGTTTTGTAATTGTCATTTAGAAAACCAGGTATTTTCTCCTTTGTTTTTTTTTTTTAAAAAGTTAAAGCTAAAGAATTTGGCTATCTTCTGTGAAGTTGTAGGATTGTTAACTAAGTTATTTGGGATTACTGTTTTAATGTTGAAACCTAAAATTGTTAAATGATTCCTATGTATGGAAAGGAGGGAATGGAGCAAAAGCTTTATTTAAATTCCTTCTGTTCATTCAGAACAGTCCTCCCATTCCTGTGGGTAAGATCATCAGTCCTAGTAAAGGAATTTGGCTGGTTAATGCAAATTCTAAACAATGAATATTACTTGCACAGAAGTTGTAATTGATAGAGAGAATTTTTAATAATGGGCTTTTACATCAGGAAAGTTTTAAATTTGAGAAGAAAAGATGTTAAATGGAATCCCTTATGTGTGTGTGTCCTGTTAAATCTTTATTGCTTATTGTAACTCCATAAGAATGGAAATAACTGTTATCTGACTCTAAGTTGTGATTAGTGAGACTTGCTGTTTAAGGAAAAAGGCATTTGGGACCATAACTCTTTTTGGTTTTGAGTTTGAATTTGGGTACAGTTGTCTGCATTAAATCAGAATCTGAGACTCATGCCACAAAGGAGTATTTCTCACCTGACTAAACACCGGAGGGACAATTCTAAACTCAATCTAGGATGGGAGCCCCCTGGCTCAGTTTCCCTATTGTGTTCCTTTAAAAAGCAATGTTTCTCACCTGTCTATTCCTGAGTCTGGTTATGAAACAGATACTGCATGATTGGAGAATTTCACTCCCATCTGAATCCAAACAGAGTAAAAGATGTTTTATCCTGTCATATTTGGTATGTCACATGTCCCTGCTTTTTCCTTCTATAACAAATTTCTGTGGTAAATAACAAGTAACCAGCAAAACATGTGAGCCTTTTGTGTAATCTTACTGGGAAATCTAATATTATTTTTATCTGAAATTAGAATATATGCAGAAGTTTATGTAAACTGCTTAAGACTCATCTTAAGATGTTCGCATTGTTTAAAAGGATTTTAAAAGCAACAGTGTTTTTCTGTGAGTCAGTCTCTTACATCTAAGAATACTGCAATAATTAAGAATTCAGTTTGTTATAAAATTTTGGAAATTCATATTACTTAAGAACATTTTTGTAACAACTCAGCTTTAATGAATTCCAGTTTTAAGCATTTTTAAAGTTTCCAACTAGTTTTCTTCACAAGAGTTTAGTGAACATCAGAGTAAATTTTAAACTGTTTTTAAAGAAGGGAAATACTTTTAGAAAAAATGTTTTGAAAAATCATGTGTGATTCTTAGAAGGCCTACTAAAGCTTCAAAATAATATACTGTTAAATTAAGCTGTTTTGATCTGAATATGTAGTCATTCTATGGCCTAAGTTAGAGTTAAAGTTTGTGTTTGAATTTATTACGTAAAAAAATTTAATTCCTGGAGTATCTCATTCTTCCAGAGTGAGTATAATTAGGGAAGAATAACAACTTGAGAAACAAAGACATAATTCCATCAAACTATAAATTTAGTCATTAACCTCTTTGCTTTGTATAAGCTGGAATGAGATTCCAGTACAGTTATGCTAGTAAAAAGTAATAACTTATGAGCTATCTTGTCTTCTGGTTAAAATGTAAAAGCAAGTGGAAGAATAGGATTGAGAGATTTGGAAAGATAAATTAGGTTCTGTTTGAAACTATGAAAGGTAGATAAGATTTGGGAATAAATATGGGTTATCCCAACCCCTCTTGCTCCTAGATAGTTGTTCTGGACACTTTTGTGTCAGTTTCAGATGGTTAAAAGAGTGAGGAAGTATTTTATCTGAGGGATACCAGCCAATATTGATTTGCTATATAAGACTGGGACTGCAATTTACTATTGTTTGAAGCTCTGATTACGGGAATACTTGTCTAAGTTATCATAAAGCCAATTGACATGTGCTGCAGGCTAATGGTGGATGCTTGGAAAGGTTTTGAAGATGATCTTGGACACGGCCTAGGTAGGATCTTCCTAACTTTATTTCCCAAATGTGCTATTTCCTTTCTGAAAAAGGAAATCTCCCACCTGATCACCTCTAAGCCCTGCTTTCAGCACCTGGTAACCTCATGATTACATGTCAGATAATGGCTTATTCCTGGAATCAACTAGAAATAAGGAGATTCTTTCCTTCTGTTAACATTGTCCCTCTTTGTCTTTTATAGCAAATCTTTATAATCAAGAAGTTCTGTAAGTACAATACTAAGTCTATCAAATAATAAATGGAAATTGGAACATCTCTGAGTTATTATAATGGGGTGCAGGAATGAATAGCTTACAACTTTAACCTACATTCCTGGCCAAATAAATAAATATAATATAGAGATAACATCGAGGAAATGATTAGATCAGGCAATAAGACAAAGATGTAATGTGATAGATGTCTAATTAAATAGAGTAGCAAATTTTGAGGAAAAACAACAGGATTAGCCTGATTTCTCTAAGAATTATACGCAAATGCGTATGATTGACTTCTACAATTTGTCATGCTTTTGATAATAAGATCTCAAATTTGTATTTTTGCATAAAATTTGTACAGGATAGTAGTAAAAGTAAGTGAAATTATTTTTTCTCCGTTAAAATATCTGTCCAATAATTAAAAAGGCAGATGAGTTCATTTTATAGTTGAACCTTCACGTTTTAAAAGATTCTTATTCCAGGTACAAGATTTAGGTAAAGATAGAAACAGTAAATAACGTGAACTGAAATTTTCTGAAATTTCAAAAGTGGAGAACAAATTTTAAGTAATTGTACTAATTTATACTGTCAGAAGTATCTGGGAACTTCTAGATTTGAACCAGAAGGGCAGAATTCTCTTTTTGAACTGTCCCAAGAATAAAACCTATTGTCAAAGAAAAGTTATCTAGGTGTCAGATAACTACATGAGAAATCTGGGATTCAAAGTTAAATGAAAATTAAGAATGGATTACTGGGATACAAGGAACTTAATGTTAATTAACTTTGAAATAATAATTGCATTGATTTGTATGGTTCATATTTAATTTTCTTGTTTATATTGGTGACATGTAAATCTCCCTTTCAAAACCAGTCTATTGTGAGCCATCTAAGTTTTAATCTGTACCTGACTTAATGTAAAAATACAATTTGTGAATTGTAAAAAAACTTCACTGTGTTGTTTGAACCTAGCCCTGCATGGCTGGGAAACTGAACTATTGCTAAGTGCCTTTAGCCATGTTAACTATGTTGTATTGTTTCATCTCAATTATCAAATCATGTTTTCTGGGAGACCCTGTCAAGTTTTCTGTATAGACTCTTGGATCCATCTATCACCTCCATTGCCCCTGATCCTGAGTGGACCGTGCCCTCCAATTTTGAAGAGGCCTGAAGAAGATGCCATCAGACGTAGACAACTTTCCCAAGAGCCTGGACCAGACTTGCATGAAGAGTAAACTCTCACACTACTGGTTATTTAGAGGTTTTTTTTTCATATCTTTGTTGGTCTACAGGCGAAGCCTTCGGCTTGCCTTTGACCAAAAGGAGGGAATGATAATGTTTAATATAAAATTTTGGAATAATCTCTTTGTTCTCTCTGAAGCAAACTCAGAGGGTGCCTCTTCCTATGTCAACAAAGCCAGCCAAGGCTGACTCTACATTCCTTAGGAGACCTTTAACCTAAGACACTATCTTGAATAATGGGACTTTCCTTTGTATCTTATTATCTATACACACATGCTATGTTATGGTATATTAATGGTAAAGAAAATATAGACATCTTAGGTCGTAATTTCTATTGAACATTGTTTACCCTTTCCTACGTCAATTATCTGTTTAGGGGAGGAAGCCTGCCACTTGCTAGTGGTGGGATTTCTTTCCTTATCACTGAGACATATGCTTACCCAGCCTGGAATCCCAAGGCCTGACTAACATTGCTTTGTTAATTGTCCTGTCTTACTGAATTTATGATTTGCTTAATTAGGAGAGTTTCTTTCTCAGGGCAAAATGTACTTAAGACAGATGATTTCTGTACTAGGTAGTCAGAGTCACCTCTGACTCCATAGCGCTATGTAACTGTTTTCTTTATGGGGAATTGATTAATTAATTAAATCATAAAATGTATGCATTTAGCCATGTTGCCTTTTCTTTAACCAAGTTTTCAGGTCAACGAGGGTTAGGGTCAATCTGAGACCCAAGTCAGAGGTCAGTGTGTGAGAATGTGTAAGATATGGTTGAATTTTGTTTCCACAGAAATTATTCAAAAACAGAAATGATAATTCGTACTGATGACTAATGTCCGGGACAAAACTGATTGTATAAGACAATGGGAGGGAAATGCTGGCTACTGGGAAATAAGCATGTCTACTACTTTTCTTTGCTCTTGAAAGGTCTCTCCCTGCTTATCAAACACAAGTGCGAGGCCAGGTCTCCTTCCTGGAGGATGAGGAAGAAGGCCATAAACCCCCTTTAACATGGAGATCCAGGAGTGGAGCCTTCTAACAGCTTTGGTCAGTTCTCTCAGCTATTGAGAACTCCTTTATCATGCTATCGGTGCTGTCCTTTGTTCTCAAAGAGCTCCAAAACGACATTATCATGATAAAGTGAAATTTCAGTGTGTCCGACTTTGGCTGATCAGACCCATAAGAGCCCGTAATGCTCTACCACTGATTGGGCACAGATAGTCCACATGAATATTTGGGGTGGATGCTCCGAGTTTGCACATCCTACCTTTACTTTGTGCTGTCTCAATTCTGCTTTGCTCAAAGAGCACAACACCCTTTCTGATGTGGGCACGGCATGCTGAGCAGTCCTGTGCCAGCGTCTCCCATGTTGCACAGTCAAATCCAAAGTTCTTGAGAGAGACCTTAAGAGTGTCCTAGTATCGCTTCTTCTGAACACCCTGTGATCACCTGCCCCATAAGAGTTCTCCATAAAATAGTCTTTTTGGCAAGTGTACATTTTGCATTTGAGCAACATGGCCAGCCCATCAGAGTTGCGCTCTCTGAAGCATAGCTTGAATACTTGGCAGTTCAGCTTGAGTAAGGACTTCAGTGTCTGGCACCTTATCCTGCCAGGTGATCCTCAGAATCTTCCTGAGACAGTTCAAATGGAAGCGATTCAGTTTACTGGCATGGAGCTGGTAGACTGCTCATGTTTCACAGGCATGCAACACTGAAGTCAGCACAACGGCTGTAGACCTTTGGTAGTTAGTCTAATACCTCTTCTCTCCTAAACTTTTCTTCAGAGCCTCCCAAACATTGAGCTAGCTCTGACAATGAGTGCATCAACTTCATTGTCAGCGTGTACATCCCTGGAAAGTACACTACCAAGGTAAGTGAACTTATCCACAGCATTCAAAACTTCTCCATTTGTTGTAACCGATGGTTCCACGTATAGATAGTGTGGTGGTGGCTGATGGTGCACCTGTGCTTTCTTGGTGTTAATTATTACACCAGAATTAGCACAGGCAGCAGAGAATTGATCCATACTTTGCTGCATCTCAGCTTCAGAGGCTGCATTGAGTGCACAATCATGCGCAAACAGAAAATCATGCACCAACACTCCCTCCACTTTGGTCTTGGCTTGTAGCCTTTCTAAATTGAAGAACTTGCCATCAGCATGGTAGTTGACCTTGATGCTGTGTTCATCCTCATTGAAAGCATTTTACAACATGACTGAAAACGTCATGCTAAAAAGCATGGGAGAAAGCACACAACCCTGTTTTACTCCATTGGTGACTGGGAAGGCATGATAGCATTGTCCATTATCCAGAACCCAGGCAAACATGCCGTCATGAAACTGATGTACAATACCGATGAACTTCTCTGGGAAACCAAATTTTAGCATAATTTTCTGTAAGCCCTCAGAATGAACAGTGTCAGAGGCCTTGGTCAGATCCACAAATGTTGTGTACAGACCTCTGTTCTGCTCCTGGCATTTCTCCTGGAGTTGTTGGGCAGCAAACACAATATCAACTGTTCCTCAATCCTTTCTGAAGCCACACTGGCTCTCAGGTATATGACCATCTTGAAGGGTCAGCCTATTAAGGAGGACTCTAATAAGAATTTTGCCAGCAATGACTAAGAGAGAGACCCCCCTGTGATTGTCACAGGACAATCCATTCCCTTTACCCTTATAGAGATAGGCAATGGAGTGGACATTGGGGTGTAGGGTGTGTTCAGGGAGGACCAGTACCTTTGGTGTGATGGCTGCCAAGCCCTTTTCAGGGCTCTTTCCCCCTTTGGTGTCCACCTGTTCTGCTTAACTCTCACCTGTGGCTCCAAGAAACTGCAGCCTGCACAGCAGCCACACCCCAGTAAACTGTTTTGGCACACAGGCCAAACCAGGTTGAGGGTAACCAAGGGTTTTCAAACCCATTGGTGAGTTAGGGGGGTGTCTACCCCAAGCATGTGAAGACTTCCTCTGGTGGAATGGGTGAATGAGAACCATTTGTTCCAATGGCCATGAAGGCAGATGAAGCAGGCAATCTGGAGCGCTTAGAGCTTGGTTAGACGCTGAAGACGCCAGGTCATCCACTGCATCACCAGCCGTCCTGACTCTGTCCTGCCACTGGACTATGATGACTCTGGAGGAGAGAGCAAGGCTGGTGACTTCGTGAAACTCTGCCTCACTTAAATCCAGTTTATGCATGAATCGAAGGACATCACCCATACATTTTACTGTTATACCTCGAAGTCCTGTGGCGACAGGCAAGGGAGGAAGCAGCAGGTGTGGATGCACTGGAAGCTGTAGCTACAACCCTGCACACAGGTGGGCCAGGCCATGGAGTTGTTTCCCGCTGGAAGCATCAGTGGGACTCAGCAGCCCCGCCCCCCCCCCCCCCCCCCCCCCCCCCCCCCCCCCCGCAGATCTGAGCAGCCTTTTAAGGATAGCACTGCTCATTTCCTGGTGTGAGGAAGGGGGCTAGCAAAGGTGCCCTAAACGTTGTTTGCTTCTCCAACCCTGGCCTGATTACCGTGGCAGGCGGGGAATCCCACTATGTGGTCAAAACACCAAAAAATGTACAAAGTGTACAAAAACATCTGCAAAGATGATTCCACTCACCTTCGTCACATGGAACATGCTCACATTCATAGACAACACAAAATCTAGTAGACCTGAAAGATGAACTGCTCTTGTTGCAAGAGAACTCAACAGGTATCGCATCCAAATAGCAGCCCTGAGGGAAACAAGGTTGGCAAATGAAGGCCAGCTTACTGGAGCTGGATACACATTCATCTGGAGTGGGCACAGTGAAGGGAAATGCCAGCAAACTAATGAGCAAGCTGGTACGGTTGCCCAAAGGAGTGGATGACAGGCTCGTAACCGTGCCATTGCCACTCGCAGGAAACCTGTGTTCCCACTATGACAAACTCTGATGAGGTCAAAGAAAAATTTTATGAAGACCTATCTGAGGTAGACAAAAGGGGAGGGGATGAAGAGTGTTCCTTTAAAGAATAAAGAGTAAAGTGAATGAGGATGTAATCAAGGAGTGGGCTTTAGTGAACCCTGGAATGCTGGCCAATGGGGTTCAAGGTACAACATTTGAATCTGGAGGAATTATAAAGACTTTTGTAACAGCTAGTGCAGGGCTGAGGCCAAGTCACTGGCTTTTCAGATATGAAATAAAAATCTCTTTTTTCTAAATTCACTCATGGCCAGATAGAATTCTTGATTATTTCCAACATTACCAAGAATTTCACCCAGTCATGAGTGAATTTAGAAAAAAAATTATTTCACGTCTCTTGATGTGACCTGACCTTTACCCCCTTGTGAGAAGGGGTCACTTAGCAAGACAGACACACTTCAAGACAATTACAAAGCCCCTTTATGATTTTTATCCCAATTCTCATTTTCTCATTGGATCCCATTGATCAAACATTGGTCAGTCCCGCCTCATGTGGATCCACACCCCTGCTTAACCTCTTTCATTTCTACATTTCAATCCCCTGCCCCCAACCTTTTCATCCTCATTTTCTTTATACTTTATTTAATAAAGGAAATGCCGATCCATAAAATGTTTTGAATCTCATCCCAGTTTGTTAGCATCATCCACAGCGTGAGAAAATAATTTTTCCAATTGCTAAGAGAATTGAAAGTGTTGAAGTTTGGGGTGCTGGGGACCCCAAAATACTGATAGGCTGAGTCCTGCTCAAATGAATTGGACACAAGCATTCTTAAAGCTTTGGACTTCAAGAGAATGCTAAGTAGTGGCTGATAGTGGGGACAATAGGATTTTGATAAGATAGGAAGTTATCCAGGCTGGAAGAAATGGAACTCAAGAGAATGCCAAATCAAATAAGGGGAATCCAAGGAACCCCCAAGGCCAGGCTTTCCATGGTCCTTCTGACAAATGGGACAAAAAACCCTCCTGGTCCAAGGGAAAAAAGGTCTTGGCTTGGGCTTGTACCTCATCAAAAGAAGCTGTGAGTTCATGATTCTGTCCAAGATATCCATGAGAAGAGACCCATTACCTAAAACACCTCACCCTTGGTAAACCATTGGAAAAAGGCCTTCTCAGAACAAAGATAAGTAGTCTGCTTTTGAACATGCTGATAACCAGGCCAAGCCCGCCACATCCCCACCACTCCCTTCTGCTGCGGAATTAGCCTTGAGCCTGACTCCTCAGGTTTGGTAAATTATGTGTTCTTGATTTCTGCGGAAACAAAACTGAGTCACCCTTCAGCAGCGTCAGGGCAGTTTGGGGCTGTTCGTGTCCCTCTTCCCCTTAATAAGTGCCTAGTTGCTCTGCACACTTAGGAACTCAGCTGAGCTTTTGGGTGTCAGCTTGGTCATCTGAAGAAGGGGATTATCGCAGACACATCCTGCCAGATTGTGTGCAGGTTCTGAACAGACCGGAATCAGCAGCTTAGGTCAGCATGGGGCACCAGGGGCTGTCAAAGACAAGCACACACTAAAATGGATGAAAAGGATCTGTGGTTCTGTTGAAGTCTGAGGGGGGCTGGGGACCCCGAAATACCGACACACTGGGTCTTGCTCCAATGAATTCGACACAAGCCTTCTTAAAGCCAAAGGAACACAAAGCTTATTAAAGATTCGCCATGCTGGGTTGACTCTTAAAGAGCCTAAGCATTTGTGACACTCCTATTGACAAGGGGGCCAGAGAGAATCTCAGTCAGATAGAGTCCGAGTTGGATTGAATCTGAGCACCTTCATGGCGGTGAGATGGAACTTAAATACAGAAGAAGACTGAGGGAAGAATCCAGGTGCTGCTAAGTAGTCTGGGGCCCCAAGGATAGTCTTGATAGGGGAGATCAACCTGGAATGTCCAGAGAATGACCAGTACCCTGGGGTGAATACAGATCGAATCTAGGGAGGATCTTAATGGGAGTGGTCAGCAGCCTGGGGAATGAGGTTTTGATAGGATCAAGGGTGAGGAGTGCAACAGAGACCTGGGCACAGGGATATTGGAAAGCCCAAGGGCTTCCGGAGACTGCCAGATCAAATGGGAAGATTCAAGGAGGTTCCCAAAGACTCTATGCCATTAGTTCCAATGAGGTACCCAGAGCTCATGGACAGGGTCAGGTTTTAGGGAGGTTCCCCTAGAAGACAAAAGCCAGGTCAGGCAGAGATCCAAGAGGATGAATATTTTACTGTGGGAGGCAGAGTTTTGTAAAGATGGTGACTAAGGAGCTCTGTATTTATAAGGACCGGTGACCAGTGAGGGGTGGGGGAGAATCCAGCAGAGGTGGGAGACTACAGGGATGGAACACTGAATACACAAATACCCATTGGACTTGACTGCTGTGTTCATTTCACTTATCTGCTTTTTTCTCTTTTATTTTTTGTCCTGGGTCTAGCCCTCTGGGCGGGGGAGGAGGGAAGGACGTATTCAGAAATGAAGGTGCTGTGAATGCAAAATTTAAAATAAGAGAAAAGAACACCGAGCCAAGCAGGCTCTCGAACTCAGAGCTAATAAAAGACCAGAAAAGGAGGAAGGCTTAAAACAAGCTCTGTTGCTGCCCACCCTGAAACCAGGGAGGTTAAGAAGTGAGGGCTAAAGCCAGGATCCAGCGTGCTCACAGGCTGGGCTCAGGGAGCCGCAATGGCTGCCTGAAGGTTTGAGGACTCAGCTTGACCCTGTGGTCCTCTTCTTTCAGCTTCTTGCTCCTGGCATGAGGCAGACATCTGGGGAGTAGTGCAGGCTTGTCCTTCTCAGCTCAGGTCCCCCTTTCTGGCCTCAGGAAGCTCTAATGTGGAAAGAAAAGAGGCCGTGGCAGATCCACCTTGGATGAGACGGGGTGGGTTAGGCCAGACTGGAGGAGCGGTGACTAAACCCTGGTGCAGGGTTCTGGTTCTTCACTGGTGCTGGGGATTCAAAGGGAGACAGGCCTTGCTCTCAGGGAGCTTCCCTGGGGATGGGAACACGAGGCTGAGCAAAACTCTCTCAAGAAGACAGCACCAATAAGGAGAGCCTGGAGAAAGAGCTGTCTGTGCTTGGAAGTGTGTGGGATGGCTCAGGTCCCTACATAAATCAATTACTCAGAGGCCTCTCAAAGTGATGACAGAAAAGAGATTTATTCGATTCTCGAGAATCTGGACAATCCCACAGCAGTTCACCTGGAGTAGGAAAGCCAAAGACAAAAATCAGGACAGTGATTTATAAACCCTAACGCAAGTCCCTCCTCCCCCCACTGACCATTATCCTCATTAGCTGAGGATATGGTCTTACATTCTAGACACGAAATCTAACCAATCCCTTTGAAATGAAGACATCGAGGAATTACGCAAGTTTTGTCCAGTCATTGAGACCCCAGTACACCACACAGTTTTATACCTTATATGGAACTATTCTATTCCAAAAACACTGCAGCCCCGAGCCTCCAGGCCCCACCTCACCCCTGGGAGAAAACCACAATCTGAGGAGTCTTCACCAAGTCTATCCCACTCAATCCCTCCTCTTATTTTATCAGACTGAAGACTTCTCAAGGATATTTCAACCAAAGTTCTGTAACATAATCTCACACTGTCTATTAATCTCCTCATCCCAATCAGGATCATTCATGTCTCTTGTCTCCACAGGTGCCCAACCTTCCTTTTTAATATCATCAGTCGAATGGCTCCTTCAGTCCTTTCTTCTACTCTAGCAAGTTTTAGTAAAGAACTTCTAACTATTTTAGTAATTAGTGAAATCAAACAAGGTAAACAAGTAGGAAGTAATATAATACCACTAATTGCTATAAGGCCAAACCACAGTAACCTCTTCCACCAGCTCCCCTCAAACCAGGACCACCAGGATGTATTGAAAGGGGAGCCCCAAGTTTGTATGGGAACATGAGCAACCTTCCTGACATTCTTGGTGATCTCTTTCACTATCCTTCCATTATTATCAATTTTTAATCTATGTTGCAGTACTGCTTCCCTAGTTTGTGTGGCTTGATCAGCCAGTAAGTCCAAAGCCTTTGCTGTTTGATTGGTTATCTGTTTAATAGATATATAGGGGTTCTATAACCCCAGCTCCCATCTTGAGCCCAAGTTGCAGGCCCATACTCTCTGATTATCCTCTCAGGAGGCCAAGTATCGCCCCACCCATTTGCATTTCCAGTCTGAGTGAGGGAGGTGTCGATGTTCCTCTTTCTTTTTGCTAGATCATCATATAGAGGGACCCCTAGATGCTGTTTCCCTGATTCAGGCAAGAAAAAGAATTTAGGTCTCACCAATCCAATGTAACAAACACCTCTCCAGTTTAGCGGAAGGTGAGTATAGGCTGTCTGTCCACATATCCAATAATGCCCTCTCAAAGCAGGATTTTCCTCTAGAAACAGTCTTACTCTATAATCCACAGCCGGAAAGTACTTCACATCATCCGGGCCTAATGGTCCCCCCCTTTCATGATTTCTGACTTACACCTCCAGAGTTGTTGTTTCCTCTTCCATATACAATGTTGGTAATTCTCCCCAGTTCTATTGATTACACTCCAGAAAGTATCAAACATCATCCTATGTGTTCCATTCTCCCACTTCCATACCCATTCTTTATATTCTGTGTTATTCTTTGTACTGTTCATATATATACAACTCCACAAATTGTCATGGTCGTGACCCCCCTTCACATGGTTTTCTGGGATCAGAGGGGTTGTAAAACTTATACCCACAACTTTCATGATATTCCCCTTTTGTTCTCTCTTCATATGAAGAGGATGGGAAAAATGAATGGGTACAGGGAGTCACACTACCATCTGAACAGGTAATACTGTTCTGATCCCATCTATCTGCATACTGGGCACAATCAATACGAGCCAGGGTTTCTGGCCTTCGTGTGAATGTCCATTTACAATTACTTTCTCCCAACCATGTCTCTTGCAACTCAGGTCCTGTTTGATTTAAACAATGTTCACCTGGAACTGATTCGGACAAAGACCATTGGTGTTTCTCTTGGCTTGTCCAGAATCTTGTTCCATCATGTACTACAGATCTATTACTTAAGATCCAGGCTGGACTCAGCGGTACTGCTACTCATGGCCATTGGCTTAACCGCTGAGGTCCCCCACAAATCCAACAGTCAGATACCTCAAAGGTGTCCGCAATGGTCTGAATTAGGGCCAGGAAACTATCTTCAAGAGGGGGGGGGTTGATAACTGGGGCCTGGTGTCCCAGGGTATTACATTTTGGTTGCATTGTTCCCACGGTTTGTCGAGTCCACACAGCCTTAATAAAAGAGTCCTGTTTAGATATTGTGGTAGTTGCCTCAGGACAATTGCTGAACAGAGAATCCTGTTAATAACAAACAATAGTAATCCTAGTATAGTTCCCCAAATAACAAAGCTTATAATGAATTTATACAGAGGCCTCATTGACTATCCCTGTTCACTTATACTTTAGACGGATCTTTAGTTCATTTGATGGGTCAGGATCTGCAGTCCACTCCTTCGGGGCATCCACGGGTCCTTTTACCCTGGTATGGTGAGTCCAACCTCGTTCCTGGGTTCTTACAGCTGTGTCTGAAGTCAGGAGAACCTGGTAGGGACCTTCCCAGCTCGGAGTCAACTTCTCCTCCTTCCACACCCGGATCAGGACCCAGTCGCCAGGGTTAAACTTGTGCACCACAAAACCTCACGGGGGAGTCTGAGCAATAAGTCCCTTAAGTCGTAATTCATGCAAATGTTTCATCAAAGCAAATACATATTCCCTTACAAATCTATCCTTGTTATCAACAATTGGATCCCAGTTTCCTTCCTGTATTCCCGGGTAGGGATGCCCATATAGAAGCTCATAAGGAGATAGGCCTACATCTCTGCGAGGTTTTGTTCTAATCCTTAAGAGAGCTAATGGTAAGCATTTAGTCCATGGTAATTGTGTTTCTAAGGCTAGTCTAGTTAGTTGTCTCTTAATTTCCTGATTCATTCTTTCTACTTTGCCTGAGGAAGGAGGATGCCAGGGAGTGTGAAACTCCCAAGTAATCTCCAGTGCTTTTATTAATGACTGCAAAACCTTGGCAGTAAAGTGAGTGCCTTGGTCCGAATCTATCCTTTCCACCATGCCATACCGTGGAATTATCTGTTCCAATAATATCTTACTAACTGAGAAGGCAGTAGCTCGTGATAAGGGAAAGGCTTCTACCCATGAGGTCAGGTGATCTACTATGACTAGCAGGTATTTGAGACTGCCCACTGATGGTAGTTCAGTGAAGTCCACCTGAATGCTTTGGAAGGGTCTGTATCCCGGGGGCCTGCCCCCTTTGGGGGGGTGACGTTGAGCAGTCTTATTCGTCCTTCGACAAATCAGACAACCCTCCACCAATTGTCTGGCCAGTGTGTATAAGCCTGGTGACACAAACTTGGTCAGTACAGCATCACACAGGTTTTGGATATCCCAATGACTACCTTGATGTAGGTATTGCAAGACTCATCTCATCCCTGCCTTGGTCAGTACCTCACGGCCATCCGGGAGAAACCAGCGCCCTCCTTCTGTCTCCTTGGCTCCCAAGTCTTGAGCCTTTTTCTTCTCTTCCTGAGTATAGGATGGGGAGGGGAGATTGGGAGGCAAAGTAGGAATTAATACCAACATTGCAGTCTGTCCAGGTTCCTTTTCCCTTACTATTTACCATTCCTCTTTCTTCCCAAATTTTTCCAAAAACATGTGCTACTCCCCAAACATACTTAGAGTCTGTATTCCCTTCTAATAATTTTAAAGCTTGATGCAAAGCATACAGTTCACAAGTTTGTGCTGACCAAGTCTTAGGTAAGCTACTAGCTTGTACTAGAGAACTTCTATCTCCATCTATTATGGCATACCCATTCTGTTTCTTTCCTTCTATCACCCAGGAGGACCCATCTATAAACCAATTCACTCCCTCAAACAAAGGGGATTCTTGTAAATCCTCCCGCACTTTTGTCTGATAATCAATTATATCCAAACAGCAGTGTTCCAAATTTACAGGCTCCTCGGGTGAGGCTGACAGAAAACTAGCTGGATTAAGGTTATGGTCTTGGGACAGTATTAAATCATCCTTTTCTAATAATATGGCCTCATACTTTAAAATTCTTGAATCTGTCAGCCATCTCCCAGCTCTCTGATTTAAGATAGATGGCACCTGATGAGGTACACTCACAATCAAACAGCCTCCAAAAGTGATTTTTCTACTTTCTTCTACTAGGAGGGCAGTGGCTGCCACAGCCTGTATGCAAGTTGGCCATCTTTTTCCAAATTCTGTGTGTTCTCACACACGCTTCAAATGGAGCTTTAATACTGACAAAGTGTGTCTCCAAGCATGAGGCTTGAGAGTTATTAACTAATAGCAATAATTATAAATGAAAGTAAACAACTTTAAAATTTTAAATGCAATAACCTTCCATAACTTTGTCTACTGGCTTCCCAATCATGCTAAACATTTTCTGAATTGGTATGGGGGAATAGATAGTTCAAGGTTCAACTTACCCATATTCCTCCCCTCCTCTTATTTTTCCTTTTTCCATACCTAAATCCAATCAATAAATACCTCTTCACATTCTTTCCCTTATGAATCCTTCCCTTCTTCTATCTTCCTTTTATATGAATATGGGAAGAAAGCAAAGTTGACTGACACATTAGCAAATTACAGGGGGGGCAGTCCCCTTGTCATAAGTACAGATACAGAGATTTAAATTAATGAACTGTCCATTTAGAGGTTCCATCTCATACAGCAGTCTGGGGAGAAATATCATCTTATGCAATTTTCTGATCTGGATGCTCCTTCAAACAGTCGTCAGCACAGCATCTCAGCATCTTCTTTTCTTTATCTTCTTGTAGAAATCCAGATGTCCACTCTCCTGCAAAACTGAACTTAATACCATCTTAGATTACCATTCCTATCACTCTTACAAAAATCAAAATTGAAACTTTGACGAATTGTCATTTTTTTAAAAAAAAAGAAAATTCACATTAAAATGCAGCTTCTACATTTCACAGTAAGTCATTATTAATTCCCTCATTAGGAAGATGAGATTTCACTAAGGAGTCAACACCAGGCTCCAGTACTTACATAAATACAATAAATAATCATTTTTAACACAGTGCACATCACATCATAGAACAATTCCAACTTCTGATCATGTGATGCTTCTTTTAAAGCATTTACAATATAGTCTACAAACCATTTTTCATTTAGCATTAACCAATTAGGACAAAATAATAACTATGCATGCTAGCCTCACAAGCCCTTAACCTAATCATCTCCACACTATTACTAAGAATTAGAGGACCCTAACTTATTGTTGTTGTTCTAAAGTCCTAAACCTGTTAGCTCAATGTTAGACTTAACCTCAGATGTTCCCCTACCAACAATCTATTATTCAACAGATCTGGTATTATTACTTATAAAACTTCTGATTTTAGGAATTTGCCACTAAGAGTAGGGACATTGCAGGGAAACATCTCCCTTACTTCATGTCAGTTCCAGGCAGGAGTAGATTGTCAACTGGCGTTCAGCCAGGCTTTAAGTCTGCCAGGTGTCAGTGGGGAAATTGAGTCAGGAAAATCCTACCTCAGCCCAGACTGAACAGTTGCTCTCCCGACCTTCCCATGAGATCCCCTTTTTGCAGTTCATACCAGCATCTCACAGGCTTATTGGCATCATGGATCAGTGGCTCAGACCACCTCTCTTGCTATCCACACCTGGAGTTAGACTCAGAAGAACAGTCAGTTAATAGTCCCACAAAAATCTTAAAATAGCAAGCTCCAATAATCAGTTTCAGACATGACTAATTTCACATTGGCCAAGGAACATCTTTGAAGCAGGTCTAAGTAGCCTACATGCCTTTCTATACGTGTTCTAGTTCCTGATTGAATAACAATCATAAGTCATTGCTCTAATAGATTTATATCTGTTTCCCAAACTACTTTATCCCTTTCTAACCCTGCTCAATCTAAAAGAATGAGCTACACATGTGATAAGTTCAAACACTAACTTGAATTTTTATGTTCATGTAATGAATTCAAATCAAATGAAATCAAATCAAAACAATCATTTAACTTTCAATGCTACCTACCTCTAAGAAAATTAGACTGAAATTCTTTCCCCAAACTGAAGATGCCTCTGATTTAGTCTCAGTAATTAATTCAGTTAATTGCTTTAATACTAATTGCTTTTACATCATTTTGTAACCTGTAAAGATCTCACTCCAAGTTGGGACCTTTGTCCATTACCCCAAAAAGTTTTAGTCCCATTTGTCTAAAGGCCCTGGAAAACTTCACCTTAAAAACTCCTTGGTTTTTTTTCCACGTGAACCGACTCTCCTAAGGCCCACTTTATCACTATACCCAAGTCTATTCTACTTCCCACTCTTAATTCTATCAGTCCAAATCTCCAGTTTACTGGCCACTCCCATCAAGACCATTCCTGGAGCTCCCAGACCACCTGGGGCCACCACCACCCCACCTTTTTTTTTGTAAGGGATTCCTTTCCTTGAATCCCCCTGTAAATAAAATACAATTACAGTTCACTTTAAATCCCAATCTTGTTCTATGGAACAATGATACAATATCTACTTATTCCCATTAGATTTAGAAAGAATGTTCCCAGAGATTTTATTTACCTCTTAGATCTTAAATTTGCCCTAAAGAGCCAATCACTGAAGATCATTTCTTGTACATTTTCAAATTCTCACCAAAGCAAGTTCTATATACAATCTCCTCAGCTGCTGGGGCTGCACTTGTTACTAGCCTGAGGACTGCTTCTTTCCCCCACATATTCACACAGTGTACCAGCTTTAGGTTTTAGCATTAGAATTACAAATGGCAAACATAATTTTGTAAGTGGTAACAAATTTTTTAGCTCTGAACCTGAACAATAAATTTCAGATGACATCAATTGTATTTTCATATCCTATTAGAGAAACTCGATTCTTCCCACTTTTGTAACTTACAAATATGAATTGGATAGGTAGGCCTTTCAAAAACCCATACGAAGGATTTTACAAAGTATTTCTTAATACAGCAAATATTTTTACGATTTATCACAATCCCCTTGAAACTAATTGACAGAAATCACAAGACCTAAACCCACAGCCTTTTCACATTTGCCCATAAACATTCTTTTACACAAAAATAACTTTAGAGTAAATGCTTGATTCATGGCAAAAACAATTTTAGCTAAAATTTCCTTTTCAACAGCAGAAATAAACTTTTAACATAATACATGCTCAGATGAAACAGGCTTGAAAATCACACCTACATATATATACCTGTACATTTTAAAAGCATTCTCATTTTCTTAATAAGAATGCTACAAGAAAACTCTTACAAAAAAACAATTCATAACAACTCTTTTTAACCAATTCACAAACTAGCTTAACAATGCAATTTCTAATACAATATTTAGATGGATTACCTAAAAATTTAAACTTATTTAAGTTTACTTAAAACTTAAAAGAAGCCATTAACCTATTCAGCTCTTTTTACAACCAAATGTAAGTTTCAAATTATCAAATTTCTATCACATCTTTTTAAAACCCCAATCTATATGTAATAAATTACAAAATTTAAAATCGTGTAACAGTTACATTAGATTAATGTTGCATCTAACAAATACCTATCCTTTTGTTAATGGATCTAACATTTTTGGCAGAAATGCTGCTGGGTGTCTCTGCCCTCCTCTTATTTGTGCCATGATTCCCAAGGCCACCCCTTTCTGGCCCTCCCACTCTGCAAAGAAAAAGAAAAACCTAAACTTATTATCTTTTTACTTTAAATACATTATCTGGCATCAAATATATTGATCTAATTAAACCTAAATCCAAAACTCTCAGCTCTAAGTTGCTTACTTGAGTTTTTTTTTACTTTCTAATCTTCTACTTACTTCCACCAAACTTTAATAAATTCTAACCTATCTGAAGCATTAAATTAAGAATGACACATTTCACCAATTCACAATTCCAAATACGACCAGAATGAATTCACTTAACTTTCTGTTATTTCCCATTACACTAAAATTTCTTCTTTGGGTGAGGCAGGAAATGGTTAAAAACAGAGACACACAGACTTTCATTCACACAGAAATACCAACACAACATATACAGACAAAACATTTAACAGAATAGAATAGGACATATAGGTTTAAATTTTTGTCACACCCAGTCCTCGGAGGAACCATATTTGGGCCAGATTGTGCCTCCTCCTCCAATGTCTTTTCACCCCATATGAAACAACAGTACTTAATCATCTTCTTCTACATTCTTTTCTCTATAATTTTGGTAATTCATGCCAATTTTGTAATCGGTTTCCCAAGGGACTATTTACCGGTATTTCTTCCTGACTCCACTCCGAAGCTCTATTCCTGGACTGCTTTTGTCTCATTTTGGTCGAGGGTTGTCGCCAACACCTCCGAGTCTGAGACTCAATGAATTGTGCTAGCTCCCTTGCTAGCTTCTCTTGCCAGCTCTCAGGTGAGGGTCGCCCGTCACCAGCAGTCACCCAGCAAACGTTTTTGGGGGGGCCCTTCACCCTGGGGTCCCGCAGTCCACTAATTTGGTTGGGAGTCGTCACCTTCTCCCCGAGTCTATCTAAGACTCAATGAATTGACCCCCAGACACCCCCCCCCACGCTTACCGCTGGGTCGTATATACGCATACAAGTTGCCTGACTGCAAACTTCAACACCAACTGGTTGGCATTTTTACACACTTCATAGCTTCGGAGTCTTTGGAGTCCTTATCTCTATTCTTTTCTGTCTTCACTGAGTTCCTCTGCTTCAGGTCGTTACCTTGCAGAGAGGGAGGCCCGGCAGCTCCTTTCAAGGACAATGGGGAAATCTCCCCACGGGTGCCCAAGTCCTTGAACTGAGCTGTCAGCCGTCTCTCAGAAAGGTCACAGATCCCGGTACGTGCCCCCAAACTGTGTGGGATGGCTCAGGTCCCTACATAAATCAATTACTCAGAGGCCTCTCAAAGTGATGACAGAAAAGAGATTTATTTGATTCTCGAGAATCTGGACAATCCCACAGCAGTTCACCTGGAGTAGGAAAGCCAAAGACAAAAATCAGGACAGTGATTTATAAACCCTAACGCAAGTCCCTCCTCCCCCCACTGACCATTATCCTCATTAGCTGAGGATATGGTCTTACATTCTAGACACGAAATCTAACCCAATCCCTTTGAAATGAAGACATAGAGGAATTACGCAAGTTTTGTCCAATCATTGAGACCCCAGTACACCACACAGTTTTATACCTTATATGGAACTATTCTATTCCAAAAACACTGCAGCCCCGAGCCTCCAGGCCCCACCTCACCCCTGGGAGAAAACCACAATCTGAGGAGTCTTCACCAAGTCTATCCCACTCAGAAGGAAGCTGGAAGGAAGTGGAAAGGGAGGGCATTTGGGGCCTAGGAGCCCATGTCCAGAGCTGTCAATGGCTTCTAGGCCAGTTGGCCTCGAGTGGACAGTGCAGGAAGGGCTAGGATGGGGAGTCAGGCTAGAAAGAGCAGGCTCTGGGTGCTGACCCTTGGTCTAACCCTAACCCCTCTGCCTGAGAGAATCAGCTCCAGGGGAGGGATGAAGGCACAGGAATGGTTTGTGGGGACCTGACCTGAGCTGCTAAGGAGACGGGGAGCCCTTGAGAAGGGGCTAGGAGCTCAAGTCTGCAGGCCAGGGTCAAGTACACACCTGCTCCGGATGGAGGTGGGGCCGATCTTGTGTGAGGCGGGACAGCACAGAGCTGTTTGGCAGGTGTCCAGAGGATGTGAAGGATGTCCAGGCTGGAGCTGGGACTGGCCTCAGGGCCAATGAGCTGCTCAGCAGATCGCACATCATGTGACTCTCCATTCTGGCAGTCTGGTTTTGCTCTGACCTTTACACACACAGAACCCCTATTCACAGTGTGAGGAGAGGGTGGGGCCGAGGTTCTGGAGTTGGAGGGGTGCAGCTAGCCTGGGCCCCTGCAAAACAGACTGCCTAGGAACAGAGCAGTTGGGCAGTCACTGGGTAGGGCTCCTGGACAGCCTGGCTTCAGGCCTGGTCACTCCCTGATACCCTGGCCTGAATACCTCTGAGGCAGTCATGGCCCAGCTATCTTTCACTCTCATCCTTCCTCATCTCCCTCCAGTGGTCCTCCAGCCTTTGCTGAAAAGCCCTTCCCAGGCAGCTCTAGAAGGAAAGAAGGAAGCGAGGGAGGGAGGGAATATTTGAATGCTATCTGTGTGAGGCGGTGCTATGCCAAGGGCTTCACAAATGCCATCCCTTGAGGCTTCTGGTTCTGAGAGCTCTCAGAAGAACCAGGCCCAAACTTCTTGGGTGGTTCTTCACCTCTACAGGTTCCTCCCTGAGTCCTCTACCAGCATGGCACCCCCAGTTTCTTCTTCTGATTCTCCCTTCTCTCGCTCCCCACTGGCTCTCGCCACCTTTACCGACACAGATGCTAGCACCTGGGCAGAAGGTTGACACTGACTTAGTCAAGGGGTCCAGACACCTGAACCCAGGGGACACTCCCACCCCATGGGGCTCCTACCATACTTTCCAGGCTTTTCTCCATTCCAGCTCCAATCTGAAATGTTTCTCAAGCTGGGTGCTCATTGTCCACTGCCCCCATGACTCTGTAAGTACTGGGGTGTTGGCCCCATCACATGTAATGCACGCTTGGAAGGCCCAAGCAGCTATATCCAAGTGATCAAAAGGTGTAAACCAGATGGGAACCAGTCTTTATCCAATTTGAAGTAAATACAGAGATTTCCTCATTGGGCAGGAAACATCTGATTGGTTGGAGAGAACCAGTTGCTCCCTGCGGGTCAGTTCAGAAGCAGAACAGCCAAGGCTGAGAGGGGTCCAGGCCCCTGAGGCCTAGAGGGTAGGTAAGGTGAGGGTTGGGGGAAGAAACCCAAAGGACCCATCCCTGCTACCCCTCATCTACCTGAGCCAGCAGAGATGGGGCTGCCCCCAAGGAGTGCCCGGAGTCAGGGGCTGAGACAGGTGGGCCAGGAATCTCTAAGGGCACTAACTGACCCTACACAGAAAGACAGATTTTTGACTGTTCCTTGAAGGGAGAAAAGGACAGCTCCAGTGACAGCAGCTGTGGGATCCCTTTGCCACATACATAGAGGACATGTATGCCTCAGCACCATCAATCAATCAATCAATCAATAAACATTTATTAAGTGCCTACTATGTGACAAGAACTGTACTAAATGCTGGGGATGCAAAAAACAGCCCCTGTCCTTGAGGAGCTTACAGTCTGATAATGTACAAACAACATGCAAGCAAACACAGGCAAAACAAGTTGTAAACAGAGAAACAGAAAACAATTACCAGAAGAAGGTCTCTGAGGAAGGCTTCCTGTAGAAAGTAGGATTTTAGCCCGAGCTTAAAGGAAGATAAAAGCTTGCAGATCAGTGATCAAAGGGTCAGCATTCAGGCATGGGGGACGATAGCAGGAGAGAATGTCCAGAACTCAGAGAAGGAGAGTCTTGTTCATGGAACGGTCAGGAAGCCAGGGTCACTGGGTCATAGTATGTGTCAGAAGTGTATGGGTGTTCAAGGCTGCTCATCCAACTGGCATTCAACTCTTACCTGTGGTTCCAAGAAGTCGGATCATTTGCAGAGGCCACACCTCCTGAAACCATCTCAGCAGACAGGCTAAGCCAGGTTGAAGGGAACTGAGAGGTCTCAAACCCATAGGTGAGTTAGGGGGTGTCTACCCCAAGCATGTGAAGACTTCCCCCAGCAGAAAGGGTGGATGAGAACAGTTTGTTCCAATGGCCATGAAGGTGGTAGAAGCAGGTGCCATGGAGCATTCAGAGCATGGGCAGAATCAAAGATGCCAAGGTCATCCACTGCATCCTGCGCCATCACTAGTTGTCCTGACTTGTCTCTGGACTTCAATGACCTTGGAAGACAGAGGCAGATGACTTTGTGCAACTGGGTCTCACTTCAATCCAGTTCATGTGCAAGTCAGGGCATTATCCCGAGATGTCATTATAACATGTCAGGAGTGAGGAGGAAGGAGCATGAGAGGGCTCTGAATGACAAACAGAGCATTTTCTATTTGATCTAGAAGATGATTGGGAGCTCCTGCATGTTATTGGGAGGGAGGGTAGCATGGTCAGTGCTGCACTTTAGGAAAATCACTTTGGTGTCTGAATGGAGGATGGACTGGGGTGGAGAGAGGCCTGAGGCACCCCCATCCCCTGACTCCCCCAGCAGCTGCTGCCACAGTCCAGGTATGAGATATGAGGATCTGCACCAGGGTGGAGGTAGGATTGGAGGAGAGAAAAGTGCTGCAGAGGTGAAATCTACCAGAGCCATTGCAGACGTGCATATGCTTGGCGCCATATTGGATGTGGGGGATGGGAGTGAGGAGTCCCTGGTGACCCCTGCCCAGGTGCTAAGGGAGTAAGAGTGTGGGTGTGCCCTCTACAAAGATAGGGAAGAAGGGAGGTGGAGATTATTTAGGGAGAAAGATAATGAACTGTTTCGGATACTTTTAGTTTAAGATGTCTACAAGGACAACCAGTTGGAGATGCTTGAGAGGCAGCAGTTAGAGATGCAAAGCTGAAGGTGAGTTGGGAGGCTGGGGAGATTTCATCCCAGGTGTCCCTCAGGGCTCTGGCTGAGTCCTCTTCTCCTTCCGGATGATCTCAACAGCTCCCATTGACGGAATGACTATCTGCGCTAGCCTTAGGCAGGTAGCCACAGTCTTTCATCCTCTGGAGCTGAACATACTGGGCCAGCCCCAGCCCCAGGTCTGAGAAATGGGTTGTGCTATGCCTAGCCCCTTCTCCTTCTGCAGCAGGAATGGGACTGCTGTCCCAGGGTAGTGAATTTTCCTTCTAGCCCACTGAGGACTCAGGACTGGGAGATGGGATTTAAGGACTCCAGGAATGCTTGGGGGAAAGAAAACCCCAGGCTTCTTTATATGGGGAGCATTGCCAACAAGCTTAGAGGAGTGAGGGCTTGGAGAATTGGCAGCAGGAGTGAGGAATCCTTCAGGTCTTTGGGGAGTCCCAGGGTGCTCTGTAGAAAGCAGCCAGAGCCAGAAGAATGAATGAAATGAGGATCCCCCCACACAAAGCCCAGTGCACTTGTCCCCCATCACTGTGGGGAGGCTCTAGGCTACTAGTTCTGTGTCTAGTCTATTGGTCCTCCATTCCCTGGAGACAGAGAGTCTTAGTTATGGCTCTGCTTGGACATGATGGCTCAGGATGTGATCAGAGGAGTCGAGCAGGGCCAAGGGAGACAGCCCAGGTCCTGTACCCCTGTGTCCTCCTTGCACACTGTGTTGCTTTTATGTGTTTGGGTCCACTTCCAGTCCTCCACAGTGGAGAGCCTGGTAAGGAAGCTGGGATTGACCCTGGAGGTCACTGCCTACTTTGTGCCCCAGGATGGTGTGCCTGCCTACCAGGGGCAGAAGGCACAGGACCTCTGTTTCCACTTCTGAGCCCCCAGACAAGGGATGGAGAGGGACCTGAGGCAGTAGTTTCACAGGGGAGGGCTAAGCTTCAGCCTTCCCACAGTGTTCCTCTTGTAACTGGCAATCTTTGTTAACTATACCCATTTTCACTGCAGGCTCTCTGAGAATTCCTGAGGCATGGGGAAAGGGAGCCTGGGAGATCTGGGCAGGAGCAGGCATTGAGATTCTGAAGAACACAGGGCATATAGATGGAACTGTGGGGGGTGGGGTGAAGCGTGAACTGAAGGAATTAGAGGCTATTAGGTGGCTCGGTGGCCTGGGCCGGGAGGCAGGAAGACCTGAGGTTGAATCACTTCCTAGCCTCCGTGCCTCAGTGTCCTCATCTGTGAAATGGGGATAATAATAGGACCTCCCTTCCTTGACTGTAAGGATCAGATGAGGCGATACGTGTAAAGCACTTTCACACAGTGCCTGGCACATAGTGAGTGACGGGGTACAGAAGCTGGAAACCTCCTTGAATTCCCCTTGAATCTCACCACGTAACATGGCCTTTCATACTCAGATCTGTTCCCCTTAACTTAGCCTGGCCCTCCCTTGATTACTTCCCACCCAACCCTCCGATGTCTGATACCTTCCAATTGCCTCCAGGTGTTTCCCACCCTTGATTATATGACCTGTTAACAGAGTCCCATCAATCCTCCTTAGACCCTCCCAGACCACTGGATCACCTCTAGGTCTTTCCCACGTTCCTCGGGCCTCCATGATGGCTCTGATTCAATCCAGCTCTCACTCTGTCTAGGTGAGATTCTGTCTGGCCTGCTTGTCAATACAAGTGGCACAAATGGTTAGGTTCCTCAATTCAATATGGCGAATCTTTAATAAACTTTGATTTACTTTGGCTGGAAAAAGGCTTGAATCAAATTAATTTGGCAGCACTTGGCATATTTTGGGGTCCCAAGCACCCCAAACTTCAACAGAGAGCACCACATGTGTGCTGGCTACTAGAGAGCAGGCCCTGGGCCTCAGCCAGGGCCAAACTTCACACCCTTGACACCTGCTCTAGGTCAGTCCTAACTGCTCATGCCCTGCCTAAAACCAGAGACGAAAAAGGGATAGGGCATGGGCAGAGCCTGGCATGGGCAGGCACCAGTTCTGGCTCCTTGCTTAGATGCAGACACTAACTTGGGACCTTTGGAGTCATTCCTGTCTTTGAGCCTTAATCTTCCTGTCTGTGAACTGGAGAGGAGGGTCCCTTCCCTACCCAGTGGGTCTCACTGTACACCCCTCCCCCCGCTTTTCTAGTTTTACAACACACACACACACACACACACACACACACACACACACACACACACACACACACACACACACACACACACACACACGTACCCTGCCCATGCATGCACTCTCCAACCCAACGACCTCCTGGCTGTCTCACAAACACTAACTTCCATCGATTGGCCAGGTCATTCTCTGGTTACTCCTCTCCTTCCTCCTCTGCCTCCTGACTCCTCCCAGCTTTCTCTCAGTCCTATCTAAGCTCCCCACCCCCTATAGGAAGGCCCCCCCCTCCTGATTCGATGACCTCTCCCTAATCTGTCCAGTTTGTTGTTAGTTTGGACACAGTTGTTTGCTGGTCTCCCTGGTCAGATTGGGATTTCCTTGAGGACTATCTTTGGCCTTTCTTTGTATGACTCCTGCTTAAGACAATATTAAGCACATAGTAGGCAATTAATAACTCCATGGTGCAGTGGGTAGAACTCCCAGCCTGGAGTCAGGAAGACCTGAATTCAAATCTGACCTCAGACATTTGCTAGCCATGTGACCCTGGGCAAGTCCCTGTTTTCCTCAGTTTTCTCATCTGTAAAACTCATCTGTAAAATGAGGTGAAGAAGGAAACCACAGACACCCTCCAGTATCTGTGCCAAGAAAACCCCAAAGGGCAGCCCCAAGAGTGGACAGAATTGGAAATGACTCAACCACAACAGAGGGACTTAATCAACGTTGATGACTGAGCAGATAAGGAAGGAAAGTCTCCAAAGTTGGGGCATGGGCTTGTGTGACAAATGACAGATCTGTAGGAAGGGCCGCCAGAGAGGGCAGCAGGTGATCTCTGAGAGTGGCAGCCCCCCAAATTGAGCCCAGGCTGATCCTTAAGTCCTCACCAGGTCCTTCTGGAAGCCAGAGCTTGGACTTCATTGTCCCATTTCTGGTAACCTGAGGTCCAAGCTGCTGCCAAGGATACACAGGGACAGGCTTTCTTTAAAAATCCAGTGAAGGCAATGAATGTCACACCCACCAGGTCTAGACAGCAGGGAGAAGACTGGCCCTCCCAGCAGTCACTGCTCTTGAGTGCTGCTGCTGGCAGTTGTTGAGGCTGGGGTCATGAGCAAGTGGGACAGGCAGAGGTGAGGAAGTGCCATCACTGCTGGTGGCCATAGCTGGCTCCTTGCTGCCCGGTGGGTATGGGGAGGGTCTAGCCCTGGCTCAGTAGCCAGCTGCCTCCCCATGTTTCCTCTCATCTGATTCGGCGTAGATGCAGCCCAGTCTGTCTCTGGCCACAGCCTGGACCACGTTCAGCCAGAAGGTCATGTTTTGATCCTCATGTCCACGGTCAATGAGCCCATCCTGGACCTCCTGTAGCAGGAGGCAGTGGGCAAGAAAGACCTGGCCTGAGGGCTGTCAGCTGCTTCCCTCCCTCCCATACCCATGAGCAGCTCCCCTTCTCCACCCTGGCAGCTACCTGGGGATGAGGGTCCCCTGGGGCACCTGAGAGTGGCACACCAGAAAAAGCAAGGCCCAAGAGGGGCCCAGTGGGGTGGGGGCAGGGTGGGGTCCAAAATACTCACCTTATTAAAGCCTGGCTCAAAGAGAACCTTGGTTGTGGGCCTCACATAGAGAATCTTTGCCGCAATGGCTTCATGGAGGTCCAGACCAAACCACAAGTTGTTCATGATGGCCTGGATATAGGAGGGAAGGGCATCAGTGACAGGGCCCTGGGCACTGGCAGGAGATTGGGTACAGGGCCACAATTGTGGGCATGGATACCACACACTGGGCAGGAGATGCCAGACACTGGGCAAGGCAGGCTGTGCTGCCAGTGGTCTTCCACAGTGTATAACTGGAAAGGCCCTTGGCATCACTGAGTGTTGCTGGTACCCTTGCCCACTCAGGGGGGCCGCAGCAGTGCCAGGGCCCTGACTCAACTAATCCCTTCTAGCATTGGACACCAGGCCCTCATCAGTGGGCACCAGGAATCTGGGCTAAGGTGAGCTTTATGCCTTGGACAGATGAGGCAAGGGGCAGGCCTGGTATTGCAGACACATGGGGAGGAATTGGGGCCCCTCCGGCCCCAGCATGTGACCTGCCACCTCTAGGTTGCTTGGGGATAGGCATGGACATAGGGTGGGGCTCAGTGCCCAGGCTGTCAGGGAGGGATGAGCAGACAAGCATGGCTGACACACTCACCAAGGCCGTGGCTGGAAGGATCAATTGCCCTCCAGAGCCCCCGATCACCAGCTTGGACTTCTGATCTTTGGAGATCAAAATGGATGGTACCATCGAGGAGGGGGGCCTTTCCCCTGGAACTGACAGAGAGACTCGACTTCACTGACCAGCAATTCCTCCTTGGCCTCTCAGAATCCCCCAGGAAGAGATCAGAGGAGCTTCTCAGGGGCTTGCTCCCCTAAGGGGGAGTTCCAGCAGCTGTAGTAGCTGGTCAAGCTGCTCCCATCACCCAGCTCTGATGGCCCAAGAGAGCAAAAACTGTCCTCTGCAGTCTCCTCAGGGTCCAAGGGGAGCCCTGTGGCCACAGGCAAAGACCTCCTGCTGAATTGAGGACAGCCACCAAAGAGCTGTGGATCATGGTCGGCCAGGGCAGCTGCCTTAGGCAGAGAGCTCACTCCTCTGCCGCAGATAATTGGGGCTTGGCACCACTGGGGGGGACCCTGCTGAAGAAACTTGGTGCTTCTCCCTAAACATAACTGGCTCCATTTGGAGCAGCATGTGCTGGCATTCAATTTCTTTCTACCTCCCTTCCCTCCATGAAAGGACTCTGAATAGTGCCAGGGACTCACCCACCTCTCTTTATTTTGTCTGGCACTTAGTAGGAACTTAGCGAATACTAATGAACTAGCTGACTGGTGAGAAGCATCTGCTTATGAGACAGAGGCAGACAGATGGGAGAGAGGGTGTCCTGGGGAGGAAAAGAGCCAACCTGGCTCTGCAGGATTGCAGAAGGCAGGACAGGGAGGGGTCTCTGCCTTCTTGGCTTCTAGGGGCAGTCCCAAGGGGCTTGGAGGTGTTCTACTACTGCTCAGAAGCTCCCACCAGCTTGCCTCCCTCTGGATGATCACTCCATGTCTACGTGCTTTCAAATTTAATTAGCTCTTAGAAACCGAGTAAGGGTACATCTCAAGGACATCTCCTCAAAATGGGACATACTCCCCCATGAGTACAGGGTCTAGGAGCTCAGGAAGTAGAGGGGCTAATGCACAGCTCCTGGTTGGAGAGAAGTCCTTTTCTGCCTGTCACAGGGTCATCCCAAAGTTCTCCTTTTGGTGCTCTCTTCATAGTCACTATTTCCATCTGGTCCTTGGCTCCTGGTGTAGACTCTGTGGATAGCCATCCCTGATCCCAGGACACTACCGGCCCCCCATGAGAAGTCCAAAATCTTCTGACCTTTTGACGTTTGTGTGGTCATCCTCTAACTGAAGAAGGGGAGGTTGAGGAGGCAGACAGTCCTCTGCCAGGGCTGTGCCAGGTGAGGCCAGGGCTGATGTAGGTCTCTACCTACCTCTACCAATGCCCGTTCTTTCAGCCCGATTGCTCTGGTATCCCAGCCCTACAAGGTGTGACTGAGTCTCTGTAAGGGATCACCACGTACTTCCTGTGTAGACCAGTTTTCCTCCTTTCTAATGACTTGAGGATTTGTGGTGCCTCTGATGGATGGCTTCAAAAAAGATGTCACCTGATAAAATGCTTGGGGGTCTAATCAGTCATGGACTCCTAAACTTTTACTCCTTCTCTCCACCCCCCATCCATGACATTGACCTTTTGCTGCCTTTAGCCAGTGGGCTGGAGTGAGATTGGCCACAGAACTTGTTCGTGTTCTGGGCAAGTCTAGGGCTTTTGGATGGTCTTCCTCAGTGTTTCCTTCCAAAGAGTTTCAGGAAAAGTCTATGGTTTACAGCCCAAGACCACATTCAGTAATTAACATTCTTCCACTTTCCTCCAAGTCCACATTCAGTAATTAACATTCCTCCACACTGAGTCCTTGGCAATAAAATTGAACAAATGATCATTTTGCAGAATTCTAATAGGTTGGAGCAGATCGCTAACAGTCTCTGACCCACAACATAATATGGAAAAGAAAAATCAAACCTTCTTTCTCAGAAGGAGACCTTCTGAGAAAGTTCCTTGACCTCCAAGTTCCTGGAGCACATGGGGATTAGGAACATGTTCCTGGAAGCTATCCCTTCACCCCTAGATGAGAAAACAAGTTGCTGGGAGAGAAAATGCTTCCAAAATTCCCTCAGGGAATAAAGCCACCTAAACAGAGTCCAGTCGAAATTTCTAGGCATCCTTTCTATCCTCGTCTAGTTGTTTTTCAGTCATGTCCGACACTTCCTAACATATTTGGGGTTTTCTTGACAAACGCACCAGAATGGTTTGCCATTTCCTTCTTCAGCTCATTTTACAGGTGAGGAAACTAAGGCAAATACGGTAAACTGACTTGCCCAGGGTCACACAGTTGGGAAGTGTCTGAGGCTGGATTTGAACTCAGGAAGAGAGACGTCTTTATTCTAAGTCCAGAGGTCTCGACACTACGACGCCACCTAGCAGTCATGCTGTGCCATCACCAGTTTCAGAATCCAAGCCCATTTCCTCTGGGTCCTTGTACTAAAAGTCAGAAGACTCTGGCCCCCTCGTGGCTGTCCTGGGAACAGCGATGACTGTCGGCAGCCTCTACACCAGGAGCCCAAGACACCTCCCACTCTCCGCCTGTGTGGGTAAATCCCAATGGAGTTCTTAAGTCACCTTTCCACAGGACAAGTGGGTCCGATCAAAGAGAAACACGCTCAGAAAAGTCTTCAAAGAGATGTGGGGCTCCCCCAAGGTCTTAAGCACCTAGGGTGGGCTCCTTGGGGATCCTGAGCCATCAGGCAAAGCTTATCCTATGGACTGGGAGACACCAAGGAGCTCAAGAAAGGCACCTGAATGCGTGTCCCCTTCAGCAAATCTCCTAGGTCTGCTTAAGGATAAACCATGAAGGTCTGTGAGGGATCTGGGCCAAATTTAGGGGTGCTCCAAGTCTCACCTTGGGCACAGCACTAAACAAACATTGCGTAAGCATCCAAGGAGAGGAAGGTCTGACTTGGAAGGAGACCCAGGGAAAACTTGCTACTCTTCAGTTACAGTTTAAAGGAAAAACGGAGGAGTTGTATTATTTTTTTCCCTTGGACCTTGGAATCTTGACTACCCATTAACTAGAATTCCAGCTGGTGAATCTCCCTCATGAATCTTACAAACATGACACAATGAGACCCCACTACCCACCCGGTGCAGCACAGGGTGTGGGGCTGCCAACCCTCCTTTCATGGGGCAGGCTGGAGGGCATCCCCTGGTGCCCCCACAGGAGAGCTTGGTCAGTGTGGCTGACGATGGGACAGCTCATCTCTCCTGCTTAGAGAGGAGTGTCATCCTCTGTCCAATGAGGACGTTGCTGGCATGCTCACAGGAAGTCCAAAATCCTCCTCCTTTCTGAGGTTGTCGAGGTTGGGGAGGAGACAGAAGCCCATCCCTCCTCCAGGACAGCTGGACTCCCAAATTCTCCAAAGCCCAGATTCAGAAGTGGCTTGCTGTTCTATCCAAGCTCCATAGGGCCCAACTGAGGCTCCTCAACCAACTGCAATGTTGTACATTTTCTGTACAGTCATTTCATTTCAGCCCGTGGCTTCACCCCTTTCACACTGATTTAGCTGAATGCCTCACCTTGTTGGACAGAGGTGTTCTCACTTGGTAAATGGAGGTACTTTTAGAAGAGTAGGATGGGTGACTGAGTCAACTGACCTGCCATTTACATTAAATCTCTCTCCTAAGGATCTGGCATTTAAGACATAAGAGGAATTAGCACACACATGTAAGACCAGAGACCATTCCAATGGCTAATTGGTCACAAACCAATCTCAAGAGAAGAATTGCAAGTTGTTAGCCATGCTATGTGAGATCATTCCAAATCACCAAAAAGGGAAATGCCACCCTAAACAATAACCCCGAGGTTTCTCCTCACAGCCAGCCATCTGGCAAAGATGCCATCAGATGACAAGAGTCAGTTGTGGAGGGGCTGTGGAAAGACCCCTGTGTTGTAGGTAGAGCTGGGAATTGATCAGACTGTTCCAGAAGGCGTTTTGGGATTATACTTTTAAAAAAATGACTGAAGACTCCGCAGTCTGACCTAGAGAGGTCGTGGCTAGACATGAGTCCCAAGGAAGGTGCTTCCTGTGGTATTTTCTTCTAGAGAACCAATAGCCAATTACCTGCATCTGAGTACATCTGGCTCTACGTGTGTCCTTCCTCATCCCAGGTTCCTTTGGGCCCAGGAAGGTCTCTAGCCACCTGCCTATATACAGTAGGTGCTTCATAAATGCTTGGTCTCACCTGGATCCAGAAGCTTGCTGGAGCCTGGAGTTGTCCTCCAGCAGAGGTCCAGTAGTTGGTTGTTGAGAATGAGGCCAGTCTTTGGAGAGTACACCATGGAGCCAAACCTGGGTAGACAGAAGTAGGGCCCAGTTGGGCAATGCCCCTCACTCCCCTTCCCCACTTGGAGCAACTGCCATCAGCCTGTCTGATCTCAGGCTCTCTTCCCTGCTTCCACTTCTGTATTTCCTTAGGCCAGGAATGCCCACTCAGCATCCTTGGCATCAGTCCGGGCTGGGGGCCACGTCTTAGGTGGATCATACTCTAGCCATGAGGACTCCCTCCCTTCTGAAATCTCTCCTTGTTCCTCCTCTGCTCCAGCACCGCCTTTGTCCTATGTGACTCCATCTATCTGGAGTGCCCGCCACTCCATCCACCTTCCTGGGCAGCTCCCCTGACTTTCTCAGACCCTCTTCCTCCTATCATGGTTGATGGTTCATTTGCTTGACCGTCCTCAGCTTGGGCCAGTCTCAGGATCTCCCATTTTCCACAGCCTGCCTTGGCTAGGACCCTTCCTTTCTCCTCACATCTGCAGCTGGCCTCCCCTGGCTCAGACTGGGCACTCCCTGAGGGCAGGGCCTCGGCTACTTCCATCTCCTAACTGTGGGTCCTCCTGGTCACACATCACCCTCCCATCTGCCCCGGGCTCCTCCTTTTTAAGTCCCACAATGTCATAGATGGGACCATCTCATCCAAGTCCCCTTCACAGGAAACAGAGACTTCAATGCTGAGAGATGGGCCACAGGTCAGAGGGCACCCTGGTCCTTGGACCCCAAGTCCTCCATCATCCTGGGGCATACTATTGTGGAGGCCAAGGTCCTGGTCTGAAGTCTCTGGATTCTCAGGAATGCTCCCAGCCCTCTTTGAACAGCCCCCTTCAGGGGGGGCTCCTGACTTTCTGAAAGGAAGAGACTTAGCCTTGCTAAATGTGGGAGGCCACCGGTGTTTAGGCTGCCCTTGAGAGATGACTTTGTCTGCCCTGGATCAGCTCCAAAGGGGGGCAGCAAGAGAATTCTGGGAGCTGGTTGAGGAAGCCTCTGCTCCAGGGCTACTGGCGCCTGTGTTCTGGTCTGATTGTCTTTTGTTTCATGAAATGCTGGTGGACAGTATTCAGGCCATGGACCAGGGGCACGGGTTGTCTGGACCCCTCACAAAGCGGGAATGCTTCTCCTTACACAGTGTTGGCTGCAAGACAGAGTTGGGCCTTTGTCCTGGGAGGGCATCTGTTCACATCTGCTGCCCAGCGGGCAGCCAAGAGAAGTTGACATCTCCCTGCCCCTCCTTTCTTCATGTGTGAGCAGGTTCTGCTGCCCTCTGCTCCTCCTCATTGGCCACTCATGTCACAGACCACTCCTGACCCAGCAGCTGTTGCCATGAGCTGTGCCTTCCCCTTGCTTCCATCTTGTGACTCTGGATGCTGTGGTTCCCACCTACCTGCACATGCTGGACACACAGTAGTGCCTCCCGGATGTTTCCATGGGACTCCTTGGGCAGTGTCCTCCCTCCTCACAACCATGTGCCCTGGATGCCCTTTTGAGGCTGCCGCCTCCTGAGGGAAGCCCACCCTGATCTGAGGCAAGTGGAATTTTCTCCCTCTGCAGATGCTCAGGAGCCCACATTCTTAAGTAGCTTCTGGTCTGGACACACACCTAGACCACCCGGGGAATGGCAGGGGCTCTGTTGGAATCACGGAGCCCTCAGTGTCCCTGCAGTGGCCTATAAGCTCCATCCTCTCTCCATCCAGGCAGATGAAGAGCCCAGACTGGCCCTACCCTGTCCAGGCCCTGGGAATCATGGCTCAGACTCTGGTTATCTTTCAGGGGGTTCCCTCTGATCTTAAGATAGGAGGGTCCTCATGGGCCTTGGTTCTCAGCCATTCCAGCTTTGAGGAGCTATGCCAGCCCACGGCTCATAGAGGGGAACAGGGGGGGGCTTGCAGAGGAAGGTGATTGATGATGCCCAGCATGGTGCCACCCCCACGAGCTGCCCACTAGCCTCTGCTCCTTCCCCCTGGTGTCAGAGGATGGGAAGCCCTCCCTCTGCTCAGCCAAGGCTAACCCCTCAACCTCCCCTGCAGGGAGGACCAGGCAGGCCTTCTGTACTCACGGGGTGTTGATGGTGCTGGTGGCAGATACGGCACTGCCATCCGGTCCCAGGACAGCCACATGCGAGGTACCCGCCTCTTGCCCACCCACTCTGGTCAAGCTGATGTTGTAGTAGCTGGGTGTGTGGTTGCCCTGGGGGCTGATCAGATCCCGGACTTTCTGGGCCAGTTCCTCAGTCAGCAGGTCCAGGTACACATCCTAGGCAGGGTCAGAGGGGCAGCTGAGGCCCCTGGAGCCTTGTCTCAGGGCTCCCCAGAGGGGATCAGAGTCACCCTTCTACACACACTCACTTTACAGACCAGAAGACTGAGGCAGCCCAGGGAGGGGCAAGCCGTGCCCACACTGGGAAGAAGGCTCAGGTAACAGAAACACCCCAGCTTGGTTGAGGAGATAGGAGAGCAGGCTCCAGCCAGCTTCGCCAAGTCAGGGGCCTTCGTGGGACCAATCCCACATCCAAGGCTCTAACCCAGGCCCATTGAGTACAGCCGTAAGGTTGCCTCCCCCTCCCGGGAACTCTGGGAGAATGACTAGGACCGCCAGGGGTTCACTTTGTGTTCTGAGTTCAAACCCTGCATGTCCCAGGCTCAGGACCACAGACACTCCCACGGGATGACCAGTATGATACAGCCTCATAGGTGGAGACACTCTGGAGCCCTGGTCTCTGCCAGGGCCATGGCCCTGGACCTCTCCCCTCCTGAGAAAGAGGCCATGGGGGGCTCCAGGGCTCCATCTCTGTGTGACCTTGGACCAGCCCCTTCGTAGCCTGAGCCTCAACTTCCCCTTCTGTAAAATGGGGGCCTCAGGCATGGTGGTGCTGCTGTTGGGCCTGCTCCAGGTCCTCACCGGGGGCTCTGGGTAGCTTCGAGGATCCCTCAGTTTCCACTTGAGTGCACTGGCAAACTTCAGAGTCTCCACCACTCGGTGGTAAGTGCTGACCTTCCCCTCGGACTGGGCCAGGGCGTCCTGGGGAAAGTGAAAGCCTGGAGGCAGAGAGAGAGATGATGGTGCTAGTGCTCCCTCCCAGCTCTGGCACCATGCCTCAGCTTTTACCCCCCCTTTGTGGCCAGGCCAGGAACTCCATCCATCCTTGGTGAGCGGCCAGGCCAGCCCCTCACCCTCTGCCCCCAAGGTCCTCCAGAGAGCAGAGGAGTCAGAAGAAGGAGCCCTTAGGAGAGAGAAGACAGTGCCCAGAAAATACCAAGGTGGGGAGTCCTGCTGTGTGAGTGGGACCTCAGGCGAATTCCTTCGGCTGGAAAATGGGGACATAAATCCTACCCTTGCCTCCCTCACAAGCTGGGTGTGGAGGAGTAACCCTCCAACAGCTTCGGAAATGAGTCGTTGTGGGTCCATATCTCTTTGGGGCATGCACCCTTTAGTTAGAGCCTTGCTGAGAGACACCTCAGGGATGGTCTAGACCAGTTCATCCTGAGCAGGAATCTGTCCCCTCTACAACAAGCCTCTGGAATACCTCCAGGACAGGGTGCTCACTACCTCCCCTTCTCTCCTCTGACACTGCCCTCATCCCCTCAGGCCTAGACTCTTGCAATAACTCTTGGGTGGGGGGGACTGCCTGCTAACCCTCGCTTTAACTCCTCCCTCATTCCCCCCATTCCATAACTCCAGAGGCTCTCCATTGCCTCCAGGATCAAATACAAAACACTCAGGTCAGTGTTCAAAGCCCTTCCTAAGTTCCTCCCTTTTCAGTCTTCTTACTCCTTTCTCCCCCTATGTACTATGAGATGGCAGTAGCCCTCCCGGCCACCCCTCCAGCAGCCCCTCCATCCTGGCATCCTCTCTGCACCTGCCCACCAGGACAGCTCCCACTACTGACTCCAAGCTGGCCTCCTCCAGGAAGCCATCCCTCTGTTCACTAGCCCGTCTTTACACTGTGGGGAGCTTGCTTTTCGATTGCCAGCAGTGCCTTGCTGGCCTTTTTGTGTGCTCAGCATGGTGCCTGGCACACAGTAGGAGATTAATAAATGCTTGTTGACCCATCCCTCCAGGTCTCTGCTGACCTCATTAAGAGTCCAGTCCACTGCAGATCCTGACAAATCTCTCCAACTCCCACCCCTCCTGAGGACTTTACAGAGGGAACAATCTTCTACTGAGCACGTACTGCACGCCAGGCCTGTGCTAAGGTGCGTTTTCCGCCTATGACCTCCTTTGATCCTCACAACACCTTTGTGAGGGAGGCACTGTTATTATCTCCCTTTGTCAGATGGGGAAACTGAGGCAGGCAGTGGGTCTTGCCACAGCAAGAGTCTGAGGCTGGATTGGAACTCGGTCTTGCTGAGTGACTCCAAGTCCAGCGTGCCCCCAATCTACCTTCTCTGTGCCTCACGAGACTTAGACATCACCCTTCTCTCTCTCCTCTCAACTCTCAGACACCTCTCCTTGGCAGGCTCACCCCCTCCCTCTCTGCAACTCCAGCAGTGGCCCCCACGGCAAAGGGGGTCTGGGAGGCATCTAGGAGGGAGTGTGCCAGGGCACCGGCCTCACTTTCTCCTCCGGAGTCATGTGGGTCCTGTGACCAGATATTCATTTGGACACCTGGACATGGCCCAAGATGCCCTGGGGAATCCAGGCCCTTGTAGGCTAAGGTCCTTTCACTTTGAGTGAGATATACCCATTCAGTGAACAGGCCTCTTTAAGAAGTGAGTCCCAGGATGGCCCCTTTCATTAGAAAGAAAGAAAAAAAAAATCACACCGTGAGGGACAGACCCTCAGGGCTACTGTTCCCAAGAGAAACAGTTACCATTGACATTCACTTTGAGCCAGGAGGGCCCAAAATGTAGCCATGAAGTGGAACCTGGGCGGGGACCTGGGGGGCTCCAGTCTATGGACTTCAGAGCAAACTGAGTCCAAGGTACTGAGAAAGAAGGGAAGGAAGAAAGGAAGGAAGGAAGGAAGGAAGGAAGGAAGGAAGGAAGGAAGGAAGGAAGGAAGGAAGGAAGGAGAAAGAAAGGAAGGAAGGAAGGAAGGAGAAAGAGAGGAAGGAAGGAAGGAAGGAAAAAAAAGAAATCTAGCCAGTGAACTCCCAGTTAACTGTTTTAGTCACCAAAATTTCCCTTCCTTTGCAGAGGAGAGAGGGGGAGAGGTCGAGCTGAGTCACCCACTGGTACCCTCCCTCCCTCCCTCCATTCCAATTCAACCACAAGTCACTGTATCGTCTCCCCATGTCTTGGTCCTCTTCTAACTCAAGGAGAGAAAGTCAGAGGGAGGTGGTTAGCCCTGGGGAGAGCTGGACAAGCCCTGGCCTCAGGGGACTGGCTGTGTCCTGGGGCAGGAGGAGCAGCCAGGACAGACCACAGCTCAGGACCAGGTGGGCGGGCATGTGAGTTTCGCCCTCCCTGGCTCCGGCTCACCTTTGAGCACATTGAGGATAAAACTGAGGATGGCCCCTCCTGCGGGGGGTGGAGGCGAGTACAGAGTGTAGTCCCCCAGGTTCAGGGTCAGAGGCTTGACTACCTCGGCTTGGAAGCTGGCCAGATCCTCCTTAGTCAGTATGCTCCCTGCATGGGGCAGGGGGACAGAAGACAGAGAGGTTACTTCTGGGCCCACATCACCTGTCTAAGTCAGCTCTGGGTCTCCTCTGAAGCCCCTGAACCCTCAACTGAGAGTCTCTGATGCCCAGCCTTCCTCCAATTGCCTGCCTCCCCCAAAGCTACAGCTCCTTTTCCTTTCCTTATGCCATCATGACTGGCCACTGAGTGACAGCTCAGCCCCCAGGGAGGACCTACCTGCTTCCAAAGGCCTGGCACACACCCAGTAGGCACTTAATAAATGCTCATTGACTGACTGACAGACCTCCTGCCTTCCCAGCCTCAGTCTCACTCTCTCTCCACTTAGTGAGGAAGGGCCAGGAATCAGGAGGGAGGGAGGTGGACCCCTAGCGCTGTCTCCCCATAGAGCCTGTCACCTTCCCAGTGCCTTTCATTCTAGGATATCAAAGCACACTCTCCCCCAGGTTCCCTGTGATCCTCTAGAGGCAGTGACCTTTTCTGGCTGTCCCTTGTGCTCCCCCGTGCCTGCCCAAACTGGCTTCAAGCCCAGCCATGGCCCCACTTTGGGCTGATCACTGGTCAGTGGCATGGCTGGGGTGGAGAGGGAAGGGGCCTAGCATGCCTGGTGCAGCAGAATCAGCCCCAGACAGGTCAGAAGGCCAGGTCTGAGGATTTGTTTTTCATCTTTCCCTGGAAAGCACCCTGCAAACTTTAGGGCCTGTGACCAAGGGCTGGAATGCTCATGGGTGCTTTGAGATCCTAGGATGAGATCTCCTCCTTGGGGGGGGTCTTGGGGCTATAACTGTGTGGCCTTTCTGGAGACACACAGCCCCTGGCAACAGAGGCAGCCTGGGAAGTGATGGGGGGCCCTTGGTCCTGGTTTGGGGGCACCCAAGAGACCTTGAGTCAGGGTGCAAGGTGGGAAGCCCACCTTCCATGGTGAGGTCAGCCAGAAGATCCTCAGCTAGAGAACCCTTGTAGAACTCATCGGCGCCCTTCTCAGCCACAGTATCCAGGGTGCGTGCCAGCGCAGGCCACACCAGAGACTCGCCTTCTGCCAAGGGCTTTTTTCCATTGAAGAAGAGCTGGCTAGGAAGGTAGAGGGTGGCAGCTGTAGTTGTCAGGGGCACTGAGGGCACCAGGGAAGCCATGGAGGGAAACTGAAGACCCAAGAGGGCACAAGATCTGCCCAGGGTCAAACAGTAACCCAGGGGCAAAGCCTGGTTGGACCTCGCACCTCAGCTTTCCATCAGGGCCAGGTGCCACAGTACAGTGTCCCTGGGACAGGGGTGATCCTCACCAGAACCATTCAGACAGGTTGGCCCCTCCAGCTGGCTTCCTCCTCCTTCTCTTCTCCCTCCTCTAACTTTCAAAGGTCAGGATATGACTGACTTGCCCTCCCTGCTTTGGTCACTCTCCTCCTTCCACTTCTAAGGCTGGCACCGCCTTCTCCCTCCCTGCTTACTCCTTCTCTGCCTCCATGGTCAGATTTCCATCTTCTCCTTGAGCATTTAGCATGGGCACCTCCGGGCTCTTGCTTCCTCTCCCTTGGTTCTCTCTTATTCCAGCCTCTTTGCAGACGATTTGTAGGAGTCCCTCCTCCAGCCCTGACCTCTCTGCTGAGCTCTGGACCTGCTCCTGGCCAACCTGGCTGCTCTGCCTCCTGCTGCCCCTCACATCCTCCCTGATGCTGATCTCTGATCTGTCTCTGCAGCCTCCTTAGCATCCCTTTCCCTATCGCTGGGCAGGTTTTCCCACCTCTGTCCTCTGCCCTCCAATCCAGCTTCTAGTCACTCAGGGGACTCCTTGTTACACACTAATGATCGCCCAATACCCCTCTCACATCTATGCTGAGCACTCGGCCTTGCCTCCTGATCAGGCTCCAGATTCCTTGACTCAGCATTTGTCTTTTAGAGCCTGGTATCCCCTCATCTTCCCTGGTGCCCCCTCATCTTGCCAACCTTATTTCATGTTTTCCCCTTCCTCACCCTCTTTACTTCAGCCAAAGGGATGTGAGAAAGGAATTTCATTGTTCTGCTACCAAAGCAAATAATAAAGAAAGTAGCCCCCTGTCCTTGGGAACTGACCAGGATCAAGGTGCTCTGGCTTCATGAGCCTTATTAATATGAACTGACACACCCCACATAAAATGATCCCTCCATTTTCTGATCACGGATCCCATGATCTGGGAGGGGAAACAGGCTTGTAATGGAAGCATCAGAAAGCTTGTAACCCTGAGGCGTCTGGACCAATCATGACTCTGAGAGGAAGTCTGACAGTATTTAGTCCTGTTCTTGCTTCTGTACTGTGTGAATGTTCTTTGTGAACAGCACCCACATCCCAGGATGAGTAAAAACAACCACTTTCCTCTGCCTACTCCGTTTTTGAATCCTTTCCATGAGAATGGTGTGTTTCTCACAATTTGGTGCATGGGCCAGGAAATGAGACTCCAGGGGGTAAGTAAACAGATAGAGGGCAGAGCACTCCAGCTCAGTCTTGGAGCCATCCTTTTATCCAGGGAGGTCTAAGTACTGCTTTGTCACATCTCAGCATCCTAGGCTGATAAGTGAGCTTTGCCTAGGGTGGGAAGTGAGAGCTCTTGGGATCTATTGAGGACTGGACCAGCCCTTAGGTGTGACCAGTCTTTCGGGGACCTTCAGAGCATAAGTCCTAAAATGAGAAGTGAGTGCTCTTAAGAAAATGGTACCAGGAGGAGGACAGGGAATCTTCTGATTATTCCTTCGAATCCTGTTTTGAAGGAATGCTGCCTAGATTCCTTCCCTGTCTGCTCTCGAGACCAGTCTTAAGGAAGGACCTTCATGGGAGAGAGAGAGAGCAGAGAAAAAGAGGGAGGAGGGAGAATCTGGATTCTGGGAAGGATCCTTTGGAAATCGACTAGAAATCTGTCAGAGTAAATTACAACGCTGAGTTTTTGACTGGTCTGAATTTGAAATTGAAACTGGTGTGCGCTATATAATGCTTTGCCAAATGTCTGGTCTGTGTTGTTTCTGAGGTTTCATGTTCATAATTTGAGGTTATAAATGCAGCCTGCCAGCAAGGCGTGCTTTCCTCTTTGTCTCCTCCCTTCTTCCATCCCCCCTGGAGCAGTTTCAGAGGAGTGAGTGGGCAGGAGAGGGAGAAAGAGAGAGAAAAAGAGAGAGAGAAGTGTTTTGCAGTTTGGCTTGGTTTGTTTGCATGAGTGGTGTTAATAAAGCATTGGAACATTTTAAAAAGTTGTCAAAAAGAGAAAATGCCTCTTTCTGCATTCTAAACTCCGGCCAAGTTTTTTGAATGTGAAAGGAAATATAAGAAAGATATAAGAACTGGGGAGAGCCTTTTCCCCTCAGACCCAAGAAAGGCAGACTAATCAGTATTTAACCATTTCCTGCCTCAACTGAAAGAGAAGTTATTGTGTAACAGGACGCACTGAAAGATAATTGAATTCATTCTGGTTGCATTTGGAAATGTAAAAGGTGAAATGTGTCACTCTTAATTTAATGCTTAAGATAGGTTAGAATTTATTAAACTCTGCTAGAATTTAGTGGAAGATTAGCAAGCAAAAAAAAAAATCTCAAGCAGGCAGCCTGGAGTGAAGGGCTGAGAGTTTTGAATTCAGATTTAATTTGATCTCAAAGCTAAAGCCTGAACTTTATGTTCAAATTAAATCAATGTATCTGATATCAGATAATGTATTTAAAATTACAAAAAAAATTAAGGGTTTTTCTATCTTTCAAAGGTGATCATTTTAGGATAAAAAAACTTTTTGCTGGAAAGTGGGATGAAATTGGGGTATGATTTTTTATTTGGAAGGTAAAGGAGAATGAAAATAACCTCAGTAAAGGTTAGGAAAGAGAGAAACAAAGGCTTGAGAGAATGTATGGAAGGCAGAAAAGAAAAAATGTTGTGGAGAAGGACTGGAGTGGGAGAGTGACAGTGTGTACAATTAGAGAAGGTTATTAAATTTAAAAATGGGTGCTGACTGTGGTAAAGATATGGATTATTGTAATTTGTAATTATTACTATTTAATTAATTCTTAAGCTCCAGAGGTGTCTTGGTTCCAACTCTCAGATCTCTTTGGCCTGGGCCAAAGGCAACAGTTAGAATATTAACTTGACACATTTTAAGCTAACATAATTTCAAACTTTTAAACTTTTTGAACAAATAAAAGAAAAGTTATTCAAATTGGATGACTGTAAAGTGCTGGACACAAAGATGGGCATATGGGAGACACGTTATTATCTGTCTCTTATCTAATATAATTGTTAACATTGAATTTAAGTTTTTAAATAAGCAATAAGATCAATAATTTCTGGAAATGCGATTGACAATATCTGGAGTTATTGTTTGTGTATTTCTAAAGTTCTCTTTGAGGTAGAAATGGTGTTAAAGCAATTTTAAATTTGGATTTTGTTGCATATGGATTGTGTCTGATAGAAATTTGAAACAAATTTAGTTATAAATAAGAATAAGATAGTGCTCCTGATGGTAAATAATGGTAGATTTTCCATTTGAAATATTGGCTCTTATGAAGATGTGTACAGTGTTTCAAGATGTGATTTATCCTTGGTGCAAAGTAATTAGAAACGCATTCACCTAAATTGATAATGGTTTGCTTCAAGTTTTGAATATATAATAATATTTAGGACATTGTACATTTCTAAATTATGTGATTTGGTAAAAAATTATGTGGTTAAACCACAAGCCCTGTGGTTAAAAGTAATTTCTCTTAATTGTACTGTCAGAGAAAAATGATGAACGGGTTAAGAGCTGTTATGAATTCTGTGTAGAAGTTTCTGTGTTGTAGAATTCCTATTGGGAAGGTGAGAATTCTTGGAAAAGAAAGTTTATATGTATATATATTATATATATAAATAATATACTTATATATATGTATGTATGTGTATGTATGTATACACACATGTGTAGGTGTGATTTTCAGACCTGTTTCATGTAAGGATATATTTATGTATGTTAATTTGAAGGTTCATGGACATTCACTATCTATGTGAAATTCCAGAATGTAATTAATTTCTAGCGATATAGCTAAGGACAAATGAAAGATAATACTTTGGAATTTAAATTAGATTTAATGAATTCCAATGTTTAAAAGTTTATTTCTGCTATTAAGAAGGAAGTTTCAGTTAGAATTATTTCTCTATAAATCAAGTATTTACAAAAGCATGTTTATGAAAGGAGACTTAGTAATTATGCAAAGACTTTGTAAGATCTCCTCTTGTCATTTTTGTCACCAGGGAATTTGGGAATAAAAGGTAAATGGTTATTAAGAAAGGGAAATATTTTTTTCATGAAGAAATGTTCTGTAAAATCTTTTGTATGATTTTAAGAAGGCCTACAAAATGTTTATTTCTAAGCTAATTTGTTGTAATAACTTGATACTGAAGTTTATATTCAAACCTGCTGTGAATCACACCTTTATAGAGGTTTTACTGGAGTTGAAAGATTACCAACATGATAAGGAAGACAGGAGAAGTTTTATGACTCCAGGATATGGGAAGCTCTGTGGTGTTTTAGGATGGGGGGAAGGGACTTTGGACACCTTCAGGTTAAACAGTGTCCTTGCAGTCTCCTCATTTCCCATCTCCCTTTCCTTTTAAAGCCCAATGGTTTTACAGGAGGATTTTTTTAAAAGACCTAATCTTAACTCGAAGAGCTGCTCAGATAGGTCTGGGAAAATATTTACTCTTTCTGTTAAGTGATATGGAAACTGATGTTAGGAATTTTTGGTTAGGATCAAGTGAGCTAGGTCACTACTCAAGACCTCATTTTTTAAATATATAGCCCACCTCCTAGCATGTGAGTGAAGTTGTAAGATAGTTAACTAAGTTATTTGGCATTACAGTTTTAATGCTAAAGCCTAAAACTGCTAATTGATTACTGTGTATGGAAAGTAAGGGTAACAACCCTACAGGCCCCCCCGAATCCTTAAAGCTAGAAAGCCTAGAAATTGTTACTGAGGCAGTAACTGGGTCAGAAATCAGCTGGCCTCCACACCTAGCTCTTGAATTTAGCAAAAATAATTTCTAGTGACTGGCTTTTAGGACAAATTCAAAATTCAAGACGTAAGTCCTGGTAAAATTTTTGACTAGTGAAACCTGCCATCTGATGATAAAACTTCTGGGACAATAACAAATTGTGTTCTGCTACTCAGAGAGAATGTGATGTTACAGGTAGACGTAACCTCAGGGAAAAAAAGATTGAAAGGACAAGCCTGGCCTCTGCCTGGGATGGTATCCTTCTGCCTCAGTTTCCCCATTGTGTTTCTCTGAAAAGGAAGATTTTCCTACCCGACTATTCCTGAGCCTGGCTATAGAGTGGAGAGGATATCTAATTAGGCCCTTGCTTTTCATCTTTATGGCATGTTTCTGTAATCAAAGCAGGTAGTTTAAGATGTGGGCACAAAGCAAGTAGTGGAATCTTGCTGTTTTCAATGAAATAATTGGGTAAATTGGTGCTATGGTATAGTCTTGTGAAAGATAAAATCCCTAGAACAGAACATTCTTTCTAAATGATGTGAGAATAATTAGATAAAGGAAAAGAAGTTTGTGAAACAAAGGTACAAATGCGATGTTGACTAAGGCTGGGATTTAAAGTTATATCTGTCTACAATAAGGTCTTCGCATGTTTCAAAACAATATAAGAGCAAGTGGGTACTAATGTAATTGACAAATTAATGTAATTTGCAACTAATGTAATTACAAATGTAATTGAATTAATTACTGAAACTAGATCAGAGACACCTTCAGTTTGGGGAAAAGAATTTCAGTGTAAGTTTCTTACAGGCAGCTCACCTGTGGTAATACTTTTGCACTGACGGAAAAGTTAAATGTTTCTGTTTCGATCTGAACTCATTCCATGACCTAAACCTAAGCTGAAGTTAGCGTTTGAACTCATCATATTTATATTTCATTCTTTCAGACTGAGCATGGTTAGAGAAGGATAAAGGAGTTTGGGAAAGAGATACAAATCGATTAGAGCAATAATTTATGATTTTTAATTGGAACAAGTGTAGAAATGCATGCAGGCTATTTAAAGACTCACTTTCAAGAGGTGAGGTTAGTCATATAGGAAGTAGATTATTGGAGTTTGCTATTTAAGATTTTATGAGACAGTTAACTGACTTTTTCTGAGTCTAACTCTAAGTGTGGATACCAAGAAAGGCTGTGAACCACTGAGCCATGATGCCAACAAACCTATGCAGATATGAACTGCCATGGGAAGGTTGGGAGAATGTCTGTTCCACCTGAGCCTAAGGTAGGATTCTCCTGACTCAATTTCCCCACTGACACCAGGCAGACTTTAAGCCTGGCTAAATGCCAGTTGACCATCTACTGCCTGGAATTGACATGAAGTTGGGGGCCACAACTTCTCTCCATTCTGGGTACAGTGTCCTGCCCACAGGAGGCCCAGGAGGCTGCCACCCTCCTCTCCTTGGGTCCAGGTCTACCTCTGCCTACCCCTCTACCATCACCCTGCTCACCACATGCAAGGACTGGTCTGAACATCAGTACAAGAGCTCCTGGCCCTCTGTTCATGGGCACCTCATCAGGTGACTCTGGGTTCTCCTAACTCTGTCCCCAGTGAGCCCCCCCTGCACTCTATGCCCTGGAATGTCTCCCTGTGGCTACCCATGGGGTAGGGACAGGTATCTTCATAGGGGTGAGGGGGAAACCTTGAGCATGGGTATCAACCTGGGGCCAGTGGGGCTGGTGACACATTCTTGGTCTGAGGAAGGAGACAGCTAGTCTCATTGCCCCCAACCCAACACTCTGGGGAGCTTCAGTTTACCTTCTATGACCCCCGCCTATCCCCCTGTCCAACTCACCGAAGAGAGGAGCTATTTATGACCTGGGTAAGAGGGCTGTTAAGAAACAAGTTCAGCACCCTGGGGACGTGGAGGCCTTTCTGGAAGAGGCGGAGGGTGGGCTTGAACAGTTGGGCCCATGGTAAGCGGCCATGGCGCTGGTGTGCTAGTTGGTAACCTCGGAGCTCTCCTGGGACTCCAATCCAATAGGTCCCTGTGTGAAGACCAGCCAGATATGGGAGTCAGTGGAAAGACTTGGGCCAGTGGGGGGAGGAAGACAGAGCCAGCTGGCCCAAATGCCTGCAAATCCAGGAAAGGGGGACTCACAGGATCCTCCACTGTCTGGGTGGATGGGGGAGGCATAGAGGGCAACCCAGACATGAAAACCGTACCACATACTCAACAAGTAGCTGTTCAACTGCTGCTTGGATATTGCCAGAGACAGGGAGCTCATTACCTGATGGGGTCAGCCCGTGCCACCCAGGGACAGCTCCCATAAAGACGAGGTTCAGCCTCTTGCTGCAGTTCCTGGCTCCACCCTCTAGGGCCACGCAGAATGAGGCTGAGCCCTCCTTTAAAGGACAGTTTCAATCCCTGAGATAGCCACCCTGCCTAGACTCCAGGCGTCCTTCACTCAATGCTCTTCTCTCATGGAGTCTGCATGGACCTTCCCCATGTGGGTGACCCTCCTCTGGAGTCCCCGCAGTTCAGCCACCATCTTCCTAAGCTGTAGCCCCTGGAAATGAGCCCAGGCCTTTGGGTGCAGGCTGACAGGGCAAGGTACATGGAGACCATCCCCTGTCCAGTCCTGGAAGCTCTGCCCCTTCTCATGCAGCCCAAGATGGCATCAGCTCTTATGGCTGCCAAATGGCACTGCTGACTCATAGGGAACTTATGGTATACTCATACCCCCATCTTTGCTGCCCAACTGGGTCTCCCCACTCTTACATTGGAAAGTTGATTTTTGTACCCAAATAAATGTTTATGATCTGATGCCATCTAACTCAACTCTCTGGCCTGTTTGAATCCTCACCATGGCATTCAGTGTGTCAGCCACACGTCCCAGATTTGTTATCCCCCAACTAGACGACTATGCCATGCCTGCCTCTAGGTCCCTAATAAAATTGGTGAGCTACCCAAGACCAAGCACAGATCCTGTGGCACTCCACTGGAGACCTCCAGCCATGCTGCTGGACCTGATATAGACATCAGCCCTTCCTGTTTGGGCAGGGAGAACATCTGGGAGTCTTAGTTACAGAATCCAGGTGGGAAAATCACAGAGGACCCAGGAGGACATTCTGAGAAGCTTCCAAGAAAGGCAAACCATAACCTGGGAGCATTCCCCCAGGGCCCCACAGCCTCCTGCAGAACTCAGAGTCCACAGGGTGGTCAAACAGGCAGAGGGCTGAAACCAGAAAGAGGGGGAGGTCTGGCTTTGAATTTGACTCTACCTCCTTAGCTATGCACCCCTGGCCACCTCCCTGATTTGGTTTCCCTATTTGTAAAATGGGGATAATCATTGCACCTGACAACATGGGACATCATAGAAATGGACATTACCACCCTCCTCTTCCTCCCTTTCTGCCTCCGGCCCCACCCTGGGGCCCAGGGAAGGTGCTTGGCAGACCTCACCTTTCCCCAGCGGCTTATCTTTCTCACAGTGCTCCTGCAGCATCCGGGGGATGGTCTTAGGCACAGTTTCCCGAGCGTTGATCACTTCTACCTCTCCTGGAGATGCACACACTGTCAGCCTTGCCCTGATCCCCACCCCTTCCCCCACTGCAGCCTCCACTGGGACTAGACAGCCCTCTAAGGACCCTGCTATCCTCCGTGCAAGACACTCCCTCTTCCCTCAACCAACACTGAAGGGGTTTAGGGGAGGTGGGATCAGAATAAAAGTCACCCCCCCATATCTCCATTAGCTTTAATCTGGGGACATGAACCATGATGTAATTGGTGTATGGAATTCCCAGGTAGCAGAGGCCCTCTACCACTGCAGACAGCAACCCTTCCTCTTTGAAGCCCCTCAGAGGTTCAGTGACTTCATTCACATCCTCCCACATGGCTCTCCAGGTTCTTTGAAAGGGGTTGCAGTCCAGGGTAGGTGAGGATCTACTAGTGTCTCCTTCTCCTTATTTTACAGAAGAAGAAACTAAGGCCAGAGAAGGGAGAAGGAGTGGCAGCCTCAGGCTCAGTCCCAGGGCTCCTTCCATGCCCTCACACTGTCTGCCTGGGGTCAGAATGCCCAAAGCAGTGAGAGGGCCTGAGGATGGGGGACGGGGGTACAGGGGTTTGGACAGATCTATACTGCTAAGGGAGGACCACAGCCTGGGGCACTTACCTGTGCTGGCATTGTAGATGGTGAAAATGACCCCACCACCCAGGCCCATGCTCTGAGGGTTGACCACAGCAGTGCAAACCAGGGCAGCGATGGCTGCATCCACTGGGGAGCCACCTAGCTTCAGGATGTCCCTGGGGGAGGCCAAGAGGTCTGTCAGTCGTGGCACAGGGCACATGGCCAAGCATGGCCGAAGCTGACTACCAGAGGGTAGGCTCAGGGCTGAGCAGGATCCATGCCCAATGCCAGCCTTACTGTTAGCCCCTTGGACTTCATTCTCCAGGAGGTCTGACTCAGAAAAATTCATTCTCCTGAGTTCAAATTCAACCTCAGACCCTAGAAAGCTGGGTGACCCTGGGCAACTCACTTCACCCTGTTTGCCTCAGTTGCCTCATCTGTCAAATGAGCTGGAAAAGAAAATGGCAACCCCTCCAGGATCTCTGCCAAAGATAACCCAAATGGGGTCCCAGAGAGTTGGACACCCTCTTCTGCATGGGAGTTACCCTTCGGTAACCTAAGGCTTAGCCGTTAAGGTGCCAGGTGCTAGGGCTCCAAGCCTAGCTTAGGAGTCCAGGCCAGCAGGGCAAGGTCTGGGAGTCTAGGTCCTGTGAGTGGTAGTGGTAGTGGTCATCCTGGAGCAGAAAAAGCTCAGGGCTGAGTTCAGGTGGGAAGGAGGGGTCAGTTTTGTTTTGCTGTGGGGGCCAGACCCAGGAATAGCTGGGGGGGAGTGTGTGTGTGAAGGTGATTCTGTATTGATTCAGAGCTCAAAGGTTTCCAAAGCTCTTTATTTGTGTAATCTTAAAAGCTGTGCTTAAGGGCTAGTATCCTTCCCATTTTACAGATGAGGAAACTGAGGCACAGAGTCATGGTTAAGTGACTTGTCCAGGATCGCCCAGTGAGAAGTATCCAAACTTGGGTGTTCCTGTCTCCAAGTCCAGTCCTCTTAGCACCTACCATGTGCTAGGCCCTGCCCTTCAGGCACCAATCTTCTCTGAGTGTGGGTGAGATCCCACCTGGACTTTGAGAAAGCAGACAAGGTCCCCCTGGAGTCCTAAAGGGTGGGAGCAGCCAGAGCTGAGCTTTGGAGACCCAAGCTGATGGGGGAAATTGGGGTTGGGAACTCCCAGGGACTGGCCTTTCTTATCTGGACCTCTACCATCCAGAACTCAGCTGTCCTAGGACTTGGATTCTATCTCCCTCTGGTCTCCTCTGTGGAGAGCTCAGATGGGGCTAGGGAAATAGCCACCTGCGCAGGACTTTCCTCAGGATTTCCCCGGGCCTTAGCTCCCCTCCAGATGGGGGACCCAGACTCACAGGCCAAAGGCAGGGTGCTGGCCTCGTCCCCTTCATGCTTCAGGGGAAGGGGAAAGGAGAGGCCAGAGAACCAACCTGATTCCTGTCTGACCCACAGGGAAATCCAGGAGGGATGGCTTCTCCACACTAAGAGGGCAGAACTGGAGGGAAACAGCCCTGGGGGGCCCAGGTGAGTGATAGAGGGAGCTCCAACCCCCATTTTAAAGATGAGGACCTGAGACCAGAGGCTAAGGTCTATTCCAAAGATCTGTGTGACCTTGGGTGGGTCAGTTCATCTCTGTGAGACTCCAGGTTGGATCACCTTGATAGACCCCTTTAAGGTGGCAGAGCACCTGACAAACCGCCTCTCATTGGCAGGGAGCTGTGCTCATTGTCTCCACCCTAAGGACCATGGGACCTTCCCAGGGGATGTGCTGTAACCTCCCCCATGTCGTTCTTTCTGGAGTGTGGGCTCCTCCAACGCAGGGACTGTCGAGCTTCCTGTGTGCACCTCCAGAGTAGGGCCACGGAAGGACCAGGAGCAGCGCTTCTTCCCTCGCTCGCTCACTCACTCACTCATTCACTCACTCGTTCATCCATCCATCCATCCATTCGTTCACTCACTCGTTCATCCATCCATTCACTCACTCATTCACTCAGCACTGAGATGACTGCCTTCTTGAGGGAATGATTTCACTGTAAACAGAGACAGGATGACTCCCTATCATGGATGGGAGGATGGCTGTGGATGGGATGCTCTCTGCCTCTGGTTGTCTGGGTTCTTTGGGTAACCTGGGCCCCTGGCCTACCCTCTGATTAGAGGAGTTGGTTCAGAGCCATACTGATATGACTCAGGGAAAGAAGGGGCCAGGACCTGATGAGACTGGATGGTTCTTAAAAGGCCAGGGTTCCCTTTCTCCCCGGTGGCGGGACAGGTGGCCACCCAGGTTTCCCTGAGGCTGCTGGTGCCTGCCTGAAATTGGGGAGCTCTGGTTCAGTGCTTTGACTGTGGTGACCAGGACTGCAGAAGGAGACTAGAAGAGGAGCACCAGGGCTGCCAGGGAGCCAGAGGCAGGGAGACCTCTGTGCCTCCCTGCCCCCCTCACCCATGTCCTTTGGTCTGGACACACGGTGTTCCCCACTCCCCCATTCCTTTCCCACCATCTTGGAGCCTGAGAATCCCCTTGGGAGGGTGAGTTAGAAGAGTTAGCTTTAGGGGAGGTTGGAGGCGGAGCACTCCATGGAGGGGATACTGAATGCTCTGGTTAGTAAACTGATGGCCAGAGATGCTGAAGCTGGCATGTGGGGGAGGGACTGAGAAAAGAGCTACCAGATGTGGTATCCAGTGGGGGAGGGGAGAACTACAGATCCCCCCTTTTCATCATATGGGGAAACATCCCACCTCCTCCCCACACTGGGCCCAACAGTGGTAGGTGAGCAGTGCAGGTGGCAGGGTCCTCTGGAGGGGACCACACTGGCTCTGTAGGAACTTCCCTTGTAGAGGCTCAGGGGGAGCCAGCTGGGTCACTGCTACCCCGGCAGGGTACCCCAGAGTCCACACAGAGTGCTCCATGAGCTTTGGAAGGAGAAGCTGAGATGATGTTAGCCCAGGACATAGGAAAGGTGATTGTAGGTGATGGTGGTGGTGGTAGTGTGTGTGTGTGTGAGACAGACACACAGAGACAGGCAAAGACACAGAGTCACACAGAGACAGAGAGAGATATAGACCCTTGGAGAGACAGATCAGGGATGGGGAGGCTCCTGAGGCTATGCTCAGTTCAAGGGGCCACACACACCAGCTGAAGTTAATGTCAGGGTACAGAGCATCCCAGGGGTCCCAAGATGGTTTGAGGCTAGGGAGCTGTCCCCAAACCTCACCCCTCCATGGCCCAAGTTGGCACCCACCACTGGCAGGGGAAGCAATGGGGTTGCCAAAAGGGGACTAGGTTGAGCTATCTCCAGGTACTTTACGGTCCCTGGCTATGGCTGAGCCCCTCAGGGGAGGACTGGAAACCACCTTGAATGTCCAAGGACACCCTGATCTTCCCAGGCCTGGGGCCAGCTGGCAGGAGGGCAGGGCAGAACCAGGGCAGGGCAGAGCCAGGAGCCTGGCCTGGGCAGTCAGTCAGTCCCTGAGGGCTCCAAGGAGGAGGAGGTGTGGGAATGGGAGAGGGGTGCGCCAGGTTGGGAGGCCCCAGAAGCCTGTCCTAATCTAACAACTGTTAGTACTGGCACTCAGTCCCTCGAGATAGACAGATGCTCTCCCAATATGGTGCTGCCTAAGTGGGGTGGGGCAGGGGACTCTGTGGTTCCCCCCGTGTTATAGAAGCAGTGTCCCGTAGCTGGAGGCTGATCTCCTTCCAGACTGTGCACCTGGTACTGCCTGGCTGCCTCCCACAGTAATCATGATGGCTTGCCTCGACACCATGGGAGTCATCCCCTTGGGTCCTTCCTTAAGCTGTGGGCTCTTGGTGGTTTTTCTGAGAGCGTCCCCCCACCCAAGGGGCTGGCGGGGTATGGGGGAGAGGAGGATGAGCGTCACGAAATAGCCTCGGAAAGCAGAAGACACCAACCACACGGACTGCCTTGGGTTAGACGTGCATCTAGGGTTAAAATGCGCAGGATCTCCTCTCCGTCCAGGCGAGTAGCCAGGCGGCCTAGGTCCCAGGTCCAGCTTCCCAGGGTCTGAGGAGCCAGCTGCCCAACCTCCCAACCCCTCCATCGCCGCAGCCCACTTCCAAGGCCACTCTGCTCATTTCACAGCTGAGAAAACTCAGGCCCCATCCCACAGTTATTGGTGTTGGGGGCATATCCAGAGTTCAAAAAGGGTGCCGCTTGCTCCAACCCTGTGCTACATCCCCATCCCCTCACTCCCCTCAGAGGGCTAGTGTAGATTCTTTGTCCTTGTCCAGGCCATTTTCCCATTCTAAGTCTCAGTTTACCCAATTGTAAAGTAATAGGATCAGATTGCCAAAGGGAGCAGGATGAGGCTCCCCAGGGCATCTTCTTTGGGCTACCCCATACCACCCATCTGGAGGAGAAATCCTTCCCTGCTGAGGCCAGCTGGCAAACATCTGAACCTTGCCAAACATCTGGACATTTCCAAGGCTCAGAATCAGCGAGGGACTCTTTCTCTTCATCAGCTGTTCAGCCCCTCTTGTGAACAGGGGCTCAGAAGAGAGGGAGGGAGCAGGGGTAGGTTCTGGATCTGACTAAGTATTTCCTGCTTCCCCTGGGAAGGGATAGAGTGGTGTGAGAGAGACAGCTGGGACAGAGGGCTCGGGGCTGGCTGCAGGTAAGACTCAAGGAGCTGTCACATAAGTGTAGAAGCAGGTGCCTAGGGCAAGGGCCCAGGAGTTTGTGCCTGGCCTGTGCTGTTTAACACTTGCATCAAGAACGCATCAAATGTACAGGTCCAGGGCAGAAGGGTTAGTGAATGCCCTGGATAACAGACTCAGGACTTAAAAAGATCCTGCCAGGCTGGAGCCTTAGGCTGAATCTGTAAGATCCTTTCATGGGGATAAAGGTAAAGCTTTGCACAAGGGTCCAAAAAATCACCTTCACAAATATTAGATGAGGAAGATGAGATATGAAGAGACAGCAGCTGTTCTGAAGAAGATCCTGGGATCTTTGTGAACTGCAAATTCAGCCTGGGGTTGGGGGGCAAAAACAGCAAATCCATTCTTGGGCTGCTTTGGGAGGGGAATGGTTCCCTCTTTTCTTTCCCTGGTCAGGCCTTTTCTGGAGCACTGAGGTCAGTTTTGGGCCCCACAGCTGAGAGCAGAGGAGGTGACCAGGATGAGGAAGGTAACTGGAGAAAATGGGTGTGTTTAACCTGAAGGAGAGACAGGAGGCCTGTGTTCAGGAAGCCCAAAGAAGGAGGGGCTCCCACCCTGAGGCTCTGGCCCAGAGCACCGTGGGCAGCCTGTCCTGGGACGTTTCCCAGCCAAGGCTGACATTCCCTCACCAGGCCTGCTCTGAGGGGCTTTGCTGGCAGGGACAGAGGGGCTGGATGCCTCTGAGTTCCCCTCCCACTCTCCGGGTCCTCAACTCTCTGTCCTTCTAAGATTCCCTCTCTCTCATGGAGGCTGCTAATGTTTTAGCCCAAGTCAGAGCTTGTGCGCTGCTTAGAAGGGGTAAGGGAAGCTGGGGACCCAGCCCTACCCCCCCTAGAATAGTGACTGAGGCAGTAGCCAGAGCCTCACAGGTGATGGTAGACAAGCTCCTCCTCATTTCCTCAGGCATTGGACTTTCCTTGAAAGTCCCTTAGCCTGGCTCCAGCTGACCTCTCCAGGCTGGTGAGCCACTAAGGCCCTTCACACATTGTCCCCAAAAAAAGTGCCTGAACTTGCCCAGCATCAGGGCAAATAGGGCAGGGGCTGTGTTGGAAAGGGAGGCTGGACAAGGCTGCACTGGATCCCAGAGCCCTCTCGGTCACTCCTGGATGGAGGCTCGAGATGGTCATTGCTCTGGTCCTGGCAAGAAGTGACTGTGGGGGCCTGTAGGAGAGATGGGAAGCTAAACAGGATAGGGCTTGGCTGTGGGAAGGGTGGTAATGACACCAGGGTCATGAAGCCAGGGGAGTGGGGGGATGGGAGCGCCCTTGACTGAGGCAAGAGAGGCAGAGAGGTGGGAGGAGGCAGCCAAAACCTTCCAGTTCACTGCACCCCCAAGGACATCCTGGTAGAGATGTCCCACTGAGCCTAACCCTAAATGCATGCCTGGGTAGTGTGCCCAGCTCAGGGGAGAGGCTGGGATGGGGCTCAAGCTCTGGGCCACAGGGGCAGCTTGAAATGAAGTGAAATGAACTCCTGACACGTTCTGTGCCTAGAGCATATGGCCTCTCTTTTCAGACAAATTAGTCTTTCTTATTCCCTGCTCCAGTCTTGGTGAGAGGGTCCTACAGACCACCAGCCACCCTATTGCACACTGGCTGCTAGCTGTGGGAGCATCTGTCCTGCCAAGCTAGAGTAAGGAGACCCAACGTTCCGGCTGAGCAACTGGCATGGCCAGGGCTTGCTCCTGCCCTTGAATGAGCCCAGGAACAAGCCTGCATAGTGTATGGACCGAACCAGACCCCAGCCCTGAGCAAACTTGGCCATTGGTCCTGAGAGAGCCGAGACACCAAGCTGAGTGGCCAGTCGTGGTCCATGGTCAGGACCGAGCCCTGGTCCTCCCAGGGACAGTCCACACTTACCTGCCGATGTCTGAGCAGCTTCTGGCGTCGGCTGCCACAGCAGCTGTGGGATAGTTTTTACCTGGGCACCTGCTGCGTGGGGCCAGGAGGCTGGCCAGCACAACGGTGGCTGCCAGGATCGTCAGGGCCAGCAGGATGAAGCAGGCTGTGCGACCCCCAACCTTGGCCATAGCCAGGGCGGCTTGGCTTCCTGGAAGGATAGAGCTGGGGTGTGAAGCAAGCAGGGAGCTGAGCTCCTGGGGCAGCCTCCCCACACCACCTCCCTCCTCCTCCTGCCCCCAGGAGCCAGGCCCCCTGTCTCTGGCACCAGCTGGTAGAGGGGCTGCCTGGGGCAGCAGCAGCAGCGGCAGCGGAGGCAGCAGTGAGAGCCTGTTTCCCCTTCTGCATCCTTCCTCCAGCTCCCCTAGGGTGCAGCCCCGGCTCTGGGCGGGCAGAGGGAAGGCTTTGGTGACTGTTCTCCTCCCATACTCTGCTGGCTAGTAGCCACCCTCAATCCTGGGCGTTTTAACCACTTCCCCACCCCACCCCCCATCCCAGCCCTCTGCCACGGCTGGGAGCCTTTCCTGATTGCCCCTTAATGGGCCCCCTGGCTCTGTGGCACTTTGGGCAGGTAAGTATCTACTGTGTGCTAGGCAAAGTGTTAAGCCCTGGAGCTATAAAAAGAGGCATGAGGCAGTCTCTCCCCTGGAGAAGTCACAATCTAATGGGAGAGACAGTGTGTAAGCAGCCTCCAGTGACAAACTACAGCCAGGAGAAATGGGGGATAAGTGGCGTTAGGAAGAGGGAAAGGCTTTCTGTGATTGGCAGGCATGTAAAGGGAGCCAGCTCTCTCTGGGCCCTCTTGGTTTCCCCCTCTGGAATGTTAGTGGTTGGAGAGAAACCCTGGCTTCCTTCCAAAGGCAGCTGGGGTCACCCCCTCCCCCCTCATCCTGTCCCTGGACCCCCTTCCCCCATCCCTGGATGGAGGGAGGTCATGGATTGGTTCCCTGTGCCTGCCCTGCTCCAACCTCTGCCCTGGCACTGGGTGGGGGGATCTGGAGGGACCATGCAGTCCAGCTCCCTGAATTCCCAGAGGAGCAGGTGAGGCTCAGACAGCAGCTGCCACTTGGCCAAGGTTACCCAGCCAGTAAGGGTCAAGTGCCCTGGCCCCATTATGGGCAGTACTGGCATCTGTTCTCTCACTTGGAGACTTGGGAGAAAATAGGGGAGACACTGAGAAGGGAGATGCGAGGACTGAGGAGGACTGTGGCTATCCACCAGGACAGGCCAGCAGGAAGGATCCCCTCTCACTGGGGCCAGCTGCCCCATATGAGTTTCCGGTTTCTGACATGTTTGATAACCCAGCAGATAAGACCTTTCTCTCAGCGTAACAAGACCACAGTGCAGTTTTGATAAAGGACTTTCTACTATTCTTGTGAAGAAGATGGCAGGATGAGGTGCGGCAGGGCAGGATGGATGGTGGTAAGCGAGGAGATCTCCAATGGAATGCTGCCGGGATCAGTGCCGGCTACAAAGACCCCACACCTGGAGGCATCACCAACCCCCTGAGTGACCAGGCCAGGATCCTGAAGGATTGAATAAGAGGAAATTTATTTGGGAGAAATGTTAAGTTTTGTACTTGAGCACACATGTTGATAAGGTTGGGGAGGCCCACTGAGAAAACAGTCTGTCTGAAGAAGAGTGTGGGGTATTAGTGGACTTCAAGCTCCATTGAGTCAGCACTGAGACTTGGTCATCACAAGAGCTCTTGGGCTGCCTTGAGAAGGCAAAACCTTCTTATTCAGGGAGCCAAGGGTCCATCCCTCTAGCCTCTACCCTCCTCCAACCTTGGCTAGAGTACTGCGGACCACAGCAGAGAAAGGTCCTTGGTAAATGGAGCATGTACCAAGGAGGGCAGTCAGTCCAGGGAAGCGGCTGGATTTTGCCAGAGGAGGACCCAGTAAAGACTGGAGGGGGCAGAAGCATGGCAGGATGGCTCTGCTCAAGTCTCTGAGTTGTCGCTTGGAGTAGTGATTAGATCTGTTTTTCTTAGCCCCAGGAACTCTGAAGGAGGAAGGGAAGCTGACAGTTTGGACTGCCTTGAGAGGAGGTGAGCTCTCCATCCTTGGCTGTCTCCAAGAAGAGGCTGGCCACTCACTTGTCAGGGATGCCAAGGTGGGACTCCTTTGAGGTCAGACTGAGCCCCCTGCCAGCTCTGAGGCTCCAGGACCCTGGAGATGCTAGGCAATAGCCAGTGGCCATCTGCCTGAATATCTCTGTCCTGAAATGACCTGGAGGGTGTTTCCAGGGTCAGGAGCCTGAAACAAAGGCTTGGTCAGCTGTGGCCACCACATCCCCCCCAGGGTCTAGGCGATGTGGCGCCAAGCTGTATGGCCACACAACACATTCCCGGAAAACATGATGTTGTCTGTCCCAGACCAGGCCAGTGGGACTACCCTGCCTTTTTGGCCCTCCCTCAGGCTCATCACAAAGGGTGGTGGGACCCTGGCCAAGTCACTGCCTCCACTAGGCTCCAGCCAGGTGGTGTCTGAGGCAGGCCCTTCTTGGAAACTGCAGCCAGTTTGTGTAAGGCAAGGGGTTCTGCTCAGAGCCTGAAGAGAGGAAGCTAAGGTCCAGAGTGGGAGGGGTGACAGGAGCCCCCTGGCGCTGGAGTCAGACCAGCAGGCACCTCTCCTGGAGCTACCTGCCTGCAACAGCAAGGTCTTTTTCATACTGGATTTGTCCAGGAAATGTGGAGGGGGCTTGGGCCAGATCAGCACTAGGCTCTCTGCTTGAGGGCACTTGGACCCCCCATGGACCTGGACCATCACTGCCCTCTCTGTGCATGGGGAGCTTGCTACCTCCACCGCTAGATAGGAGAGCCTGTTGGGATGGCGACACTGCCCAGACCTTCCCTTTTCCTAGCAAGCTGAGATGCTGCTCAGAAGTGGCCATTGTTTGAGAGACTGAGGAAGTGGAGGCATGGTGTGGTGGTCAAGGAGCAGGGCTGCCTGGTCAGGTACCTGTGCACACAGCTTGGACTCCAGGTCGATGCTGGGGCCCAGGAAGTGTGTTGAGGGCCAGGATGGAGTGCAGTTGACAAGTTCAGGATAGATTTTCAGGGAATCTGCTCTTTGAGACTGTGCTCCCTATCATCCAGAATGGCTCTCCATGCTCCCCAGATGTTGTGGCTCCTTGAGACAAACCAGAGAACTACAGAATACAAGGGATATGTAAAATAGATGCCCTCTAGGCTGGCAGTCTTTAAGACAATAAGACTGGCCAGATCTCTAGGACTAGAGATGAGCAGAATATCACATAGACTTGCAGCTTCTGTCTATAAATACCCTGACCCTCAGATCAATAAATGGAGTTGCCCTATCTTCTCCCACCTGCCTGTGTGTCTTTCTTTTTCACGGCTGTCACTGAGCCACGTGGGGACGCAGGCTGTCCGCCACAGAAGTGTTCTGAGGACTGGCTATTAAGGATGCCCTGGGCCTTCCTCCCCCATCTCCTGCTCTCTAGGACCTGTGGGGCCAGAGGTCTTTTCTCACTCTGATGGGTGAGTGACGGGTGTTTGGCATTCATCATATGAAGGATGCTGTGCCAGGGATCAGAAACAGAGAAGTGAAAACCTGGGCTCCCAGTACTCCAGTGGTGGGGTGGTCACCATGGAGGGGGGTGGCCCAGGCAGCTTCCTCCCTCCCCCAAGAGCTACTGCCTCAGACCAGAAGGAAGTGGGAGTTGGGACAGGCTTCTCAGAGGGCTGGGGGGTAGTCTGGGGCCAGATGTAGAAAACTCCAGGACAAGCAGGCCTGGAAAGCAGACAGCCCAGAATGGAAGGATCTAATGGGAAGGATCTAATGGGAATGGATCTAATGCCAAGTGAGCAGGGTACCTGACCTGCTATAGAGGAACCCCTCCCAGGACACAGCCATCCTATCCCTCCCTGGCCTAGAACTATCTTGAGGTTCCCATTGCTTCAGCCTGTTCTGACCTTCTAAGAGAACTACAGCAAAGATAAGACTACATGCTAGACTTGAGCCCTGAAGGATGGATGTAACCCAGAGAAGAAACTGAAGCTGAGAGTTGTTCATTGCCTGTCCAGGGTCCCCCAGGTAATCCTGGCTCTCCTCTGAGCAGCCCCAGAGGGCAGGACTCCCTCAGGCCACACTCCTGGTGGCCCTTCCCCCTTTTCCTGATTGGATCACAGAGACTGTGTCTGGCCATTCTCTGTATGCCCAGTGCCAGGTTAGGGTAGGTCCTTCAAAGTCATTTGACTCTGACTCTGAGTTTGCTGTGACCTCACTGGGCATCCACATCCTTTCCTTCCTCAGCAGAGTCATCCCCATTTTTCTTTTTAGGATTTTGTTCTGTGTTGCAGGATTCCAGGACCCGGGATGTTCCCTAGACTTTCTAGGAAAGTGGTCCTGACCTCCCTGGTTCTCCTCCTGGATTCTGGGATGGTACTATGGTGTTTCCTCAACACTGTCCATTTGTCTCTCTCCTGAGTTCCAATCCAACCTCAGACACTTACTAGTTGGGTGACCCTGGGCAAGTCACCTAATCCTGTTTGCCTCAATTTCCTCATCTATAAAATGAGTTGGAGAAGGAAATATTCCAGTATCTCTACCAAGGAAATGCTAAATAGAGTTACAGAGAGTCGAACATGACTGAACACAAAAAGCAGGTCCTTGAGAAGGGTGTGCTGGAAATGGCCACACTTCTCAGTTTAATCTGAATCATGAACATTTTCTCCACTTTTGAGTTGACTCTTGGTTCCTGCTCAAGAAGCTTACATTCTAATAGGGAGAGACAACACATAGAATCAAGCTGAAGGTGGGGAAGGTGGGGCAGCAGAAGTACCCAAGATGGAGGCATGGTAGAAGAAGAGCACAGCCTGGAGAGAGAGGAGATGTGACTGGCCTCAGCATTCTCCTGAAGTAGAGGTTCTAGGGGGAGGGAGAGGCTGCAGGGGCCAATGTGTGGGTTCCAGAGCTGGAGGGAAGCTTCAGGAGGAAGAGGTTTTTGGGGCTTGCCAGAGGAAGTCTGCGGTGCAGCATGGAGAGGGGTGAGGCTATGTGGTTCTTCCTCTGACCCTTCTGTAGATAAAGCACAGGCCACTCCCATGTGACTCCCCTGCTCAGAAAATTCCAGTGGCTCCTCTCTTTGAAATATCTAGGAGACAATTGGTGATGGTAAGTGGAGCTCAGGAGAGAGGTTAGGGCTGGATATGTAGATGTGTAAGTCATCTCCACAGAGATGATAACCAAAGCTAAGATGGCTGGGAAGATTACCAAGAGGTTGGACCAAACATTGGACCAAAATGATATCACCATGATAAAGTGAAGTTTCAGTGTGTTCAACTGTGGCTGATCAGACCAATATGAGCTCGGAATGCTCTACCACAGGTTGGGCACAGATAGTCCATGTGAACATTTGGGGTAGTTTCCCCAAATTTGCGCATCCTGCATTTACTTTGTGCTATCTCACTTCTGCTTTGCTCATAGAGCACAGCACCTTTTCTTATGTGGACATACCATGCTGAACAATCCTGTAACAGTGTCTCCCATGTTGCACAGTCAAATCCAAAGTTCTTGAGAGAGACCTTGAGAGTATCCTTGTATCGCTTCTTCTGGCCACTATGTGATCACCTGCACCATGGGAATTCTCCATAAAATAGTCTTTTTGGCAAGTGTACATTTTGCATTCTAACAACGTGGCCAGCCCATCAAAGCTGCACTCTCTGAAGCATGGTTTGAATGCTTGGCAGTTCAGCTCAAACAAGGACTTCAGTGTCTGGTACCTTGTCCTGCCAGGTGAACCTCAGAATCTTCCTAAGACAGTTCAAATGGAAGTGATTCAGTTTCCTAGCACAACGCTGGTAGACTGTCCATGTTTCACAGGCATACAACACTGAGGTCAGCACAAGAGCTCTGTAGACCTTCAGTTTGGTAGTCAATCTAATACCTCTTCTCTCCCAGACTTTTCTTCAGAGCCTCCCAAACACTGACTTAGCTCTGACAATGTGTGCATCCTTGGAAAGTACACGACCAAGGTAAGTGAACTTTTCCACAGCATTCAAAACTTCTCCATTTGTTGTAACTGATAGTTCCATGTATGGATAGTGTGGTGGTGGCTGATGGAGCACCTGTGTCTTCTTGGTGTTAATTATCAGGCCAAAATGAGCACAGGCAGCAGAGAATTGATCCATACTTTGTTGCATCTCAGCTTCCAAGGCTTCATTGAGTGCACAATCATCTGCAAACAGAAAATCATGCCCCAACACTCCCTCCACTTTGGTCTTGGCTTGGAGCCTTTTCAAACTGAAGAGCTTACCATCAGTACAGTAGTTGACCTTGATGCCTTGTTCATCCTCACTGAAAGCATTTGATAATGAGCATTATACCAAGAGAGCAGGTATAAGAGAAAAGAAGAGGTCCCAGGAAGAGTCTTTCAGGGGCACTTATGATTAGTGGATGTGACCTGGAGGAGGATCCAGCAAAGAAGAATGAGAAGAAACAGTCAGACAGGTAGTTGGTACTGCAATAGAAATTTAACAAAAAGGCAAACTAAGGCAAATTTCTCCAAGCAAGATAATATTTATTAATGGGACATGCTGCCTGTCAATAAATGGATCAGTGGTTTGCCTTCATTTATGCTAAAGGCCCTGAGAAAAAGGACAGTTCCCCTTTCACAGGTTTTGGGAAATACAGAACAAAGAACAGGGTAGACGACCTCATGGGACTGAGGACAACATGTTTAGTTACAGGTGCTTTGTCCAGCTGAGGCGCAGGAAACAATATAATTGTGTAAAAGTTTGGTGATGAGACTTCCAGGAGTCCAGATAGGTTTGGAACATCATACTCCAGAGGGCAAAGGGGCTAGGACTACAACCAAGAATCACCTACCCAGCAAAAGCTGAGTATAATAATTCTTCAAGAGAAAATAGATATTGAGGACTTTCAAGTATTCCTGATGAAAAGAGCAGAGTTAAACAGAAAGTTTGGTTTTCAAAACCAAGACTCAAGAGAATCATAAAAAAAGGTAAACAGGAAAGAAAAATCATAAGGGACTCAAGAAGATTAAACTGTTTACATTCTTCCATGGGAAGATGATACTTGTAACTCTTAAAAACTGCATCAGCATCAGGGCAGTTAGAAAGAGCATGCATAGACAGAGGGTGTAGGTATAAGTTGACTTTGATAAGACCATATTAAAGAAAATAGCCCAAGATAAAGACAAAACAAAATTAAGAGACTTGAAAGAGGATGGCAGTGGTTGAAGAGGAAAATGAGAGGTTTATTGGAGTAAATGATTGCCCTTTCTTGTTTTGTGTGTCCTTCATTCTGGAAGAGGACCATGACATCAAGATGATTTGCAGTTGACTTTGATTGGGGTGAGGAAGGGCTGTGCAAGGTTATCTGTCTCACTTTCTCCTCCAGGAGAGGTCCATCTGGGTCCAGTGGTCTCATATTCATCAGGACAACTGGAGATAGTCCAGGATGCAATGGGAGACCCTGGCTCTTTTAGGCTAAGGTCTTATCAGATTCTCACTTTGAGTGAGATATACCCACTCAATGAATAGGCTTCTTTAAGTAGTTACACAAGAGATAGCCCCTTTTAATAATAAAAAAATTCAAACAGGAACCCTCAAGGTTCCTGGGTAAAAGAGAAACAGTTTCTATTTAGTATTTACTATCTTACAAATACACAAAAGAACTTTTACAAGGGAGAGGAAGATAGGGGTGGGGTCTCACTCAAACCTCACTCTCATTGGAATTGGCTCGAGGAGGGAGTAACATACACAATCAGTTAGGTATAGAAATCTATTTTATACCACAGGGAAGAAAGAGGGGAGGGAGATAAGAAAAGGGAGGGACTGATAAAAGGGAGAGCATGGGAGGAGGTGGTGGTCAGAACCACAACACTGATGAGGAGCTACAGGGTGAAAGAGAGGGAGAGAGAGGGAGAGGGAGAGGGAGAGGGAGAGGGAGAGACAGAGAGACAGAGAGAATAGATGAAGGAAAATACACAATAATCATAACTGTGAATGTGAAGGAGATGAACTCACCCATCATACAGAAGTGTACAGAAGAATGGATTAAAAACCAGAATCCTACAACACGTTGTTTAAAGAAATACATTTGAAGCAGAGGGATACACAGAGAGGCAAGGTAAAAGGCTGAGAAGAATCCATTATGATTTAGCTGAAGTAAAAAAAAACCAGGGGTGTCAATCCTGATCTCAGGTCCTTGGGTGAGATTCTTTAATTGAGTCCAAGTTTTACCGAACAAATCCTTTTATTAAGGGGATTTGTTCTATGAAGTTTGGATTCAGTCAAAGGGCTGCACTTAAGGACCGAGAAGGCCACATGTGGCCTTGAGGCTGCAGGTTCCCCATCCTTGACTCAGACAAAGCTAAAGCAAAAATAGATCTAATTAAAAGGGATAAAGAAGGAAACGACATCTTGCTAAAAGTAGCACAGACAGTGTTGACCATTACTGAGTTAATTCTAAGAAAAGCAAAAGCAAGCTGCATGTGCCTGTTTATTTCTCTCAAAGTTTGTGGAATAAGCATGTAGAGATGTCAACGGGAGTGCATTGTGACCAATGAGCCCAAGGACAGATACACAAAGCGATTCCCTCTCACCCTTCCCTCCCCTCCTGGCACAGAATGCCTATGTCAGCAAAATGATGGTCTCCATATGTGTTAACCACAGTACGAGAAAGAAATGTCTTAATTGGATAGATTGTAAATACAATAAGATAGGAGAATGTCAAGGTGTCAATTGAAATTATATATCCAGGATGTCTGTGTTTCCCTTAGCATTAATATGACTATATAAATACATACATACATATATATATGTCATAGCATAGCATAACAAGTGTCCATAAAATATCAAGATAAGAGAAAAAGTCCCATTATTCAAGATAGTGTCCTCTTCAAGGAACCTTGCCCTTGACAGTCATAAACAGAAGAGTGTTTATGGTCAGCTTTATTCATTCCTGTAATTGAGATACAAGAAGGGGCGTTTGGGGTTCACTCATAGAGCAAAACAAAGCTTATCTGTTATGTCAGAGCATGTAAGGCGTTATGATAGGTTAAACTCAGAGTGGGCCAAAATGTCTTTCTCCAGATTGACCAATCCAGGTTTTAGACCTTTCTCAGGTGATGGGGAGGGAGAGTTCAAGGAAGTTTGGGGAGGCCCCTGGTTGATTTACAGCAATGAAGTAATATCCATACTAAACATACATGCATCAAATGGTATAGCATCCAAATCTTAAGGGAGAAATAGATAGTAAAACTATACTAGTGGGGAACCTCAACTTTCCCCTCTCAGAACTAGATAAATCTGACTACAAAATAAACAAGAAGAAGTCAAGAAGGTGAATAGGATTTTAGGCTGAATGCAGATTGAAGGATACTATTTTTCACTTCGTTTTTGTGTTTTTTTTCTTTTGGTCTGTTTCTTCATTTACAACATGACTAATATGGAAATTGTCATGTGTTTGTCCTTCATTCTCGAAGAGGACGATGACAGATATAAGTTGATGACATGACTTGCCGTTGACTTTCATTTGTGTGAGGGAATGTTTTACATGATTACACATATGTAACCTATATCAAATTGTTTAGGGAGGAGGAAGGTAAGGGAATTTGGTAAAAAATTTAAAACTCAAAATTTTAAAAAATGAATGTTAAAAATTGTGTTTACATGTAATTGTATTTTTTTTAAAAAGTTTGGTAATGAGGGATTAGCAATGAGCCCTCCCCACCTTTCTCCTGAGACTAAGAAATGCTCTTTGTCTGAGTGCAGCTGTGAGACAGTGGGCCAGACTTTGGGACATCAAACCAGACAGTGGGTTAGCTTGATGGTATAAAGATATTAGACTCAATTCCCTTGTGTTCATATGCATCCCCCAAGGTCAGCTAAATTCCAAAAGGCAAGAAGAGATCAGTGATTAGCAAGAGAGTTGTTTGAACTTACTACATTATGGACTGGTTGAATTCTAAAGTAAGTTCGGAGACAGAGAACCATGATTTAATTTAATTAATTGCAAATAAGATCAATCAATCAATAAATGTTACAGAATCAGCCTGAATCTTTGCAGAGGAGAATCAAGTAAGGGCAGGGTCACAGACCTAGGGGAGAGTGTACAAGTGATGGACAGTGTCAAAGGCTGCAGAGAATTCAGGAAAGTGAGGATGAAGAGAAACCCATTAGATCCAGGATTTCAAAGAATATAAAATTTACAAAGATTTGCACAAACAAAACCAGTGCGACCAAAATGGGAAAAAAAGGATTTGTAGGAAAATTTTCTGATAAAGATTTCATATCTAAGATGACTTACAGGACTGTAAGCCAAATGCTGTTCCCCCAGAGAGAAAAGGTCCAAGGGTACACTCAAGAAGTTTTCAGAAGGAGAAATGTGTGCTCCCAACAGCCCTGGGAACAAGGCGTACAAATGAAGGTAGCTTTAGGCTGATGTGTGCTGGACGGGCTGGAGGAAAGCAGGCTGCAGGAGCTACAACTGGTCCAGGCCCTTGAGAAGCAACTGGTAGCTAGGTCCCCAAACATCGTTGGACTGTGCATGGCCTCTGACTCTCCAGAGAGATCGTGAAAGAAGTAAAGGATTCATAGGACAAAAGGATTTAGAGCCCCAGTAAGCAGCCCTAAAAATAGGGAGAGGAGAGAAGAAGAGAAGCCTGCAGGGGGCACAGACAAATAGGGCTGTGGGGGTCCGAGCTCGTTAAATTTAATGTATGGATAAAAAAAAACCCAAGCTATACAGCCCAGAGGCTTACAGGTTCACCCATAATCCTCTCTGTTCTTCATTTTCAGAAAAGTTTGTGTTGGGGTTATGGCTGCTAAATTTCCCACAAAAAAAGAAAAATAATAGTACAAGCTATTTGGGGGGAGGGGGAAGAAGTAGTATTTAAACTTGCATTTTCCCCCATGAGATTAGTTTCGGTCTCCACCCCCACCACATACACCCCCCCCCCCCCCCCCTGCCACACACACCCTCTCCCCAGTTCTGGCCACTGTCCCCATCACATTCCACACCATGTGTTGTTTGGTTTTCCCTCCTCCAGGAAGTCAGCGAGGCCCTGGACAGCCTGCTGTCATCAGCCATCTATGTGGAAGGGAGAGGGATCCAAGCCCCAGTTCAAGCCCACACATCCACATACCTCCCCTGAATCCAATGGGATACAAATAAATCCTCAGCTAATTTGACAGGACTAAAGCGGACTTAATCTGTGCTGAAAGAAAGATAGCGACCCGGAAAAGAAGGGATTAGACACAGCTCTGGGCAGATGGAGAACAGTCAGGCCAGCAGAGAAGGAGTTCTGAGTTCTGCCTAGTAGTGAGCCACCAGGTTGAACATCCCACTTGGGGGGATGCTTCTCTGTTCTCTGTCTCTGTCTCTCATTTCTGTCTCTCTCCGCTCTTCCCCCTCTCTATTGATCATGTTTTCAGCCCGGATCAGTAAATAAAGTGTACCCAAGAGCAGCCAGACACGGGACACACCCAGGACAAACCCAGCTGGGCAGGAAGCAGCTTTCAGAGTCTGATCCGTCCCCTCTCACTAGAGGACATGTCCAGCTATGGAGTTGTGTTTAATATGAATGTATCTGTAGAGCCTGTATCAGATTGCATGCCATCTTGAGAAGGAGGGAGGGGAAGGAGGAGGAGAAAATTTAAAACTCAAAAGCTTGTACAATTGAATGCTGTAAACTAAAAATAAATAAATTAATTAAAAAATAAAAATATTTTTAAAAAAAGTTTATTGGAGCTACTGGCAGTTAACTGATGGGATAGCAGTGAGGATTTGGAAGTACTAGAAAGCACAGTTACCGAACAACCCTCTGGGTGCTCGTTAGGAGGATGGGCCCAGAGGAGGTATTTTTGTGCAAGTCATTTTTAAGTAGCACAAGACCAACCACAGACCTCTGGGGCATAGCCATGAATCACCCTTGCTTCTTGTATTACCTTTATTCTTGCTTTGGTTTCCCCTGTTGTAAAATGGGGATAATAATCTCATCTACTACCCTGAGACAGTATTTGTAAAGTGCCCTCCCCCTCCCAGCTCATTGCTAAGGATGGGGTGGGGAGGTTGGTTCCCATTCTTGGGGCAGGGAAGCTCTGCTTGGCCCTCTTCTGCTACAGCAACTGGACCCCCAGGAGGAGAAGTTCTGTGTGTCTCTGTTGCAGTGGGCGTCCCGCTCAGGAATGACTCGACTTTGATAGCTTCTGAGGTGTTTTCCAACTTTCCAATGCCATAAGTCTGTCAGGGAGGGCAGGGGCTTTTCCAGACCATGTCCCTCTTCAGCTGCACCTGCTGCCAGCCTGGGGCCTTAGGGTGAGGCTCTGCTGCCTCCTCTCTCCTTAAACATTCAAGAGGGCATCTTTCTGAGGTCTCTGATCATGAGTAGCATGAGAGAGGAGAAAGATTGTCCTTCTGCAGGCTCCAGGGATATCTGGGAAGACCCCTGAGCCATGGATCTGTGTTCTGAAGCTCTGGGCCTCCAGGAATGCCTCCCTGCTCCTCCCCTCCCAATCCAGTAAGGGCAGATTAAGCACCTACTGCGTGCTGGGCCCAACAATCCCTGCCCTAGAAGAGCCCTCATTCTTTTGGTGGAAGAGAGAAGAACACATTCATTGCTGACTAGACACAAAGCAGAGTAAAGTCAAAAAGTCATGAACAAACAGTTCTCTAAAGAATTGCCATGATGCCAGCCATCTTGTTTATATAGTGTCTACTACAAACGCTTTACACACGTTAGCTCATGTGAACCTGAGAAAGGCCTCAAGCCTGGACTGGTCAGTCAGGAGAGGCATTGTGGTCCACTCTGCTAGAGCTTTGCTTTGCTGTCTGCGTGGACCCCAAATGCCCCTTCCTGTATCAGCAGCTACAGGGCTGGATGAATGCCAAGGACAAGGTACCTTGGACCAGACACTCTCTTGAATAGCCAGACTTTTCTTGCCTTATATGACGTCGTGTTATCCCGGATCTGCAGTTTCTATTCACCCCTTGACATCCCATCCCATGAAGAAGTCTCGCACTCACAAGTTAAACACATATGGAGGCTATCTATTACTGTGGGCTGACACAGGCACTCTGATCTGGGATTGCCTTCAGCTTGCCTCCTGGCTCCATCATGCATGACCCTCTGGTTCACTGAGAATAAAGAAACCTGTGATAGTACACGGACAGCCTGGTTCTCTTTGTTCTCAGGACAAACCTCCAGTTAAGGAGGAAACGGATTCTGTTTGTTCCTTTGCACCAACCTTTGGTAAATGGTTGACGCTTGTTCAATTCTCACAACTGTCTTAGGATGGGGGATTGTTCTTATTGTCCTCATTTTACATTGGGGAAACTGAAGCTAATGGTGAAATGCCTTGTTTAGGGTCACCTAGCTAGTCTGTGTCTGTGGTGGGATTTGAACTCTGGCCTTCCTGACTCCAAGTCCCTTGTTCCATGCCCTATGGTGCCCTGGAGGCCAACCTTGAGGTTTCACTTCACACCCCATGAATTAGCAAAGATGACAAAATAAGGGAATAGTTAATGCTGAGAGGCACACTAGTACATTGTTGGTGGAGCTGTGAATCAGTACAAACATTCTGGAAAGGAATTTGGAATTTAACCACCTAAAAATGTCTTAAAGGTCCATATACTTTGACCCAGAGAGGATGCAAGGGAAACAAATGATACACATAGGCACATTGTGCCCTAGGAGGTCAGTGATAAAAACAAAGGCTGATATACATGCGCGTGGTTATAGCAGAACTTTTGGTGACAGCAATTCTGTTGATTGGGGAATGGACTACCAAACTGTGGCATCTGGATGGAATTCCTGTGCCTTAAGCAATGACATAACCGAGAATAAATCCTGCAAAATCCCAAGAGTAGTCCCAAGAAGACACGGGGTGGGGGTGGGGGGGCCGAGAAGGCGGGGGCTATGGGTGTGGAACACTGCATACACTGTCAGATTTGTTTGATGTACAAGTCAGCTTTGCTGATTTTCCTCCCTCTTCTTCCTCTTAAAAAAATTCTTTCTGGAGGAGAAGGGGGAGATAAAAGTGAAATAAAAACCACATTCATCAACATTTATTTTAAAAAATGCTTTTGGAAGCCTAGTCCAGTCTTGAGATTCAGTGATACCCTTTTTTGAAAGAGAACCAATATTTCTATTGAGCAATGAGAGGTACTAGCCCCGCTGGTCACATGTTTCTGTGTCAATGTCATTAATTAAAATTAAGGAAAAAATACTTTCCCTCTCCCACAAGTAAATTCAAGGTCATTTCAGTAGCTATGAAAGTGGGAGAGGGAGGAAAGGGAAAAGGCTTCAGTAGAAATGGTTTTTGACATGAGTGCTGATGGAAGTTAGGAGGGAGAGGTAAGGAGGGAAGAGCAGTTCTGGCAGGGGAGACAGCCAGTGCAAAGGCATGGAGATGGGAAATGGGTGCTGTGTATGAGGAGAGTGTGAAAGTGTGAAGGACTTTAGAAGTCAAACAAAGGGTTTTCATTTTGACTTCAAAGGTCATAGGGGAGAGTTTCTGAAGCTTGGGAGAGGCCCCATGATCCCAGAAGATCGCTTTGGCACCTGAATGGGGAAACATGAAGCAGGCAGACCCAGTCAGACACTCTGAGGGCTCCCTAGCACCGGACCCTTGAACATATGGAGAGAAGGGGGCATTGGGGAGATGCTATTGCTGTTTAGTCATTCAGTCCCATCTGATTCTTCATGACCCCATGGACCACAGCACGCCATCCCCTTTCTATCCTCCTCCCTCCTGAAGTCTGTCCAAACATGTTTGTTGCTTACAAGGTACTGTCTCATCCTATCTCACCCTCTGCCATCTCTTTTAGCCCTAATGACAATGAGAGTCGGGAGGTGGTGAGCAGGGGGAGGGGACTAGGAAGATGGGGGGGACGCCCCAACAGTGACAGGGAGAGGGGAAGAACGGAAGCTTTGGGGGGAAAGATCTGGTGCTTTGCTTTGAACGAACTGAGCTTGAGATGACCAGGAGGCATCGAGTTTGAAATCCCCAGTATTCTTTTCTCAGTCCCCAGTGTCAGATGTAGCCAAGAGCTCGAGAAGGATGAGGATGGAGAAACAGGCATTGGCGAAAGCCATTAACGGACTTTGAATTACAAGATGGATCAAAAATTAGCCTCAACGTGTAAGACCAAGGAGGGGTCAAAGGACCAGAGGAAAAAATTCTCAAAAAGAATTAAAGTATCCCCACCCTTATGGAAGGTCACTCTCAGTCAATAACAAGAAAGGAAAAGCAAAAAATCCAAATCCAAATCCCTGAAAAGCGGCACAGGTGGGAAGGTCTTGTTTTCTGAGAAACTTCGGTAAATGTGGTTGGTCATGTGCAGTCAGCCTGCAGGGCCAGGCGACTTCCAGCTTGGACCCGCTGCTTGTGGTGGACCCTAGAGGGAAAGGGGAATCACAGAAGTCTTGTGAGCAGAACAGGGGTGTGGTCAGAGGCAGTCTGGCTGCTGAGTGACGGACAGGCTGTGTGTCTTTCCTGATGGCTGCAGCTGTGCTAGAAGAGAGGGAGGCCTGTTCCAGCGAGGCCCCAAGCTAAGAGGGGAAGGAGGGAGCCAGGACGAAGGCTTGGGGTTCTGGGGTAGCAGCCCCCTCTCCCCATGTGGATGCCTGATGAGTCACAGCTCTGCTCCAGGAGGCCTGATTCAGTAAACACTGGCTAATGGTGAGAGCTGTTCTGGTGTGGATGGAGGAGGCAGGAGGCTTTGGGAAGGAGTGAGCTCCCCACGCCTGGAGGTTCTCAAGCAGGAGAGTTCCTACTCCTGTGTGCTCAGGCTCTAGCAGGGTAGGAGAGTAGCCTGATCCTGGACAGAGCCTCCAGGCCCCCAGGATGCTGTGACCCCTGCCTGGCCTTGCTGGGATGGGCCCTTGTCAAGCTAAAAGTGCCCAACAGGAAACCCCCAGATGGCCCTCAAAGTGGGGAGCCTGGGTTCCCCAGAGAAGCCCCTGTGCCACTTAGGGAGCAGAGCCTTTGTCACTGTGAGTCACAAGGCCCCACCTCTTGACCACCAAGGCACAGACACCAGGGCCACACATGGAGGCATAAAAAGGATATGGGAAGGGGAGGGGACTATCCTGAAGTGCTGGAACATTTCTAAGAAATGAAGCTGTGTGAGGAAAGAAGACCCAGGATGGCCTCAGAAAATGAGTCTGCAGGCGGCTCCCACTTCCTTCCCCCAGCTGGTGCTCCTGGGGGAGGGCTGGCTTTATCCTCAGTTTAGAGATGGAAGGACATGGCTAACAGGTAATGTATTGGGAGGAGCCTTACTGCCCTGACTCCAGGCCCAGCACTAGCTGGCTTCTGTGAGATGGGCACAGGAAGGAATTACCCATCCTTGGAGGTCAGCTCTCTTCTACCTATCTGTCTGCTTCCCTGCCTGCCTGCCTGCCTGTCTGTCTGCCTGCCTGCCTGCCTGTCTGTCTTTCCTTCTGTCTGCCTATCTGCTTATGTGTCTGCGTGCTATTCTGCCTAGCTGTCTGCCTATCAGGCTATCTATATCTGTCTGCCTGTCTGCCTACCTCCGTTTGCCTGTTGGTCGGATCTGTCTGCTTGTCTGTCTTTCTGCCTGTCTGTTCATCATAAGTGATCAGAAAGGGGCCCTGGATATATATGTCTTTTCATGTACTCATTCTCTCTGCAGAGTGGGTTGTATTAAATAAAATGGTTTTAAAAGCTGGTGTAAATTTGTGAATGACAGTGTGTAGGAGGAGAGAGGGTGATGGGAAGAGCCCTGAGTTCATTTTCCACCTGTGTGCTTTCTTCATCCTTGTCTCTAGAAACTTGTCAACCTGGAAGATAACTGGACCACTGAAACTCTGCCTCCTTAGGGCTAGCCCCTGTTGGAAAGTGTGGGTGGTGGTGGGAATTTGGGGAAGAATGTTTCATTATATTGTTCAGGGGAGAACTGATTATGCTGTTTAAATGCCACTTCAAGTGACTAGAAGTTGTTTGACTCAGAAAGTCACCTGACCCGGTAATTCTCCGAGATTGCCCGAGATAACTGCAAGGAATTTTGAGACCTCGCCAGATCCTGGACCCACCCTCCTCATTGCTGTTTAGTCATTCAGTCCCATCTGATTCTTCATGACCCCATGGACCACAGCACGCCATCCCCCTTCTATCTTCCTCTCTCCTGAAGTCTGTCCAAGCATGTTTGTTGCTTCCAAGGTACTATCTCATCCTATCTCACCCTCTGCCATCTCCTCTTTTTGCCCTAAATCTTTCCCAAAATCAGGGTCTTCTCTTGTGAATCTTACCTTCTCATTATGTGGCCAAAGTACTTACCCTTCAGCTTCAATGAATAGCCTGAATTAGTTTCTTTAAGTATCGACTGATTTGAACTCCCTACTGTCCAAGGGACTCTCCAAAGTCTTCTCCAGCTCCACAATATGAAAGTACTTTTTCTGCCAACCTCATCTTTCCTTATAGTCCAACTCTCACAGACACACAAAAAACACAACTGGCAATAAGGACCTTTGTCAGCAAGGTGAGGTCTCTGCTTTTCATTGAAAGACCATTTTTTCCCCTGAAGTATTATAGTGAGTTTTGCTGGGTAGGTGATTCTTGGTTTTAGTCCTAGTTCCTTTGACTTCTGGAATATACTGTTCCATGCCCTTCGATCCCTTAATGTAGAGGCTGCTAGATCTTGTGTTATCCTGATTGTATTTCCACAATACTTGAATTGTTTCTTTCTAGCTGCCTGCAGTATTTTCTCCTTGACCTGGGAACTCTGGAATTTGGCCACAATGTTCCTAGGAGTTTCTCTTTTTGGATCTCTTTCAGGCGGTGTTCTGTGGATTCCTTGAATATTTATTTTGCCCTCTGGTTCTAGAATCTCAGGGCAGTTTTCCTTGATAATTTCATGAAGGATGATGTCTAGGCTCTTCTTTTGATCATGGCTTTCAGGTAGTCCCATAATTTTTAAATTGTCTCTCCTGGATCTATTTTCCAGGTCTATTGTTTTTCCAATGAGATATTTCACATTATCTTCCATTTTTCCATTCTTCTCTCTTTGTTCTGTGATTTCTTGGTTTTGCATAAAGTCATTAGCCTCCATCTGTGCCATTCTAATTTTGAAAGAACTATTTTCTTCAGTGAGCTTTTGAATCTCCTTTTCCATTTGGCTAATTCTGCTTTTGAAAGCATTCTTCTCCTCATTGGCTTTTTGAACCTCTTTTGCCAATTGAGTTAGGCTAGTTTTTAAGGTGTTAATTTCTTCAACATTTTTTTGGGTCTCCCTTAGCAGGGAGCTGATCTGCTGTTCATGCTTTGACTTCATGTCTCTCATTTCTCTTCCCAGCTTTTCCTCCACCTCTCTAACTTGATTTTCAAAATTCTTTTTGAGCTCTTCCATGGCCTGAGCCCATTGGGTGGGCTGGGACACAGAAGCCTTGATTTCTGTGTCTTTGCCTTGTTCTTCCTCATCAGAAAGGAAGGGAGGAAATGCCTGTTCGCCAAGAAAGTAACCTTCTATAGTCTTATTTCTTTTCCCTTTTCTGGGCATTTTCCCAGCCAGTGACTTGACCTCTGAATATTTTCCTCACACCCACCTCACCTCCTGATCCTCCCAGCCCGTGTTTGTGGTCTGAGATTCAAATGCTGCTTCCAGCCTCAGGGCTTTTGGCGGGGGCAGGGCTGCTATTCAGTATGAGATTATGATCTGGTGCTGAGATCGGGGCAGGGCCACCTCTCAGGCTCAGTTCCCTCAGGGGGTTTATGCGCAGACCTTCCGCAATGGATTCAGGCTCCCGCCCGCTTGGGGAGCCCCTGTCTGCAGTCGCCTCTCAGCTTCTACCTCCCGGGGGGGGCCTGAATTATGGGGGCACCCCACTCCCCTCTCGACCCGCCAAAGAGACTCTCTCACCCACCCCTGTCACCTGTGGGTGGAGGGACTTGTGCGGCCGCTGGAGATCCCGTCCCTGAAGCCTGCTCGGATCTGTTTCTCTCGGTGCCGCAGCCGTGGCCGCAGCAGGTCTGGGCTGGGCTTTGTGTCACGGTCTCTGCTTTTCAGTAAGCTGTTCAGATTTGCCATAGCTTCCTGTCCAAGGAGGAAATATCTTTTAATTTCATGGCAACAGTCACCATCTACAGTGATCGTTGAGCCCAAGAATAGAAAATCTGACATTTCTTCCATTTCTCTTTACAGAAAATGATGGAACCAGTTGTCAAGATTTTAGTGTTTGGGTTTTTTTTTTTTTATATTAAGCTTTAAATCAGCTTTTACACTCTCCTTTTTCCCCCTCATCAAGAAGCTTCTTCACTCCTCTTTGCTTTCTGCAATCAGAGTGATATCCTCTGCTCATCTAACATTGTTGATATTTCTCCCCCAGCAACCTTAATTCCAGCTTTTGGATTCATCCAACCTGGCATTTCACATGGTGTACTCTGCATATGAGTTAAATAAATAAGGTGACGATATGTAGCCTTCTCATACTCCTTTTCTAATCTCAAACCAATCAGTTGTTCCATGTTTGGTTCTAACTGCCATTTCTCAAGCTGCGTACAAGTTCCTTAGGAGACAAGGAAGGTGATCTGGTACTACCATCTCTTTGAGGACTTGCCACATTTTGTTGAGATCCACACAATTAAAGACTTTAGTGGAGACAATGAAGTAGAAGTAGATAGTTTTCTGGAACTCCCCTGTCTTCTCCATAACCCAGTGAACGTTGACAATTTGGTCTCTAGTTCTTCTGCCTTTTTGAAAACTAATCTCTTCTGGGAATTTTTGGTTCACATATTGCTGAAGCCTTGCAGAATGTTAAGCATTGTGTGAAACAAGTGCAATTGTTTGGTAATTTGGTGATTCCATGGCATTGCCCTTCTTTAGGATTGGGACATTAACTGATCTTTCCCAATCCAATGGCCATTAGTGAGTTTTGCAAATATGCTAGGATATTGAGTGCAACACTTTAACAGCAACTTCTTTTAGGGTTTAAAATAGCTGAGCTGGAATCCCATCACCTCCACTAGCCTTGTTAGCAATGTGTTCTAAGGCCCATTTGACTGCATTCTCTAGGATGTCTGGTTCTAGATCACTAACCACACCATTCTGGAGTGTTGTGATGTTAAGGATCTTTCTTTTAAAGTTCTTTTATGTATTCTTGCTCCCTCTTATTAATCTCTTCTGCTTCTATTAAATCTGTCGCATTTTTGCATGAACCCTTCCCTGGATATCTCGAATTTTCAGGAAGAGATCTCTTGCCTCTCCCATTCTATTGCATCCTTCTATTCCTTTGCATCGCTCATTTTAAAAAACCTTACCTCTCCTTGTTCTTCTCACACAGGTCTGGTTATGTGCCCACTCAAGCTTCCCTTTTGGCTTCACCCAAATTTTATTGAATGTTGACAAATATCTCTCCATTTATCTTGTTTTCAAGATGCCCTGTGGGTTTGTTCTCATGAACAAGAGTTTCTCGCAACCCCCCCCCCCCCCCAACCATTTAGGAAGGGCACCCAGGGTAGCCACTGCATCATTTCCTGTATCCCCAGCACTTAAGGTACCTGGCACAGTAAGGACTCCTGAGCTGTGAGTCAGGAAAGATTAGGGTGGGAAGCTCTTCCCTATTATGCCCAGTGGTGGCTAGTCTCCCCCTGAAGGCTTCAGTTTCCTCCTCTGAATGATGGGGCTAGGGGTTTGAACCGGATGACCACTGAGTTCTCTTTCAGAAAAAATATCCTGTGATTCTTAGAGCCGAAAATCCCATCACTGGAGACATTTGATTAAAAGTTCTCTACAGTGAAGTGGTGCACTTGTGTGTGTGTGCATGTGTATGAGTGACTGTGTCTGAGTGCCTGTGTGACTGTGAGTGTGGGTAAGTGTGAAAGTGTGAATAGGTATATGAGTATGAATGGGTATGAGCATGAGGGAATGTGTATGCATATGTATGAGGATGTGAGTGGGTGTATATGAGTATGCAAATGGATGGGCATTAGTGTGACTGGGAGTGGGGGGGGCACACTGATGAGTTGGAGGTGACCAAGATCCTGTTATTTGAAGATGGTCACAGGCATGGTTAACCTTGGTCCCATGGGCAAACCCTGGAGCAATAGGGGAAGTTGCAAAGAGGCCCTTCAGGGATGAATGAGAGGTAGAGAGGTCCCCATCAGAGGCAAGGGGGACCAGGTGAGTGTTGGCTTGGCTCAGGTCCTCTGATATTCTGTGTGAGCTGGAGTGAATTACTCCTTTCTCTGGGCCTCAGTTTCCCCATCTATCACAGAAGGATGTTAGACCAGATGGTCCCATAGGCCTTGACAGCTCCTACACTCTGGGATTCTCTAAATAACATGAATAGGGGAGAAGAGATTGCCTTAGATAAAGGGTCTTTGAAGAGTTAGACCTGGGAACAGGACCTGACTGTCAGGGACAGGGCCAAGGGGTAACCCAAAGACCCTCCCTGTTCCCCCTCCCCAGAATTAAGACCCAGCCATGAGATGATTTCAGAAAAACCTGGAAAGACCTACATGAACTGATGCATAGTGAAGTGAGCAGAACCAGGAGAATATTGTACACAGTAATAGCAACACTGTAACAGTAATAGCAACATTGTAACAATAATTAACTGTGAATGAATGACTTAGTTACTCTAAGCAAGGCAGACCCAAAGGCGATGTGATAGAAAGGGCTGTGTCCACTGAATACAGAATGGACCAGGCTGTTTTGTCTCTTTCTTTCTTTGATTTTTTTCATTTATTCAAATCTTCTTGTACAAAATGACTAATAGGGAAATGTTTTCTGTGATTGTATATGTAGAACTATGGGGCAGCTAGGTGGTGCAGTGGATAGAGCACCAGTGCAGGAGTCAGGAGGACCTGAGTTCAAATCTTACCTCAGACACTTGACACTCACTAGCTGTGTGACCTTGGGCAAGTCACTTAACCCAAGTTGCCTCATCCTGGGTCATCTCCAGTCATCCTGATGAAGATCTGGTCACTGGATTCAGATGGCTCTGCAGGAAAAGTGAGGCTGGTGATCTGCCCAGCCCTCCCTCACTCAAAACAAAATCAAGTACAAGTCATGTCACCATTCTCTGATGGCATGGTCTTCTTTGGCAACGAAGGATGAACACACATATGTAGAACCTCTATCTTATCGGCTTAGGAAGGGGGGAGGGGAGGAAGGAAGGGAGGGAGGGATAGAATTTGGAACTCAAAATTTTAAATAAAGATATTTTATATATATATATATAGACCTTGCTAGGTGATCAAATACTAAATAGGTGATCTTAAGTCATTTAATGTTTCTGAGGTGCCTCAGGGATGGTCCCTCTGAGCCCTGTCTAAATCCTGAGATTAGCTGGGTCTGGCCAGGATCCCAGATCCTCTTCCTCTGAAGTATTGTCCCATCAGCCTCATCCCCTCCCTCCCATGGTCTGGCCAATCCTCTCCCAGATCCTAGGATGCTCCCATCTGCCAAGAGGCTTTTCCTCTTGCCAAGGATACATACTCCAAGGTTTCCTCATCTCACAGTGGGAGAACATTTCTTGTTCCATGACTCTGGTGGAGGAGGGGGAGCGGGCCCTCTCCTTCCTGGGGATCACTGTGTATGTGTGTGTGGGGGTGTAGTAATACTGGGCTCCCTCCCTCTAACCCTTGATTCTGTGTTCCTGGGAAGAATCCTGCACACACTGGGACACTCTAGCTCCCTTTCTGGGAATTAATCCTTGAGTTAAGGTGTCATCCACCCAGCAGCCCAGGTGACTGGCTGGCTGACTCTGTTTCTGATAGCTGAAAGGACTTTGGAGATCTAGCAGGCTGGCCCACCAAGGCCAGAGATGGAAGGGACTTACTGAAGGTTACTTGAACCAGGTAGGATGGAGGTGCTAGTCCTTGGGGGAAGGGCAAGGGATGCCCTTGGGGTGTGTCAGGGCTGAGTCAGGGAGGGGCTCCTCCCCCAGGTAGGGGCCTCAGGGCAAGCCTGGGCAAATGGGGGACCCCTCTGAATTTGGATTTTGGCATGACCTAAGTAGGGATGGTAATTCTTCCACTCACTACCTACATGACTTTGGACAAGTCCTTTCCCTCCTTGGGCCTCAGTTTCTGCATCTGTGAAATAAGGGGGCAGGCCTAGACAACTGTTTGGTTCCTCCCAGTTCTGAATCCACTGTCCTGGGATGCTTGGGAAGAAAGGCTGTGCCCCTCCCCCTTTCCCATCTTCCCCTTTCCCATAGCTATTTCTATAGGGACCCTGACTACTTCTTGTGAGTTCAAGAGGCCCTGGGGTTCTGGGTCTACAAGTGGAGATTATCCACTCCAGACCCCAAAGGCTCCTCCCTCTGCTTTACAGCTCAACTCTGCCTTACATCACCCTCTGCTGGTCGCATAAAGCGATTAAGCTGGAGTTTATCTGGAGGAGGCCCGAGATGGGGAAGGCATACAGTCAAGGCCATCCTGAGGACTGTTTGAAGGAAATGGGAGTGTTTTGCAGCAAGAATAGAAAACTCAGGCTGCTAGAGAGCACCACAGTGAACAGAGCCCTGAGCTTGGAGTCAGGAAGGCCTGAGTTCAAATCCAATCTCAGATCCTCACTAGCTAGGCAAGTCACCTAACCTCTGCTTGCCTCAGTTTCCTCATCTGTAAAATGGGCATCCCAAAGCTCTACCTCCCAATGTTGTCGTGAGGATCAAAGGAGACCATTACAAAGCTCTTGGCACATGATTAGCTCTTAGGAGTAGTGAGGGTCAGGAGAGCTGCCTTCCTGTATGGCAAGGGCTGACAAAGGTAGGAAGGCTTAGCTTTGGTCAGTTTGGCCTCAGATGGCTGAGTCAGGGAGGCAGGTTCAAGCTGCATGTGAGTAGAGAGCAGTTTTACACATAGGATCTCATTGATCCTCACATTGACCCTGGCTGGATGGTGGTATTGTGGGCTGCGTTTTCCAGTAGAGGAAATGGAGGCAGGTAGAGATTCAGTGCCCTGCCCAAGGTTGTATACCTAGTCAGTGTTCAAGTCCAAATTGGAACTCAGGTCTTATTAGCTGAAAGCCAATGCTCCTAAGCTGCCTCGTGCCCTGAGGCATCTTGAGTCTGGAACAATGGAAGAAATTCCAGAGCCGGTTTCTGGTCCACCCTTCTCTGTATCTAGACCAGCTATATCTGCCCTGGTCTCCACCCAGATTCCGGGGATACACAGAGGAGTTGGGGTTTGCTTCTCTACCTCCTTCTGCTCAAGGCCCCAAGGGCAGTGGCCCCCACCTCAAGCTTGAATTGAATCACCAAAGGGACGCTGACCTCAGAGACAGAACTGGAACAAGAGTATTGGGGGTGAGGGGGGGGACTGGGGGTAGCTAGAAGCCCCAGGAGAGCATAGGAGGGAGGGAGATAGTTGTTGGGGGTGTAAGCTCAGTTTTCACGTGAACAGTCTCGGGCAGGTAAAAGTGAGGGCTTCTAAACCTCAGAGTTCTCACGAGGCCCCCCAGGGAACATCTGGGAATTGAGGAGTGAAACATGAGCTTTCCACATCTTCTTAGTGGAAACTTGCGGGAGAGAGCATCCCGCCCTTGAGATTGGTCGGGTCTGAGCAAACCTGTTGTTAATTAGCTAGGGGCTGAGAGCATGCACGGTATTCACGGTATTCATGGTATTCACGTGCAAACTATGTGGCTGGGAGAGCTTAAGTAGGGACAGGAAAGCCTGAGGGCCCTCTTCTTGCTGTTGGGTCCCCTCCAGGGGTCCCTCCCCTCTTCCACTCCCATCTTCTTGCTGTATGATCCTTGCCCCTTGGGAGGAGGAGGGTTCCTTTCTCCTGGGGAAGAATTTGCCCTGCATATGGATGCATAACTAAGACCCTGAATAAAGCCTAACCCTTGTTTGACTCTGGAAAGTCTCTTTATCTGGTTGGCCACCGAAGACCTGCGAAAGGTAAGAAGACTCGGGTAGCCCACCGTCATTAAGCCGAACAGATAGTGATCTAGGGCCATTCCCTAGCACAGAAGTCAGAAACCTTCTGGTTCTTGTACTCCTGGACAAGAAAGCCCTTGAAAATCCACGGGCCGAGTAGTCTTTGAAGCTCTGCCAGAAGACCTCCATGGAGGGGAGTTCACTCCCCACTGAGCCAGACCACCTCACTCTAGGGGAGCTCTCGTCTTCTTAGTTTTCTTTCCTTCCAGGAAAACTAAATGTTTCACCCCCTGCTCCTTGTTCCACCTTCTGGGGTCTCTCTGCCAGTGCTGGGGATCAGACTGTGGTCCCCCCAAGTCTTATCTCCTCCAGGTCCTGCTGGGACCCTTTCTCGTCTCTCCCCACTCTGCATTAGCTGGGTGAGAGTCGGTTCTTTGGCTAAAGGCCATTTGTCTTATTCTTTGTTTTAAGACATGACTTTCTGAGTAAGGGGAGAATATGTTGGGAAAGTCAACAAGAGACATCATTTAAAGGAAAACCTAAAGATCGTCAACAAATAACAAAGCAATTCCCATTAAGCACCTGCCGCGTGCCAGGCTCTTTGCTAAGTGCTCCTTATGTGATCTCACGTGATCCTCTGTAGGAAGGCGCTGCTGGGATCTCCATTTTGCAGTTGAGGAAACTGAGGCAGAGAGAGTCAAAGTGACTTGCCCAGGGTCATACAACTAGTAAATACCTAGGCTAGATTTAAACCTGCTGGGGTACCCCCTAGAGGACTCAAAGTAAGTGGTACCCAGAACTGAGTTCAGTGCTCCTGATGACGTCTGAACAGGACAGGGGCCAGTGGGATGGACTCTCTCCTTCCTGATCCAGGAAGCTCTGCCCCTTCCAAGGCAGCAGAAGAACCCAAGACCTCTTTGACTGCCATATTCCACTTCTGGCTTATACAGAGCTTGTGGCCCACTCAAACCCCCAGCTCTTTATCAGACAGATTTCTGCGTAGCCACTCATGCCTCTCGTGTTTTTGTGAGTTGATGTGTGAACCCAAGAGTAAGACTTTACATTTATTCCTATTATATTACATTTCATCTTATTGTATTTGGCTCAATATTCTAACAAGCTAAGATCTTATTAGGCCTTAACTCCATCACCTCCTATATCAACTAACCACACTAGCTCCTGCCCTTCAATGTGTGTATTCAAATCACTGGTAAAAATGAGAGTCAAGTCCAGAATCAAGGATAGAGCCTTGAGGCACCCCATGAGAGACCTCTTTCCAACTGTGTCTCAAATTAGTGAGTCTTTGCTTTGGCTATGTCAGTTCAGCCAGTTCAGGAAATGACTCCATTTCCTGTGTCATTGGTCAGTTCTTCCCAAGAACAGGATGAAATATCATTACATTCTGTTACCAGTGAGCCACCCTGTCAGTAAAGGAAACAGGGACAGCTTGGCCTGACCTCTTGCTGATGAATCTTGTTGATTCACCTTTCTCTACTTCCTTTTTCTTAGATCTGGATTGCAGGTATACACCCACATGGGTCCCACTCTGACAATTCCCAAGAGAAGTGTTTCCCTTGATTCCTGGTTCTTGATGGTTTCAATGAGAAAAAAAAAAGCTTTGCCATCTGTCTGGCTTCTCTTGGGTCTGTTCTAATTTTTAGGGAGTGTGTCGTCCCTCCATAGGAGGTTGGGCACATTTTGCTCTTCTTGTGCTGAGTCGTTACTTTTTTTCTAGCTCTTTTGTGCATAGCTCTCCTTCCTTTTCCATTTTTTTCCTCGTGTATTTTTATTTCATTTATAAAAGCATTCCAAACTCTTTAAAAGACAAAATGAAAAGTGCTTCACCTGTTCCAGGAATTCCAGTTGACTTTGTGCCCAAACTGTGTTTTCCTTTGAGACTTTGCTTGTAGCTGTTTTGGAGTCCTCTTCCTCTGGGTTTGTGTCTTGAGTGTCTCTGTTACTCTAGCGGGATGTCTATTCTTCCAGCTTGTGTCCTAACCCCTGACTTGGTGTTGAGGCAAGCCATGCTACGCTTCTGAAGGAGGGTTTGACTGGTCCTGCTGCTGCTTTCTTAGAGTGTCTGAGGCCAGATTTGAGCTCCATGCCCAGTGCTCCATGCACTGTGGTAGCCCTTCACAGCCTCTATCTACAGGGAGGTATCAAGGCTATACAGTGATGTGCATGGAAATGATCTGGGTTTTTTAGTGGACACCAGGCCCGGTAGGAGTGATCAGTGTGAGGTGGCACTCACTGCACCGGGCACTAGGTGAATCCCTGCCATGGAGGAGCTTACCTTAGCTCCAAAGGCTAATGGGCTTTGGGGCCCAGGACCAGGGAGGTGACAGCTTGCTGCTCTCCTCCACCTTGGGCAGACTTCATTCACAGTGATGGGGTCAGCTCTGGGTTCCATGGAGGGGAAGGGCCTAGGAAGATGGGCTGAAGGAATGGCGGATGTCAGCAGGGGGAAGGAAAGATTCAGAGGGACTTGAGAGCTATCAGTAGTGGAGGGATGGGGCCTAGAAGCCAGCAGAACCAGGAGCACTGGGGGCAAGACAAAAACCTTTCTGATGGTGAGGACTGTCCCAGCGTGGAAGGGACTTTCCTCAAGAGGTGGTGAGCGCCCCAACCTTGGAGGCCTCCAGGCATCATCAGCCAGACTCCCCTTCTTAGGGACCTTAAACTGGGAATTCCTGCAGCATTTGTGCTGGACTCAAGGTCACTGGGGTCCCTTCCAACTATGAAATTTCATGATCCAAAATTTCACACACTTGGGCTTTCTCATCTCTAGCAAACAAGGTCCCTTCAGCATCTCAGCGTTTGGGGTTGCCCTGTCTTTCATTTGAACTCTTGGAATCCTCTGCCCACCCATCCTCTTGGGGGCCTGTCTGTCTGTACCCCACCATTCAGCCCTGAAGTGGGCCCATCCTCCCAGGCTCTTTTCATTTCCAGCCAGCCTCCAGCTCCTTCTTTTGGGGGAAAGTAGCTACTGAATAGAGGAGACAGAGATTTCCATCACTGGCTGCCCCCTTCTGGTCCACTCTGCCCTAGGCAGATGGGGGGAGAGCTGGCTTGGGATGGCCTGGGGAAGTGACATGGCCCAAAGGAGGCCTGGAGTGAGGACTCTTGCTGTCCTTCTTGGTCTAGCCTGCCCTGGCTCCCAGGGGACCCCTGAGAAGCCTGGGCCCCTCTGGGCATCCTATTCAGCTGTAGGCATGGCCCAGTCACAGTAGCTCCTGAGGCAGTGTTGGACTGGGCCTCACTGGATAGGAGTCTGCTGCCTTCATCTGGGTGAGAGCTTTCCTGAGGAGTGAAGAAAGAGGGAAGGGGGCTCAGTTCCTGCCTCTGGCCTGTTCCTGACCTTCCTGCCAGACTCAATGAAGGCAGGAGGCAGAGAACCTCTGATCCACAATGTGCTCTCACACCCAGAGAGGGCAATGGACTGGTCCGAGGTCACACAGCAGAGAAAGCACCAGAATGCAGGTCTTCTGCTCAGGACACAAAACAAGTGTCCAACAGCTGGATCTGCTCCCACAGTCAGGACTTGCTGCACAGGATGACCTTTGGCCCTTCCTGGGGTGGCCATATCTTTAGTGAGGCTGTTCCCACATGTAGTGTGGGTGTTTCATCATATAGCTCAGAGGGAGACTGAAGAGACACCTCCAGCCTCTTCTGCCCCTGCCCTGCCTCACTTCTCTAAGGGAGACTCCCTCCAAGAGGGGAGGCGGGAGGTTGGGGCCAGAGGTCACCACTGTGCTCTCCTCAGAGAGGGGTACCCAGCCTAGAAAGAGAACTCTATGCTCCTCTAAACAGTATTCATCTCAGGAATGTTTTCAGGGTTGAGCTAAGCCTCTGCTGCTCACTAGTGGGAAAAGGAGGTCCCAAGTTTTCTAACCAAGGCTTGACTCCCTTTCCACCAAATGCCGTGAGCCCATATCTAACCATGATCAAAGAAATCCTTTTACCAAATTGTAGCAGAACCAAAATCAGAGAAGGCCCACATGGGATAGCATGGAAGGAAGGAGCTTTCCCATCGAGAGTGAGAGGACTCAGTTTGACCCAGAGAGAAAGGCCCAGATCTCAGCCAAGGGGGTAGCCCCCAAAGGACATGGGGTTAGGAGAGAGACTGCTGGCTGCCCTCACCCTGAGTTCTTTCCAGAGTCTCCAAGGAGGGTCTGGCATCATCTATCTTTCCTCTGAAAGTCAGATGCCAGAGCCCAGAGGGTCTCAAGATACCTGAAGAGACTCAGAGAAAGTTGAGAGTTCTCTCTCTGGCTCTTGCCAACTGCATTCCACTCTTCACACAGGCTGGGGAATGTGGCTTATATCCCCGAGAAAAAGACAGACTCTTTCCAGGCAGGGTATGACCCAGACGGCTGATCATTTGGAAGTGTTGGGGCCTTCTCTGGGGGTGGGAAGTCTACTAGAACTAGGTTGGTTGCCGTCCTTTGTCTTTGAAGGGGACAAAAATGGCATCACCTTGTAAAGTGAAGTTTCAGTGTGTCTGACTGTGGCTGATCAGACCCATATGAGCTCGGAAGACTCTGCCACAGGTTGGGCACAGATAGTCTGTGTGAATGTTTGGGGTGGATATCCCAAATTTGCTCATCCTGCATTTACTTTGTGCTGTCTCAATTCTGCTTTGCTCATAGAGCACAGCACCCTTTCTGATGTGGGCACGCCATGCTGAGTGGTCCTGTGCCAGTGTCCCCCATGTTGCACAGTCAAATCCAAAGTTCTTGAGAGAGACCTTGAGAGTGTCCTTGTATCACTTCTTCTGGCCACCATGGGATCGCCTGCCCCATGGAAGTTTTCTATAAAATAGTCTTTTTGGCAAATGTACATTTTACATTTGAACAACGTGACCAGCCCTGGAGTTGCGCTCTCTGAAGCATAGTTTGAATACTTGGCAGTTCAGCAGAGCAAGGACTTCAGAGTCTGGTACCTTATCCTGCCAGGTGATCCTCAGAATCTTCCTAAGACAGTTCAAATGGAAGTGATTCAGTTTCCTGGCATGGAGCTGGTAGACTGTCCATGTTTCTCAGGCATACAACACTGAGGTCAGAACAAGAGCTCTGCAAACCTTCAGTTTGGTAGTCACTCTAATACCTCTCCCCTCCCAAACTTTTCTTCAGAGCCTCCCAAACACTGAGATAGCTCTGGCAATGCGTGCATCAACCTCATTGTCAATGTGTATATCCCTGGAACGTACACTACCAAGGCAAGTGAACTTATCCACAGCATTCAAAACTTCTCCATTGGTTGTAATCAATGGTTCCACGTATGGATGGTGTGGTGGTAGCTCATGGAGCACCTGTGTCTTCTTGGTGTTAATTATCAGGCCAAAATGAGCACAGGTAGTAGAGAACTGATCCACACTTTGTTGCATCTCAGCTTCAGAGGCTGCATTGAGGGCACAATCATCTGCAAACACAAAATCATGCACCAACGCTCCCTCCACTTTGGTCTTGGCTTGTAGCCTTTTCAAATTTAGAACTAGAACTAGGACAGACCACCTGAGGAAAGGGAGCTTGGGGTATTCCCTTCCTCCCCCAACCCAGCCTAAAGCAGACCTATCCTTCTTTGGAGGCAAGATAATGCAGTGGGGAGCCCCTGGGCTTTGGCACTGGAGGGGGGGGGTCAATGGCCCAGGTATCACTGGCTAAGTTCTCTCCATGACTCCAGGCAGGTGGATCTGAGGGCCATGGGGTTGGGGCTCTGCTTCAGGCTCCCTTTCTTGGCTTCTGCTCCTTGTTTTTGTTCTGTCTTGTTTTTGCCAGAATTTCTCTGAAGCACCCCCTGTGACCAAAGCTAAGAGTCAAGAGTGGCCTGCCTGTCCCTGGGCCCCCTGCAGCCACTGGGCTATGCCCAGGGTTAGGGAAAGGTCACGTTGGATTATTTCCTCATGCACTGCAAAGCTCCAGCAGCCTGCCCTAGGTGCCAGGGCAAGATCAGGGCCAGTCCAGGAGACTCTGACCCAGTCCCTCCGCCTGCCTGCTAGAGAATCCTAAAGCTTGAGATGGACATCAAGGCCTCTAATTGAGGAAGGTCAAAGAGGGGAAGAGGATCCCCTGAAAGTCCCTCAGATATCGAGTACAGAGGCAGGATTAGAATCCAGGTCCTCTGCCTCCAAATCTAGCTCCCTGCTCACTTTGCCATCCTACCTTTCCATGGGGAGGACTTTTCCATTGGCCTCTGGATAAGCCCTTCAGCCTCCTGGGGCAGGGGATACAGGAACAAGAATGCCTGAGTCCAAGCCCAACTCTACTGCTGACCAGAAGTCCTTGGTGGCTAATGCCTGAACTGCTTCCTTCCCCATGGGAGAGTGAGGGGGCAAAGGAGATTCTCAAGGCCCTGGGAAGCTGTCCTGGAAACCTCATCAGCCTGACTCCTTAAGCTGAAGGGGCAGGAGCAGCTCTTAGGGGCCCGAGAGCTGGAGGCCCTGAGCCTTCCGAGCTGGGTGAACCTGGGAGCACTGAGTATTTTTGAGGCTTAGTTTATCAGGAAAGGGGAGGGGGTGATAACTTCAAGAGCAGCTGGTGGTAGAGAAGCTGACCTTCACAGCCCCTTGTGCTGATGTGTAAGCCAGCACATCTGGGACCACCATCCTGAGGACCTGGGCTAGGGCAAGGTCAGAGGAGCCCAGGGAACTGGAGACCTACTTCCCTAGCTGCCCAGGAATGGTGGAGGGGGGAACTTTCCTTGGGTATTCAGTGTGGAAATCCCCCTGGCCAAATTCTGCCTGCCAATTGCAGACCTAGCCCTGCCCTGGCCTCAGGCTAACCCCGCACCCAGAGGTCCCACAAACTGGATCAAACTTTCTAAGCTCAGTCCCAAGGTGACTCAGATTGGGCTACAGAAGGAAATGACCCCCCAGTCAGAAACTTCCCCCTCCCACTGGGGAGGCCCCAGAAGGATCCTTGAACCCTGGCTAGAGTGGCAACCTCTGCTATGTGCCAGGCATGGTACTAAGCCATGGGAATACAAAAAGATATAAGAGACAGTCTCTTCCCGCAAGGAGCTCCCAGTCTATCAGGGGAGACAATATGCAGACAATGGGCTTGGCTCGTTACAGATAGGACAAATGGAAGATGAATAGGGAAGGTTCTAGTATGGGGAGAGCTGTGGGTCAGGTCTTCCTGACTCTACCCACTGTACTACCAGCTGCCTCAACTAAACCCATTTCTGGAGCAGTGGTCTCCAGTGAGGGCTCCAACTCCCCTATCTGGGGCCAGTGGCCATGGGATTTGTGGCCAATCAATCTGTGTCCTGGATAATAGGACAAGCGTAGAGTTTTTCTCAAGTAGACTATCCCCACCTCATTACTTATGGCGCAGCACTTGCCCACTCTGCCCCCTGGTGACTGCGCATGTTGGCCCTTCGAGGTGATTCAAGGTGATTATAATTGAATTATAATATAACGATATATTATTATGCAATAACATATTATATATATTATGTAATAATTACATTATATATATTATAATACAAAGTATAATTGAAATTCTACCCAAGCACCTGCACCACTTTCCGTGTGTACCTGCCCACCCTGACCTCTGGATCTTCTCCAGAAGGCTCTGTGCTCAGGGGTAGTGACCTGGGGGGAAGAGCTTTCCCTCCCCCTTTTCATTGTTGGTGGGACAGTACAGAGTACAAGATGCAGAGATAGGTGGGCTTCAGTTTTTTCACTGCCTTTCTCTCTAGCCCTCTCCCTCTTCCCAACTTCCTTGTTACTGTTGAGGGCGCTATACTCCCAGGCCCACAGGGTCACACCATAGTGGTCATCCTGGATTCCTCACTCACCCCCGGTGATCACTATGGTGCCGAGGCCTGTTGATTTCGCCTCTTCAGTATCTCTTTTCCATTTCACCTCTGCAGCATCGTCTCTCCAATATGCCACCTTCTCTCCTCTGACATGGTCCCCACCCTGGTACAGACCTTTCCCACCTCACTTCTGGACTTTGGCAATCGTGGCTGAGGGGTCTGCCACCTCAGTCTCTTCCCACTCCAGCCACCAAATTCAGTGGCTCCTTATTGATCCTAAGACCAGATAGTATTTCATGTTTGTGTCATCCTTTCTCAATTTCTATTTTTCTGTAAATTTTATAACGTATGTACTGATTAGTACCTTTGTGCATGCATAAAACGTATATTTTAAAATAAAAAAACCTAGATGGAGTGCATGCTCCAGAATTCTTTACTGATAGAATCCCACTCCCCTGTCAGGGGCTGGAAATTGCCGGACCCAGTGAGGTGTATGTGGACCAGTATGGGGAGATGGGAGGATAAAGAGAAGTGTGGTTTACATTAAAGCAGTCTATTACAAGCCTGTGGACTGTTTGCAGGGTGGCATATTTGTTCTGCTCTGATTACACCTGCTGTAGGGTGGCAGACCCTCCGAGAGAATACTGAGATACTGAAGAAAGAGATGCAGACATGGCATCATGGAAGTAGGTAGGTTTTACCGGTCATGAGACCAGATCTTGGCTGCAGGACAGTTTGGATTTCCACGTCAAGCCCAGGTAAGACCAGATACATAGAAGAAGGACAGAGAAGGCATAATGCCAGGGATGGCCCAGGGTCACATGCAAGTCTACTTTTCGCTCTTTACGCTAACTGTGATACTCAGGTCATACTCCCACACTCCTGCCTCCATGGTACCTACCATCCTTTGGGACCTGTTCAGTGCCGTTGCTGCTATTTGTCCTTCATTCTCAGAGAGGACTACGACTTCAGGGGGGTGTTGCCATGACATGCAAGTGAATTGGAGCTAAGGGAGGGAGGGTTGTACAAAGTCACCAGTCTCACTTTCTCCTCCAGAGCCACCTGGGTGCGGTGGCCAGACATGGTCCAGGACATACATTCTGAAGTCTCTTCTGCAAGGTTCCCTGAGCAGCGCAGTTCTATTACAGAGCAAGCACAGGAGCTACGTTGTAGACAATCCACACCAGCAACAGAAACACCAGGAGAGAAAGGGAACACACGAGAATCCCCACAACTGGTACTATCTTCTTCCATTCTCCCCCAAGGGAGGTGAAGAAAGAGTCAGTGGCATTTGGTGATGGTGGGAGAACAACTGGATTTCTAACCTTAGGACAGGCTAGTGTTCTGCTTGTGAGCTCATATCACTGACTTTTGACATGTTATTATCTGATCTTGTTGCTTTCCCCAAAATTTTCCAGTCCAATTAATTCCAATTCTTTTCAGGCGATCAGATGCCATTAAGGATCTAATCCTATATATGAAAACATAGGCAACTAATGGTGTTTGCAAGGAGAGGTTATCCACCCCTAGCTCCAACGGTACACAAATGAATTTACTTTCAAGAAGCTGACATTACTCCAATTATGATGAAAGACTTGTGATGGGAAGTATAGCTACACTAAGTGATTAATTCCCAACTACATATAGAGAACAGCGTATACCAAATGGATTGTCTGTTGGACGTGTTAACCATATTCAAATGTCATAGACTGCACACAGTCTTGTGCTCCTAGAAGCTTTTCGAGCATGGGAACAACTTGAAGGCAACTCTTGAGAAGTTTACGTGCATTTCTGGACACAGGTTTCAATCCCAGATTAACAAACCCGTCCCGAGTAGAAGAGACTTCTGACTTTAACCTCACAAGGCATTAGATTCATACCTTTGCCCAGTTGTTCCTACAGCATTCTGAAAGAATGAGCAAGTTCAGGGACTTCAGGGACTTGATATTTTTACTCTCCTGGTGTTGCAATAAGCAACAGACGTTTGCCAGGACTCACACACGTGTGAGAGGTTTCACTTAACAACCTCCATACGTTTTCCTTTTCTTCTCCTTCTCATCCTGGTGTAAAGATCAGTCATTAGAAATCACTTGGATATTATAAACAAACTTCTAAATTCTCAGCAACCTAGTTCATTATTTAGTAATTCCATTATCCCAATGAGGTCTTTCACAAGGCTGAGGACCTTGCCTGAACAGCTGGGTTCCAGACACTTGGCAAGTTTACAAGATTGGACAAGGTCTTTGTTCTGTTTTGTACTTTTTCTCACAAGGTAATTACCCATGTTCCCCCTTCGGGTCGGACCTGATGACCCCTGGGACATTATCATGATCCTTACCTTCTTTATTTCTTTTTAAATATATCTGTTGGAGAATGGCTCAGCCAAGGAGTTGCCTGGGTTCTCCCCAGAGCCAAAGAATACTTTTAAAAATTTGCTTATTTTTTAATTTAAATTTTTTCCCACTTAATAGTACTTTTTCCTCGATTACTTGTAAAGATAGTCTTATAAATTTGAATCTGTTCATTCTACTTTTGAAAATGAAACCTTTATTAGAGAAATGGTGCAAAGATTCCCCCACACCAACCATCTTACCTGTTTTCCTTCTAATTTTTACATTAGATTTGTTTTTACAAAAACTTTTAAAATTTTATAAAATCAAAATGGTCCATCTTATCTTCTTTGATCATCTCTGTCACGCGTTTAGTCACGAACATCCCAAAATCTGGAAGGTAATTTCTTGCTTCTCTAAATTGTTTGACTTTTAAAATCTAGTGTAGGTATCTATTTGGAACTTATCTTGGTATATGGTGTGAGGTATTGGTCTAAACCAGGGAAGGGGAACCTGCAGCCTTCTAGGTCATCAAGTGCAGCCCTTTGACTGAATTCAAGCTTCACAGAACAAATCTCCTTAATAAAAAACTTGGACTCAGTCAAAAGGCCGCACCCAAGGACCTAGAAGGTCATATGTGGTCCTGTGGCTGCAGGTTCCCACCCCCAGACTCTAACCCTAACTTCTGCCACAGTGCTGTCCAGTTTTTCTGGCACTGTCAAATAGTGATTCTCTTCCTTGATGACAGCGTTTAGGGGTTTATCAAGTGGTAGGGTATAGTGTTTGTCTGCTTCTGTAGGTTGTGGACCTCATCTGTTGCATTTATCAACCCCTGTCTTGACTAATATCAAATCATTTTAATGATGAATATTTTGTAGTCAAAATCTTTCTTACTTTTTTCATGAGTACCCTTGAGATTCTTAACCTTTTTTCTTTATATGAATTTTATTATTATATTTTCTTTATGAAATATCCTCTAAATAAGTGAATTAACTTATGCAGCATTGTCATTTTTATTATATTGGCTTGATCTACCCATAAGCAGTTTATGTTTTCCCGCTTGCTTAGGTCTGTCTTTGTTTCTGCAAAAGTGTTAGATCCATATAGATTCTGGTTGAATCTTGGAAGATATAGTCCCAAGTACTTCATAATTTCTTTAGACATTTTGAATTGAGTTTCACTTTCTAGTTATTCCTACTGGGTTTTGTTGTTTGTATAAAGGAATTCTGTGAGGTACAGTCAAGATACTGGAACAGCAAGAAGTAGACCTTAGCTCCCCACCCCCAATTTCTTCCACAAAGATCTAGGAAATATAATAGACTAAATTCTGATGAGGAAATCCAAGAAAGTCACAGTGAGCAATTTTTCTAGCTCAGGGCAGCTGAGGATGCTGTCAATGGGATCTGGTCAGGAGCACACCACATGTAGAGCCTTACAGTACCTTACAGTACAGGGACTGAAAGGAAGCTGAGACTGGGCACCAGGGCATGAAGCACCTGAAGCAGAGAGCAGGAATAGGTCAAGGTACAAGAAGAGACACTGCCTAGAAGCTCTGTCACCTACTAACCAGCAGGTTGATTGAGGGATTAGGGGAATGTGCACATAGGGGTGATAGAGAGCAACAGCTGCTAGTGGGCCCTAGTTTTGTACTGAGGAAGGAAGCAAATAGTAGCTATGGGCTTCTGACCCAAGAAACAGTGCAGACTTAGTGTGAGGCTCCAGTCCAGGGTGGAAACTTGTAGTCAGTCAGTCAATAATAATCTATTAAGCACCTACTATGTGCCAGGTACTGTACTAATCAGGGAATGAGTCCTAGACACAAAGGGAGCCGGCAGTTCATTCCCTCTGTACGTGCAGAGCCTCACAGCTGGCTCATGATGATTGAATTCATGACCAGTCTGCTGAAACTCCCAACCAAAGAAAAGCAGATAGAGCCAAGCCTGAGTCAGAGCAGGAGGGCAGAGAGCAGACTTTGTCCTGGATCACAGCACAGAGGGAGCGCTGAAAGCATGCTGGTCTCCAGCCAGAGCTGTGACACAGGAACAGGATCCAACAGGGGAGATGCTCAGGCCAAACATTTGCCCTGGAAGTGTGCAGAGTCGAGGTCTAACATGAAATCCAGATGAAAGGAGTGACCTGGGAGGATGGCCAGACAAAGACAATCCTATATACAGAGCTAGGATGGTGACAGGGAGCTGAAGACCCAGAAACAGAAGAAAATGACTCAAAAACATCTACAAGCAAAGCCTCTAAGAAGAGCAGGGCTTTGGCACCATTCAACCAGAATTCCTTGAAGAGATGAAGCAAGAGCATAAAAAAAAAAGAGCCAAAAAAAACTACGTAAAAAAACAAATGAGAGTCATAGAAAAAAAGGAAAGAAGAGTTATGGAAAAATGATATGAAAAGAGAATTACAGCTTGGAGCAAGAGATAAAAAACCACATCCGAGAAAATAACTTTTTGAAAATTAGAATTGATGGGGCAACTAGGTGGCCCAGTGGATAGAGCACTGGCCCAGAAGTCAGTAGGACTTGCATTCAAATCTAGCCTCAGAACTTATTATCTCTGTGACCCTGGGCAAGTCACTAACCCTCATTGCCTCAAAAAAGAGAATAAAATTAGAACTGACAAAAAGAAGCTCATGAGTCCACGAGTCAACAAAAAATAATAAAGACAAACTCAAAAGGAGAAGAAAATGTGAAGTATCACATAACAAAAATAAATGACCTAGAAAATACAGTGAGGAGAGAAAACTTAAGAATCAATAGAATACCTGAAGATCATGACCAAAAAAGCAAAGAACCTAGACATCATATTTCAAGAAGTCATAAATGAAAACTTCCCCTATCTCTTAGAACCAGAGGGCAAAGTAGAACTTGGAAGAATCCACTGGTCATCTCCTGAAATCCAAAAATGAAAACTCATGGAATACTCAAAGAAACTCAAAGAAAAACTCAAAGAAAACTCAAAGAAAAATGACCAAAAGCAGTGAGTCAAGTAACAAGGAACCACAGTCAGAACCACAGAAAATCTAGCAGCTGCCACCATGAAGGAACTTCATATATGCACCAAACAGCATAGCATCTAAATTGAAGGAAAAGTTAAATGAGTTACAAGGAGAAATAGACAGCAAAACTATAACAGTAGGGAACCTCAATTTACTATTCTTAGAACTGGATAAATATAACAACAACAAGAAATGAAAGATCAAATGGAATCTTGGAAAAGTTAGGTGTGATAGACTTATGGAGAATATTGAACAAGAATAGAAAGGAACATAATGATATCTCATCTGTATATGGCATCTTTACAAAAATTCACCGTCTATTAGGGCATAAACCCTCACAAACAAATGCAAAAAAGTGGAAATGTTAAATGAATCTTTTCCTGACAATAATGCAATAAAACACATTCAATTAAGGACCTTTGAAGCAAAGATTAAAATTAGAAACTAAATAACTTAATCCTAAAGAATTGGTGGCTCTTCCTTCATACTTATCTCTTGGAATGATTCCCCTTGATATTCTATATCTTGCCTCTTTGCAAAAGGTTTCTCTCCAGGATGAACTCTCTGAAGGTGGGTAAATTCTGTCAGTGGGTAAATTCTGTCAACTCAAGGAAAGTTTTCCCACATTCATTACTTTCATAAGGTTCCTCACCAATATTTAATCTATGAATACATAAACAAGGTCTAACTAATTACTAGATTATTTCTGTCTCATTATTCTTGGAAACAATCTATTCTGAAAGGATTGACTCTGCACCAAAGCTTCTACTATTCTTATTATATTTGTGACCTTTCACTTTACTGGAATGTTTTCTCTGGGTGATTTTTACTTGGCTAGAATGTTTCTCCTCATGATTCTGCCAACTCTTTCAACTGGTATTACATTCTCAGGCTTCCCTCAACTTTGAGACACAAAGACTATCCCTTCTGAGTTTTCCCTAGGAAAATTCTTCCAGAAATATGCTAAGCATTGGACTTAACCTCTTGTTTTCAGGCCTGGTCTCCCAATCTGAAGGAAATAAAGCATGTAAACATTCCATGATACCACTGACATATATGGACTCCTTTCTCCTGTGATTTTTTTCAAGAAATAATATTGTAATACTGTATGTAGTAGTTCCCTCATGTGTAGCATGGAACATTGTGTACCTCAAAGAGAAGCAGAAAGAACATTTCTAATCCTCCCCCCACCCTTCCTTCTTCCTGCCAGGAGGGGAAGCAGTTGGTTAGAGCCAAAAGCTTGACCACTCTGTTCTCCTCAAAGAGAGGGGGTACTGGACTAGAATTAGACCTGTTTGCTCCCTTAAATATTGCCAGTCTAGGAGATTTAAACTTCTGATCGTTGTTTGTTAATAGAGGGGAGTACTCAAGTTTTATATCCAAAGTTTAACTCCTTTTCCATAAAACATTAGTTCCACAATGAATGCATAAAGCTATTAGCAAAGAAACTAATTTAAGCTGATCGCAAAACAGAAATCAGAGAAGGTATACATAGGAAAATATGTGCTAGACAATACAAAGTGAAGGAACTCTCCCATTGGAGCAAGGTAACTCAGCTTAACTGAGAGAAAGGTAAATTCTCTCTGAAGTCCCTCATGTAGCAACCAAGGGGACAGGAACATGACAGAGATTGCTAGCCTCTGTCTCATCAGTTTATTCTCAGTCTTATTCTCCCGTCAGCGACCTGAGCAACTATTGCTGTCATCTTCTCTCTTGAAGATGGAAGCCAGTAATGCCCAAAATGGCTACAGAGTCTGAAGAGACTCAAGAGGCTTGAGAAGACTTAAAGAAAGTGAAAAGAAAGAAGAGATTGGAGTTCTTTCCCATTCTTGCCATATCCTGCCCAATCTCTCATGGAGGTATAGGGTGTTGATTTGCACCAATAAGGAGAGAATCCCATATCCATAGGCTTTGGGACCTGAGTTTCATGTAAAAAGTAGAACAAGTTACATTAAAACCTCATGTTTGCAGGCTTAAGAGGAATACCTCTTACAAAACAGGAGCTGGGATGAGATAAAAATGCATCTTCATTTCAATGACTGGTCTCCTTTGTAATCATATGTATTTTATTTTGTGCATTTAAAAACATGATTCTGAGGAGTCTATTGGTTGTTGTCCTTTGTTTTTGAAGAACCAAAATGACATCACCATTATAAAGTGAAATTTCAGTGTGTCCGACTGTGGTTGATCAGACCAATATGAGCTCGGAATGCTCTACCACAGATTGGGCACAGATAGTCCACGTGAATATTTGGGGTGATTATCCCAAATTTGTGCATCCTGCATTTACTTTGTGCTATCTCAATTCTGCCTTGTTCATGGAGCATAGCACCTTTTCTGATGTGGACACACCATGCTGAGCTGTTCTGTGCCAATGTTTCCCATGTGGCACTGTCAAATTCAAAGTTCTTGAGAGAGACCTTGAGAGTGTCCTTGTATCACTTCTTCTGGCCATCATGTGATTGCCTGCCCCATGGGAGTTCTCCATAAAATGGTCTTTTTGGCAAGCATACATTTTTCATTCAAACAACGTGGCCAGCCCATCAGAGTTGCGCTCTCTGAAGCATAGTTTGAATGCTTGGCAGTTCAGTTTGAGCAAGGATTTCAGTATCTGGTACCTTATCCTGCCAGGTGATCCTCAGAATCTTCCTAAGACAGTTCAAATGGAAGTGATTCAGTTTCCTGGCATGACAGTGGTAGACTGTCCATGTTTCACAGGTGTACAACAATGAGATCAGAACAACAACCCTGTAGACCTTCAGTTTGGTAGTCAGTCTAATACTTCTTCTCTCCCAAACTGTTCTTTGGAGGCTCCCAAACACTGAGCTAGCTCTGGCAATGCGTGCATCAATCTTATTGTCAATGTGTACATCCCTGGAAAGTACACTATCAAGGTAAGTGAACTTATCCACAGCATTCGAAACTTCTCCATTTGTTGTAACTGATGGTCCCACATATGGATGGTGTGGTGGTGGCTGATGGAGCACCTGTGTTTTCTCGATGTGAATTATTAGACCAAAATTAACAGAGGCAATTGAGCCATACTTTGCTGCATCTCAGCTTCAGAGGCTGCACTGAGTGCACAATCATCTGCAAACAGAAAATCATGCACCAACACTCCCTCTACCAAATGGCCAATGGTGACCCTTATATACAAAGGTAAAGAACCCCTGTCTTAAAGGATTATGTAAATGCCAACTATCATGACTAAAGTCAAGTACACCACAATTAAAAATCTTTTATATGAACAAAAGGCCCTAGTGAGGTATGTAGGTCACTTATTATCCATTACAAACTAGGAAACAGGGTCATATTGACTTCTGCTAAGAGGTTATAGTAACTTCCTAGTCCTAACCACACATAAAAGGAACCTCTTGCTTATAGCTTGCCCAATAAATGGCCACTGAGTCTGTGCTTCAAAGCCTCCAAGGAGAAGGAAACCTGCTACCTCTTGGGCGAGACCATTCCAAGCCAAGACAATGAGTCTTCTCTTCCTCACGCAAAACATGCCGATTAGATTTTTATGGCCCCCTTCTTATCTCTCTTTATACTATTTTGTTTGATAATCTCATCAATCTCAGCCTCAGAGTCAGGAGGACCAGAGTTCAAATGCAGCCTTGGATAGTTTGTTAGTTGGAGACAAGTCACTTAACCCTGTTTACCTCAGTTTCCTCAACTGTAAAATGATCTTAAGGAAATGACAACAATGAGACAGCACACCAAAATTGATGGGATGCAGCCACAATGGTACTTAAGGGAAAATTTATATCTCTAATTGCTTACAGCAATAAAATAGGGAAAAAGCAGATCAATTAATTGGGCATACAACTCCAAAAAACTAGAAAAAGAACAAATTAAAAATCCCCAATTAAACACCAAATTGGAAATCCTGAAAGGACTGGAGATGAATAAAACTGAAAATAAGAAAACCATTGATAATAATATATTAATAAAACTAGAAGCTGTTTTTAAGGAAAAAAACAAACTACGGATTAATTTGATTTAAATTATTTATAGCTGCTCTTTTTGTGGTCGCTAAGAATTGGGAATCAAAGGGATTCCCATCCATTGGGGAATGGCTAAACAAGTGGCGGTATATGATTGAAATGGAATATTATTGTACTATAAGAAATGATATCAGAAAAACCTGGAAAGACTTTCATGAACTGATACATAGTGAAGAGAAGAGAACCAGGAGAACACTGTACACAGTAACCGCAATCCAACGATCCAAGACAATCCCGAAGGACTCGTGATGGAACACACAGACGGAAGCGGCTATTTTTCACTTTCTTTTATTCAAGTCTTCTTGTACATAATGACTAATATGAAAATATTTTACATAATCGCACATGTATAATAACCCATATCTGATTGATGACCATTTCAGGGAGGGCGGAGGGAAGAAAAGGAAGACTAGAATTTGGAACTCAAGACTTTGTTAAAGATTTTTTTTTAAATAAAGGGGTGAGAGATTGGGGAAAACTAAAAGACCTGGAGAAGGAAAGGGCAAACCACTTCAGGGGCTTTGCCCAGAAAATTCCTAATTTGATCACAGAGCCAGAGGTGACTGAAACCACTGGACAGCGACTCTCGGCGGTTCCCACGGATGCAGTTCTCCCCAGTGGTTCCCAGAGCTTCTCTTCCAGGTCGAATGTCTCCTCGCTCCCATTTCCCGCATCCAGCCGCCTCCTGGCATCTCCATCTGGATGCATCATGGACTTCTCTTTTACTTCCAGCGCTGTCTTCCGCCCCCTTGGGCTCTTTGTTTAGACTGTCCTTCCGAAGCCAGAATCTAAAGGTCTGACCCATTCTGCCCCGTCTTAGCGATGCCTCTTTGGGTCAGGGTCTCTGGTTCATTCTCCTTGGCACCCACACAAGCTGGGAAGCCATGGCGCTCGCTGCCTTTCTTAGACTCCATCCTCGTTCAGTCGGTCAGTGAACATCTACTAAGCGCCCACGACGTGCCAGGTGCCATACTAAGCAGAGGCAGAGACGGGCCTTGTAGGTGAGCCACAAAGAGGACCAGGGGAAGGAGGAGGACAGGGGCGAAGGGTCCAGTGCACGACATGGCGTGTTTGTGGCGACAGGAAAAGGACAGACTGACAATAAGTGAAAGAGTGGGACTGGCAGAGCAGACGACAGCGGTCCGCCTGGGGAAAGAGGGAGCCCACCTCAGCATGGGAGACAGGAGTGAAGGAGGAGAGAGGGAGAACAGGGGGAGGAGGGAAGAAGGGGGAAGCCACCGTCCACAGTCTGAGAGGGTGTTCCCAGAGGTGGAGAGCCCCTGGGACCGCGGGTCGGACAAGGGAGGCAAGGCAGGGCTGCCCCCCAGCGATGAGCGCCCAGCTCAGGCGGCCCCGACAGGAGGACAGGTGTGTCAGGCATCGGTCACTGAGGACGGAAGAGGACGTGCGGGGCACAGCCACGTGGATTTCCACTCGGTGGAAGACCTCCCAGGGGCAGGGCGGCCACGGAGGTCCTGTCCTCAGGGGCAGGTCAGGCTACGGGATGGAAGGAGCGGAGTCCGACCCGAAGGGAAACTTTGGGGAGGGAGGAAGCCGGTGGTAGTCAGTGTGGACACTCTGGATGAGGATCACAGGAGTCCGGTCCCTGGCACGAGAATGTGCCGCGGTAGGGGGCCGGAGATGAGAGGCCTGAAGCCAAAGGGCATCCAGCATCCAGCACCCAAGGCTGGGCACCGTCCTGGGGGCTGGCCCTCCTCCCACGTGGCACCGGTTCTGTCCCATATCTGGCTGGGTCCCCTGTACTCCCATAGGAGGGTCTCCTCGCCCCCCTCCCCTCTCCCTTGCCCCTCCCCCATCTTTCCCAGGTAAAGCCCCTCCCTAGATCTCCCGGAGGCCCCCCTCGGCTCGGTCCAGGAAAGGTCCGCGGGAGGGGGGGGGGGGGGTGGAACGGGAGGCAGAGCCTCTCTGCCCGGGGGCAGCCAGTACAAATGCCCGGCGTCGGGAGATGGAGCGTCTACCCCCAGGGGCTTCGCGAGGCCGGTCCTGGTCCGGGAGAGCACGTAGGGGGTGGGGGAGGGGAGAGGTAACGTCACTGGAAGGCTTGGAACGAGAACTGATAGGGAGACGAGGGAGACGACTGGGAGGGGGTGGTGGGGGCCGGGGGGAGGGGGCGGAGGCTCCAGAGGGCGGAGACTCGGAAGCCCGCGGGGGCTGCAGAGTCTTAGGGACTCCATTTCCCAACAGGCCACGCGGGTGCCCCGTTAAGGACGGGGCAGGTCTTCGTGCGTATGTCACTCCCGCGCTTGCGCTCCAGGAGAAACGGGCCGGTCCCAGGTTCGGTGGACTCCGTTTCCCAGAAGGTCGTGCGACGTTTCTAGGTGGGGGAGTGGAAGGGGTCATTTCCGGTGCGGCTTCGCCCTGTTGCGCCTGCACCCCAGGGTCCACTCACTCCGAAGCCAGGTCCCTGGCTGAAGAGCTGCTGGCCCAGAGAGAGCCGCGCATGCGCACTTTGAAACGCGCACCACCCCTTTCACTAACGGATGCTCTCATAGGTCGGCTCCGGGGGGCGGGGCGCAGGAAGAACCAATCCGCGCAGAGTTGCGGTCCCGCCCCAGGCCGTCCAGGGCTAACTCGGGTCAGAGGCGCTGCGGGAGCTTGTGAGGGGGATGCGCGGGGCTGGCATGGCCCCCGGGCCCAGGCCGGTGAGCGCGGACCCAGGGGGCGGGGCTGGCGGGCCGGGGACCGGGTCACGTGGGCCCGAGGGCCCGTGCTCGGGGCGGGGCCGAGGGCCGGGGGGCGGGGTCATACGGGTTGGGGCGGGGCTTAGGAGCCGGGGGTGGGTCCGGCTTGCCTCTGCCCTGAGCCGGTCTAGGAGGCTCCTTTGGGCTGCAGGGGTGTCTAGGCGGCCGAGCCAGGTCCTCCCTTCCCCCACGGTGCCCCCTAGATCCCCCTCCTCAGCAGCAGCGCCCCAAGGCAATCCCCCCCAGTGTCCAGTCCTTCCTTGGGTCACTTTACCAATGGGGGAACCGAGGCCACGAGGGTGAAGTGACTTACCCAGGGTCACCCTGCTAGGAAGTGGCTGGGGCCGGACTTGAGCCCAGGAAGCCTGGATGGGCCGCGGGGCTTGGGATTGGGAAGATGAGCCTTAGAACAGCCCCGGCAGACCGGGAGCGCCCCCCAGAGCCGGGCACACCCTTCCTTCCCCCCCCACCCCAGGGGCACACAACCCTAACCCTAAATGCCCAGGGCTAACCCCAGTGTCTGTGGTGTTCTAGGAGGCGGTGACCTTCCAGGACGTGGCGGTGGACTTCACCTGGGAACAGTGGGAATGCTTGGCCCCTTCTCAGAAGGAGTTGTACAAGGACGTGATGCTGGAGAACTACAGGAACCTGGTCTGCCTTGGTAAAGACAGCTTTCTCCTTCCACTCATAGGCCGCCAGGGGAGAGTCTTGGTTTCCTTCCTGGTGTCTCAGGGCTGTGGTAGCGCTGTTACTTAGAGGAGATGGCCAGGGGACGTAGCTTCTCTCTGCCTGTCCCTGGGTAAAAGAGCCTGGCTGGTATACCTGGCACCTTGATGACCCTGCCTGCCCCTGACATCCCAGGGAAGATAGGTGAAGACAGGCAAGAGCCCCATCCTAGCAGAGAAAGGATCACGTCAGCTCCTCATCTTTCTGAGCCCAAAGTCACATTTCCCTGTCCCCATCAGGCTTGGTAGAAGCACTTCAAAGAATCCTCCACACATAGCATGTCCACTTTTCCCTGAAGAGACGCACCATTGTGAGTAGGTTCATTGTCCCTAGTACTTTCTCATTTCCAATGATCAGGACTGGCAGTGTCCAGGCCAGGTGTTCAGGGCCAAGTGGACCAAGGGGAAGGACCTTGGATGCCAGAGAGAGAAAATTCAGGGAGTAGCCCTCGAGGTGAGTACAAGAAATGAGGGAGACGAGGCAATGTGAAATATTTGGTCCTGGGGATGTACTTTACAAATGCTGGCAGAGAGATCTCTGTCAAAGCCCCTCAGGCCCTGGAAGGGGCGGAGACTGCAGGCTTCACCAAGGATCATCTTCCCCTCAACACATCAATGCCCAGACATCTCTCCACTCACATTCCCTTCTGCCCTCAGTGGAAGATGTGTGTCTGTAGAGGACAGATTTAATTCAACAAACACTAAGTACCTACCAAGTGTCTGGCACTGAACTAGGCATCAAAACAAAGCAGTCTTTGCCCTCCTGGTAGAGGGCAGGGATTGGGACACAGTAGCTGTTAAACATGCAGAGGCATCTCAGGTGGGGAGAGGGCATTAAGAAGTGGGAAGGTCAGGAGAAACCTCATGCATGATGTGGCTCCCTCGAGCATTCCAGCGTGGGGAAGCCCGTAGGCAGGCCCATAGGCAGTGTGAAGGAGGGCAGAGTGCCCCAGTCATGCCCTCTTGCCATCTGATCCCCACTGCTCACCTTTTGTCATCAGACTTTCTGGCCCACATTAAGACTTGAGATCAGGCCCCCTCCATTATCCTCCTAACAGGGTGATGATTCAGTCAGCATCTGCACTGGCACCATGGACAGAGCTTTCCCTGGGAGTCAGTCTGCTGCCTCATAACCAGAGACTGCCCAGACACTAGATCAGTCGGGTCCCAAACCTGAGCCCCTGCCCCTCCCCTTCAAGTGAGATCAGCCTCTTAACTGAGGCCTGGGGTGGAGCTCCTCTCACTGGCCAAGGAGGGAATGGCCATCTCATGTCCTATGCCCAGCTAACCTTCCCTTTAGAGATTGTTTGGAGTCTGGGGCTGCCTAAGTGAAAGCTCCCTTGACTTTTGACCTCTCCTGATTGGCCTTTGTCTCCATCCCCGTCAGCCCTACCATTCCTAGGTCGCTTTCCTTCTGACTTCCTCTTGCCATTGTGCCTTTTGGAATTCCTCTTCCCTTGTTAACAAGCAGTCCTTTTTCTTCTCACAGTCTTTACATTTTTTTGTAGTCACAGAATTGTCCAAGAAATTGAAATCTAAGCTCAGCAGCCTGTAGATCACAGGTTGTTTTCTTCCCCTTTCGGAAATCTGAACAGAATTTGTCATTCTCTAGTCCTGTGGTTCTGTCCACAGTCTTTCAGATGTTACTGACAGTGGCCCAGCAGTACCATCCTCCATTTCTTCTAGGATCGAAGATGTCATTTTTCGGGACCAGGTGATGAATTCCTCAAGGATAGCTTAAGCTCTTTCTGACTACCTGCCCCTGTGCTTATCTTTGGGATCAGTTACCTGGAAGTCATTTTTGTTCTCTCTGGTCCAGCCCAAGGATCATTCTCCTTGGTAGAGAGCACATTTCTAAAAATAGAAGGAAAATCATATTTGAGGTGATCTGCCTTCTCCCTGTTGTCCTATCCCCTCTGACCCCTTCTTTCTCTCAAGACAACTAAGAATCAAGCAAGCCCTGACACTGCCCTCACAGGACCATGCCACATCTGTACCTTCATCCCAGGTTCTCTGGCTTTGCATCAGCCTTCATTATCAACATGGAGGGTGCTCGTGCAGCTCGTGCTTTCTCCAGACATCCCAGTGTTCCCTCTTGTTGGAATCACTTTCCTTTGGGGCATTTAAAGAATTTCGTTCCTTAAACAGGAAATTTGATACATGCTTTCTGTCGTTCCATCACAGTCACTTCTACATCCTGCACTCCAGATCTGAACCTTCCTTTGTGACCAAGGAAACAAGCCCAAATAACCATTATCCTAGCTGTACATAGCAGTATCTACACTGAACCTCATTGTCTTCCTCTGCCCTGTGAGGGAGAAGATGGACTTCTTTTCATTTACTCTGTTGGAGTGCTCCTTATTCTCTTGGTTCTGCTTGTTTCAGTCTGCATCAGTTCATGAAGATCATCCCCTGCTTCTCTTAAATTCCTTCTTTTCCTCATTTCTAACAGCACTGTAATTTTCCACTCTATTTATTTACCATGGTTCTTTCAGCCCTTCTCCAGTGGATGAGCAGGCACCCACTTGTTTTCAGTTCTTTGCTGCCACAGAGATTGTAGCTATGAATGTTCTGGTCTCTGTAGACCTTTGTTTCCACGTGACTTGCTGGGGAGGGAGGGAGATTGCTGGGTCTTTGGGTATCCATGATCTGTCATTTTTCTGGCATAATTTGAAATTAAAATCCAAAACAAAAGAAGCTAGTTCACAGCTTTATTGGCAGTGCATCCCTTCCGGTTCCTGTCTTCCCACAAACCCTCCAACAGTGACTGTTCTGTCTTTGACCATCTTGATTGGTTTGCAGAATGGCAGGTAAAAACTCAGAGTTGTTTTAGCTTTCATTTCTCTTATTAGTGATTTAAAGCCTCTAGTCAAGTACAGTTTGCAATTCTTTGGAAAATTCCTCATGCTTTTTGGCCACATGCTTCTTGGGGGAAAGGATGGGGGAGGGGGTCTATTTATATCCTTAATTTTATTTTCCCTGATTTTACTCATGCAAACATGGATGTTGGAAGTAATCAAAATTGTCTTTGATTTTATGACCTCAGAATTCATTGTTAAAGGTTTCCCATCCATCCTGGACTGACTTCTCCTGTGGAATTTTGATCCATTCTTCCTCTGACCCCTTTGAGCTGCTTTCCTCAGAACTATGATTCATGTCAGTCTGTGCCTGGCCATCTCTCCTTCTACATCCCAAACTCTGGAATTCTGAGATTTTTTTCAGAATTCCAGGAATTCAGAGTCAGGCTCTGTAGATGAAAAATCTCTTTCTGCTCATTCCCCACTTCCCTCTCCTTCACCTCTAGCGAATACCTGAGGTTGAGTCCTACTTTGGGTCCTCACTAGTTATTAATTATTTAACAATTCTCAACTTCAGTTTCCACATCTGTAAAATGGGTATAATAATAGCACCTATCTCTCAGGGTTGTTGTGAGGATCAAATGAGATGTGAACACCATATATGTAAAGCATCTTGTAAACCTCAAGGTACTATATAAAGGCTAGCTATTATTATTGATGATCACTATGACCATCCCTGCTCCTTTCCCTGTCCCTCACTCTCCCCTGCCATCTGCCCTCTGAAGCCCCCAGACTAATCCTAAACTGCCCTTCTCCTTCCACCTCTGCCCACAGAAGATACAGCACCCTGAGCACCTTCTTCAATACTGGATGCAATTTCTTTCCTCCCCATCAGTCATGGTCCCTGGAGGGGAAGTAGACTTCTCCTGACCCACCCCTTTCTGCCGTTCCTCAGCAGCCTCAAGTCCTTCCAGATTCACTCCATTCACATGTAAAATTGTACCCAAATCCTGGTGGCAGTTCACTCTCCTTTTGTTTTCAAAAAGTTCAGTTCTTGGCTCATAGTTTTCAAGCCCCTGCTCTACACAGACACCAGTCTCCTCAGTTCTCACGACCTGCACCTTCCTTCTGCGGCAGTGCGTTGACTTTGTCATCACCCACAACCCCTTCCTCTTCCTTTTTACGCTATGACATTCCTTTGGCCCTGCTTTCTTTTTCCCACTTTAAAACCCTTAGAACAGAACCGGTCTATCCCTAGGGGCTTTCTTTGTCTTATTTGAAAGACATTTGTTCTGCCCTGATTAGAGTATTAGCACTACAGCATTATATGGTACCTCAAATACATTTGCTTCCATGTGCCAGGCACAGTGCTAAGCACTCTTCCAAATATTCTTTTCATTTGCTCCTCACCAAAACCCCAACTTTCTCTTGACTGCCCCTCAGCTCTGGGCTCCTCATCAGAAATGCTTGAAAATCCTTTATTCCATCAAAGCTGTATTTTTTTTCTATAGGATTATACTCAGCTTTGAAGGATAAATTATTCTTGGTCATAACCTGTCTCTTGCTTCTGGAATATTGTATTTCCTGCTCTCCTTTTTGTTATAGTGGATGCTGCCTAGTCTTATGTGAGGTGGACCCTTGGAACTGGAACTGCTTCTTTCTGGAAGCTTGCTTTATGGAGGGTCTTTTGCTTGTGGAGCTGTCAGAATGTGATAGGTGGGTTCTTTCCATTTTCACTTTTCCCTCATCTGGTTCTAATAGATCTGGGCAGTTTTCATTTATGATTTCTTGAAATATAGTGTTCAGGCTTTTTTGATTGATCGTGATTTCAGGAATTCTAATGCTTCTTAAATTATCTTTCTGACCTGTTTCCCAGGCCAATCATTTTTTAACTCATATATCCTATTTTTATAATTTTTTAATTTTATTCTAATATTTCTTCCTGCTATGTGGTTTCTGATTGGTTTGTTCTAGTTTTTATATTGGATTAGGTTGATCACTTTCTTTTCTGAGATAATTTATCTCTCCATATTTCTGTCCTCAGGAGTCTTAATCTTCACCCTCCTGCTTCATTTTTCTAAGTATTCAGGTTATCCAGGGATTTTTAATCTGGGATTCAGGAACATGTGTGTGTGTGTGTGTGTGTGTTTTTAATATGTTGACCACTGTCTCAACATGCTTAATTTCCTTTGTGATCTTATGTATTTAAAAACATTATTTGAGGAAGGATCTATATGTTTCACTCAATTGTCAAAGAGGTGCATGATACCCAAAAGTGAACACTTCCCAATGTAATACTTGTAGAAAATTCATTTTTTAAAAATTGAGTCTCTAACTATATTTGTTATAGAGTTTTATTTATAATAATTTTTTATACTGGTTGGGGTTTTCTTTGATTTTTTTCACCTTTCTAGGTTTAATTCCTGAACTGGGGCTTTGTGTCAGGGCCAGGCACAAAGGAGGTTGGAAGAACAAATTTCCCAGGAGTAAGGAGGTGATGATTTCTCTGTATTTTGCCCTGTAATTTAGGAAGGATGTTGCTAAATTGGAGAGGGTTCAAAGGATGGCAAGCAGTATAGTGAAAATCACTGAGCTGAAGAAACTAGGGACATTTAACTGTGGAGAGGAGATGACTCAGGAGCCAAGGTGGCTGGGCTCCATATTGCAAGGGAGGTATTTGTTGAGTGTGACACCAGAGAGCAGAGTGCGGACCAGTGACTAGACACTGTAGAGATGCACATTTAGGCTTGTGAGAGGTTGCCTTTAGTCTGGTTTCAGGGAGTGTCTATTCCGGGCTTGGTAGCTGCTTGTTTGGTGAATTGTCAGGAAGATCTTCCTTTTTGGCAAGGAGTTGGACTCAGTGGCTTCTGAGATTCTGTCCAATTCTGTGGTTCTATATTTCTGTTTCTGTAAGCCCTGGGAGTTCAGAAGTGAAGAGTTCATTCCCCCTAGTAATCTTCTGTGACTTCATCTCTGAAAGGAGGGAGTTAGACCAGGTGAGTTCCGAGGTCTTTTATATCCCTAACATTCTATGAAATGACCCATTTGATTTCTCTGGTCATAATCTTCATTTTTTAGGGTGAGCTGATAGTGTCCTCCATGTACTTTGCATCCATTTATTCTGGTTCAGTCCTTTAAAAGGGCCTGTTTCTAGAGGACTCTGGGGGATAGTGGAAAAAGCACCATAAATCAGAGTCAAAGACTTGATTCCCCCTCTAGCTTTGACACATCAATATCACCTTGAACGAGTCACTGAATCAAAGCAAGCTTCAGTTTCCTCTTTTGGAGAAATGTGAACACTGAAGGTCTAGTGAGTTTGGAGTGAAAGCTTCCTGTCAGCATCCAAGCATCTACAAGTACAAGTACAAGGTGGTGTCTGTACATAATGTGGTCCTGACTGCCATAACACTATTAATAATAATAATGTTTCCTTGTGATTTGTCCTTCCTGTAAAGTCTGACAATTGTTCTTCCTAAGGGAGGAGACAAGGTAGAATTGCACTCAATGGGGAGATGGGATGTTTATATTTTTAAAACTTTTTCTTTCAGGTTGGAAGCGTGGGTCTGACCCAGAAGAGTCAATTCCACACATGGAAACCTGGGAATGTAAAGCCAGGTTACAGAGGCAGGAGCACAATAAAGAGAAACATTTGAGACTAGATCTAAGAAAACATCATCGAATCAGCTCAAAGAAGGTATTTTCTAAAGCTAATAAATGTGGGAAACTCATCAGTTATAATTCAGACTTTACTAAGTATCAACAAGTTCACATTGCGAAGAAACCTTGTGAATGTAATAAATGTGGCAAGAGCTTCCAATGGAGTTCTCTTTGTACTAAACACCAGCGAATATATACTGGAGAAAAACCCTACGGATATAATAAATGTGAAAGGTCCTTCCACTCGAGCAGAAGACTTACTGAATGTCAGAGGATTCATAGTGGAGAAAAATATTATGAATGTCATGTATGTGGGAAAACTTTCTGCCAGTTCCCAGAATTTACTCAGCATCGAGCAGTTCATAGAGGAGAGAATCCCTTTGAATGCGCTGAATGTGGGAAGACCTTCAGCCGGAGTTCACAACTTATTGTACATCAGAGACTTCATGCTGGAGAGAAACTATATGAATGTAATGACTGTGGGAAGGCCTTCCATTGGTGTTCACGGCTTATTCAGCATCAGAGAATACACAATGGAGAGAAACCTTTTGAATGTAATGAATGTGGGAAGGCTTTTCGTCAGAGGACACAACTTACCGTACATCAGAGAATTCACACTGGAGAGAAGCCTTATGAATGTAAAGAATGTGGGAAGGCCTTCCACCGGAGCACAGGACTCACACAACACCAGAAAATTCATACAGGAGAGAAACCTTATGAATGCAATGAGTGTAGGAAGACCTTCTGCCGGAGCTCACAGCTTAATCAACACCAGAGAATTCACACTGGAGAGAAACTTCATGAATGTAGTGAATGTGGGAAAGCCTTCTGCCGCAGGTCACAACTTACACAACATCAGATAATTCACACTGGAGAGAAACCATATGAATGCAGTGAGTGTGGGAAGGCTTTCCACCAGATTTCACAACTTAATCGGCATAAAGTAATTCATACAGGAGAGAAGCCTTTTGAGTGTAATCAGTGTGGGAAGGCCTTCCACAGAAGCACAGGGCTTACACAACATCAAAGAATTCATACTGGATGGAAACCTTTTGAATGTAGTGACTGTGGGAAGGCCTTCCACAGAAGCACTGGACTAATACAACACCAGAGAATTCATACTGGAGAGAAACCGTACGAATGTAAGGTATGTGGGAAAACCTTCCGCAGGAGCTCGCAACTTACTCAGCACAAGGTAATTCATACTGGAGAGAAACCTTATGAATGTAATGACTGTGGGAAGGCCTTCTGCTGGAGCTCACAGCTTACTCGACACCAGAAAATTCATGCTGGAGAGAAACCTTCAGAACATAGCATGTGTGAGAAAGCCTGCCACAAAGAGAAAGTACTTACTCAACACCACAAGATGCATACTGGAGAGAAGCCTTGTAAAGTTAAGTCCTTATGAATATGATGGAAGTGAGAAGGGTTTCAGACAGTAACACTATTGAAAACTAGATAAGTCAAACTAAAGCAGAACCCTGTAGATGAAGTGGATCCATGCCTAGTTTCCCTCTGTGGCCACTCTAAACTTTTTGCACTCTCCTGAAGTCCCAAGCCACTTTCCTTGTCCTGTCTCACACTTTATAGCAGACACTGTTGTACATTCTTAAATAACTGAGAAAGTTGTAGAAATATGGAAGGAACTTCCTGTATTTACTCCATTCGTCACAAATGCCCAGAATTCTGAATACTTTCTCTTTCCTGTTACCGTGACAAGTGTAGCCTCCTCCCTCTTCTTTCCAAAGGCTGATTTCTTTGCCTGTGCCTTGATGCCACCAGTTCCATTTTTAGTCCAGGGCATTACTTTGGCAGTCATCCCTGTTTTGCTTTGCATTTCAAACTTCTCCCATTGGCTCTTTCTGAGCTTTATGTTCAGGTCTCCCAATTTCCCAAAACCAAAAAAACCTCTAACCATCCATTCACTAACCCATGTCTCTTTTTCATTGTCAGACCTCTTAAGAATTCTTCTGATTTCCAATAATAAAAACTGGCATTTACAAAGCACTTGAAATTTTACAACAACATTAACATATTTTAGTTGAGCCTCACAAAAATCCTATGAAGAAATGATGGGAGGCATTATGATCCCTTTTAGAAGCTATTTTAAATTTTTATTTATTTTTAGTTTTCAACATTCACTTCCATGAGATATTGAGTTCTAAAGTTTCTCCCCATCTCTCCCCTCCCCCACCCCAAGATGGCATGTCATTTGATATAGGCTCTACATATACATTCATATTGAACCTATTTTCACGAGTCATGTTGTAAAGAAGAATTAGAACCAATGGGAGAAAGCATTAGAAAGAAGAAACAAAAAGAAAAGGCAAACAATATGCTTCTGTCTTCATTCAGGCTCCGGAGTTCTTTTTCTGGATGGGGATGGCATTTTCCATCATGAGTCCTTTGGAGTTATCTTGGGTATGATCCCTTTTGTAGATGGAGAAAAGGGTGACTTGGGTTTAAGTGACTTATAAATAGGCACACAGGTACTCTCACTGCCCATCATTCTGCAGTCTGGTCTCTCTTCTATGTAGGATTTGATGCAGCTGATCTTCCTTTCCCTCTGATTACTTTGTGCCTTCCTTTTTTCCTAAATGCCCTACTCTTATGGCTAATAATTACAACTTGAATTTAAATGATGCCTTTAAGGTTTTCAGAATGCTTTCCACCCAATTCCCAATAATTCCAAGTAATAGTTGTCCCATTTTAGAGACCAGGAAACTGAGAGGGTTACTTGCCTTTTGAGCCAGTAGTTACTGAGAGTCTGATGTGGACTGCACATCCAGGGATCCTTACTTCAAAGCCAACAATCTTTCCCCTACACCATGTTGATTTTCTTCCTGTATCTGTACCTGCTGATTCATTTTCGCACCCCCTTAAATAGCATATTCCTCCACCAGTCCCCGATTAGAACCTAAGATTTTATGCTGCCCTGATGAATGGCTCTGTAGTCTTTCTTTCTTCATTTTCCATACCCAGAGGAGGTGGGTAGTATCCCTGTCAGCTAGGACTCATGGAATACCCTAGGCATGGTTATCCATGTTAGCAGCAAAGGTGAGGAACCTCTGGAAAGCCACGACACAGTAACACAGGCCATACCAAAATGGCTTCCTCTTGCCTCTAGCACAGTCTGCCCTCTTCTGGTCTTTTACAACTCTTTACAGCCTGGCTCCAAATGACCTTTCCCACTTCACATATTGTTCTCTCCACATTCTATGGTCATGTCAATAGGCATTCATTGAGCACTTACTCTGTGCCAGGCACTGGGCTAAGTGCTGGGGATACAAAGAGAGGCAAAAACATGATCTGTATCCTCAAAGAGCCTGCACTCTCCAAAGGGGGAGACATCATGCAAACAGCTACATGTATACAAGACCTAAAAAGCCTAAGGGGCACTGGGTCAGGTCTCTGACAGAATGTGAGATCTGAAGGAAGACAGGAAATCCAGGAGGTGGAGGTAAAGAAAAGCATTTCAGACAGGGGAGACAGCCACTGAACAGGCATTTTCTGATTCAAATCCTGTGGTCCAGCCAGACTGGTCTCTTTGCTGTCCTTTAGACACAACACTCCACTTTGTTTCTCATTACTTTGGCACTCACTGGCAATCATGCTTGTAATGCACTTACCTCAGAGTCCCTTCCTTTTGTGCAGACTCAGCTTCAGTGCCACATTCTATGTTGAGCCTTTCCTGGTCTTCCCAATTATTAGTGCCGCTGCTCCCAAAACTATATTATATTTGTGCTTATTCTGAATACTCTTCTGTCTCAATGGAGACAGAAAAGGAGCTTATGCTCCTTGAGGGAAAGGATTGATTAATTTTCATATCCCTAGAACCTAGCACAATGTTGGTCACATAAATGCTTGAATAATAACGATAGTTGGAATTACATAGTGCCTTAAGGCAGCCAGTGTGCTTTATGGACATGTTCTCAATAGACCACTTCCAATTATTCCTATTAAGGAAATCTTATCTGAATAAAATCATCGAAATGTTAACAGAGGGGCCAAGAGAACGAAGGAAACAAACAAACTCAGAGCCTGGATATGTGTATTACAATGGTCCAGAGAGATACTGAGGGCTAAGGGTGGTAGGATGGTCAGAGAAGTCAGGACAGATGTGAATAGGGAGGGCTTGGTAACTGGTCAGAGATGGGAAAGGTCAGATCCTAGATAGGGTGATATTCTGGCTTGTTTTAAGAAAGAAAAGAAAAGGAATCCATTAGGGGAAAAACAAGGAAGATGGCTGAATAATTTATTATTTTTTATAACTGGGATACATCAGAAGACATAGAAGTAGAATAAAGTACAGACATTAAAAAAGTAGACTCTAGAAAAACAGTAACATGAACAAGGAACTAGGGACCAGGAGAAGGAAAGGTGGAGGTGATTATTAAAGAAAACAGTAGAATTGGAGATGGAAATCACAAGCAGAGCAAACATAAAATTTCAAAGGGCTGATTAGAAAGTGGTGAGATTAAAAGGAGAAAGAAAAGCAAAATCCGGTGGTCTGGGGTGAGTGAAGAGAATGTAGAGGAGGAAGATCGGACAAATTCTAGATTTTTCTTGCCGATCTCATTCTCCCTAAAATTTCCCCCCAATGCCTGCCCACAAATGGTTGTTCCCCACTCTCCCTGGGAGAACAAAGAAGGTTTTATAATTGAATACGATCGCCAAGCATTTACTGTGTACTATGTGCTGAGCCTGGTGCTAGTGACTGAGGGTAAAAGACAAAAATCAAAGTCCCTTCAAGAGGAGGGAAGTCACCCCCCAAAATCATAACCAAATAGAATAAACAGCTATAAAATGGAGAAGAATAAGAGAAGAGATGAGCAGAATTCAACAATATGTTTGCAAGAAACATGTTTAAAACATTGACAGCAAGAATGAAGAGTGGAGTAGAATTCTTCAGGTATATTTTGAAAAGCAGAGGTGACAATCTTTTCAACCAAGGCAGGAGTAAAAATAGATATGGTTAAGAAGATAAAAGCAGGGGAAACTTCATTATGTTTAAAGGCAACATACCATCTTTGTACTTAAAGGAAAGCTAATTAAACTGCTGGGAGAAATAGTAAAACAGTAGTTGCTGAGAGACTTTAATGTGTCCATTTCAAATGTAGAGTAACCTAGCATAAAAAAAATTGAGGAGTTGAGAATTTTAGGAAAGTTTGTCATGATAAGCCAGCAATTATTGAAAGGAAATTTTAAGGAATATACATATTTCTTAGCTTTATATTAGCAGCTTTATAAAAACTCATCATGTAATGGGCACTAAAAATAATTACAGAAAAGCAGAAATAATAAATAATCATTAACTGACCACAACATAATCAAAAACATAATAATAAATCACACTTTAACAGACTAATTAAAACCCTAAAGAATAATTGGGTCAAAAAGCAAATCATAGGAACAACAAATAAATTTATCAAAATTAGACAATATTCCAAAACTTTTGATATGCAGGCAAAACATTCCTGAGGGAGGAAATGCATAGCTCTAAACGCTAATGAATTGTTCATCCAATTCACAGTAGAAAGGCAACAGATGAACACAAAAATAGAGTCTGAAAAATCAAAGAAAATAAAACAAAACAAAAAAAAAATTGATAAAAGTTGATAAAACTAGGAGTTGAATTTTAAAGAAAATAATAAAATAGACCATTAACAATTTAATTTAAAAAAAAAAGAATGGAAAACCAAATATGAAAAAGAAGCCCAACAGATCAAGAGGAATGTAAATGAAATGTAGGAATATTTGTAAACAAACCCTTCATAATTAACAGAACAAGAAATAGATAACAGCATATTCTCAGGAGCAAACAGAATTAGCCATTAATAAATTCCCAAAGAAAAACTCCAGCACCAGGTAAACTTACAAGGGAATCTGGTCAAATATTCAAAGAACAGTTAACTTTAATGTTACATAAATTAATTGCAAAAATAGAGAATGAAGGTACCCTGTTGAACTTTTATGAAACAAAATATGTTCCTCATATCCCAACCAGGAAAAAATGAAGAGGAGAAACAGTAAAAAATAATTAAAATGGCATAATTTTATCAGTGGATGCAGAAAAGCCCTTGACTTATTTGGCTGTACTCATTTTTGTGTGAAAAATAATTTTAAAGTACAGCAGTAAAAAACCCTTTCTGTACCATGGTAGACAGACTCTAAAACTAAGAACTAACATTTTAAATGAAAGAACACTGGAGGTCTTTTCAGTAATAAGTAAAACAGAGATGTCCATTGTCACCATTCATATGTAATATTCTAGAAATGGTAGTTATAGCAATACAACAAGAAAAAGAAATTTAAGGGAAAGTATGGAAGAGGTAAATTAACAGTGATCCCCTTTTGTAGATGATATGGTTTGTGTAGAAAATCTTTGAGATTCCATAAAAAAATTAATTGAATAACTTCAGTGAAGTAGCAGGATATATCACCAGCCTTTCTGTATATTAGTAACAAAACAGGAGAAGATGAGAAAAAATTTCATTTAAAATAATTGTGAGTACACACACACACACACACACACACAGACACACACAGACACACACCTCAAAAGTCCTGGTGCAGCTAGAAGCTATTAAAACATAAGCATCTGGGGGAAAGAGAAAAGGCTACACGTAGAAGGTGGTGTATGAGCTGACTTCGAAGGAAACCAGGGATTCCAAAGAGGCAGAAGTAAGGAGGGAGAACATTCTAAGCATGGGGAACAGATTTAGTGCTATAACAAATCAAACTACCACTTTATAGAATTAGACTAATAACATAATTCATCTGGAAGGACAAAGGGTTAAAAATCTTAAGGAATATGATGAAAAAAAGTAAAACTGAAAGGAGCCCAGCACTGCCAGATCTCAACCTGGCAATGTTGTATGACATTTATATATGTCTTATACGTACAAGACTATAACCAAATATTCACCAGGTTAGAAAATAGAAAGGTTGACAATGGAACAGAAAAATGACCTTAAAGCAATCCAATTTAGCACAAGGGTGACAACTACTGACAATTCCAGAGAAACCAGAGTGTACTTTACGAGTAAATGGGTTGAAAACATCTCATACCATGAATTAAGTAAAAAAGGTCACATTACCTCCTCTCCCCCCAAATTAGGACAGAGGAGATTCCTTTTACAACTATGACTAGTGGGAGAATCCTTAACTAAGCAAGGTGATCAAAGATGGTAAAATGTACATTTTTCATTACACAAAAATGGAAAAACATTTGCAAAACAAAATGAATGGATTTAGAATTTGAAGAAAAATAATTAGGAAAAAACCTCTATAAGGAATATCTGACAAAGGTTAGACATCAAAGATATTTAGGGAACTGTGTATAAGAACAAGAGCCACTCCCAAAGAAATGGTCAAAGGATATGAAGAGACAGTTTTCAAACAAAGAAATGAAAGCTATCAGCTATATGAAGAAATGTCACTGAACCAAGTCATTGAAGTAAAAGAAACACAAGTTAAAGTAGCTCAGATGTGTCCCATCCCCACATTGATCAGATTGGCAAAGATGAAAATGACAATTGTTGCAGGGGCTGTAGGAAAATGGGCATACTTAAGAACTAGTGCTGTAGTTATAAAATGATCCAACCGTTCTGGAAGACAGCTTCAAACTGAAACCAAAATGTCACTAAACTGGGCATGTCATTTGACCCAACATCAGCACCCTACCTGCATGTGCCCCCAAAGCAGTAAAAATCAAAGCACAAGAACATATATACAAGAATATTTTTAGCAACAGTTGTTGACATAACAAGGACTAGTAGCAAAGTACGTGACCATCTACTCTAGAACGACTAAACAAATTATATGTGAATGTAATGGAATTTCATTGAATCATAAAAGATGAATATGAAGAATTCAGAGAAGCTTCAGAAGATTTGTATTGACTGATCCAGTGAGATGAATAGAAAATAGAACAACGTGCACATCTTTGCATATCAGTCTCATCTCTTGGCAGAGAGATGACAAACTGGAAGTGCCAGTCAAACATCCATTTTCAGACATCACTAAGGCATTGGTGTGTTTTACTTTACTATGTTACAAAAGAGGGTGGCTTCTATTTAGGGTTGGATGAGGGTGGGGGGTGTTTATGGGTATTGATAGGGATGCAAAAAAGGATTAATGTGTTTTAAAATACTTAGGAGAAAACAAAAATGTTTGGAAGAGGAACCAATTTTATTACTACTTTGTCAAATACATACTTAAATCTTAAAGAGATCAAAGAAAGGGAAAAGACCTATAATGGACAAAAATATAGCTGAAAGTAAATATGTTTTTCATAGCAGTCCAAACTATAAAGTAAGGGAGTACTCACTAATTGGGGAATGGCTTAAAATTATGATATGTGAATATAGTAGAATATTATTATGGTGCAATAAGAAAAGTTGAAATAGTTTCAGAGGAAACTGGGAAGACCTCCCTGAGAGCTGCTTCAGAGTAAAGTGAGCACAACGAGGAGGACTCTACCTCTCAGTCTCTATTTCTCTTTGTCTCTCTCTCTCTCTCTCTCTCTCTCTCTCTCTCTCTCTCTCTCTCTCTCTCTCTCTCTCTCTCTCTCCATATATAATATAAAATTGTATCAATCAGACTTTCAAAGTTGCTTTGTCTGTAACATTATTTCATATATACATATGTATATGTACACACATATGTATATACAATGATAATATTATAGAGAAAAATGACTTTGAAAGACTGAGCAACGCAAAGATAAACCTCCCCCTTCCCCCCCTCAAACCTCCTGACTGATAAGGCCATGAATTTAAAAACATTTGGGGACATAACCAATGTGGGAATTTGTTTTGTGGACTATACATATTTTTATGTGGGTTTTATTTACAATTTTTTATTGTCCAATGGGGACAATAGGAGGGAGAGATAATAGATGATAGATAAAATAGAAACAATTATTTAAAGATAGATTAAAATTTCAAAAATAAATGTCCACATAAAACTTCATAACAGATCTTACAAGCAATTCTTTTTGGTTCTTTGCATATTGAATTGACTGTGTGTGTGTGTGGATTATGAAGTTCATCATAAAAACTCCCAAGATTTTGAAGTTGATCACTGGAACAGGCTAGGTTAGATAAACATGGTGCAGTGGATAGATAAGAATGCTGGATCTAGGGTCAGGAAGACCTGGGTTCAAATCCAATCTCAAATCCTAGCTGTGTGGCCCTGGGCAAGTCACTTAACCTCTGTTTGTCTCAGTTTCCTTGTCTGTAAAGTTGGGAAAATAATAGCGCCCACCTTCCAGGGTTTTTGTGAGGGTCAAATGAGGTAATAGTTGTAAAGTGCTTAGCAGAGCGCTTGGCGTATAATAAGCGCCATATAAGTGTTATTATTATTGTTAAACCTGACCCAGAAGCAATAAAAGCCTGTAAGCCTAGCATTCGAGAAACTCAAGGACCACAACCTCGAGGGCAAGGATTTTCTATTCAATAATGGCTCATGGCAAATTTGGACAGCAATCTAGCAGAATCTAGGCTTATCCCAACAACTTACTCCATGAAGCTAAGTGGCATATGGAGAGAGTGCTGCCTCTGGATCAGGAAGATGCACTCTTCTTAGCTGTGGGACCTTGGACAAGTCATTTAACCCTGCTTGTCTCAGTTTCCTCATCTGTAAAATGAACTGGAGAAGGAAATGGCAAACCACTCTAGTATCTCTGCCAAGAAAACCCCAAATGGGGTCAGAGAGTCAGACAGGACTGAAATGACCGAAGAACAACCCCCACAATCCATACAAGTGCCAAATGAATGCATATTCAAAGTATGAAAGATGACACCATCATTTTAAAGAAAAAATTGAAGGGGGCTGGTACCTTTGGGTGAGTAGGGTTGGGGGAGGGGAGATGGTGAGGGTGGGGGAAGAATTCTTAGCTAAACAAGGGAAATAGGTCATTTAAAAAGATAAAATGAACAACTGTGATTGCATCAAATTGAAAATCTCTTGCACAAAAAAAAAGTGAATTTAGACTTGGAAGAAAAGCAGTTAATTAGAGAAAATCTTTCTCACAGTGTCTGTGATGAAGGTGTGATATTCAAGTTATGTAGGGAATTGATATAGATGTTTAAGAAAGGGTCCAGTTCCCCAACTGGTAAAAAAGATATGAACAGGCATGATTTTAAATTTAGATTTTCATTGCTATCTTTTATTTTATATTACGTGAATTTCCTCCTATAGCTCCCCACCACTCTCTCCATTCCCTTCCAAATAAAGGGGAAAAATAGTTCTACAAAGCTAACCACAACATAATTGTCTAACATATATAGTATTCCACACCCTAGTCCACCACTTCTGCAAAGAAGGGGAGGAAATGACATTGTCACATTTCTTCTTTTTAAAGTCAAGTTGAATCATAATTTTACAAAATCACAGATTATTAAAGTTGGAAAACACTTCAGAAGCCAATGTGTACAAGGAAGGCACCCCCACTGGACATCTCTGATAAGTGGCCATTCTCTCCTACTGAGAGACCTCCGAGGAGGGAGAGATCCTACCAGCTCTGGGAGGGAGCGTCTCGCAGTTTCACTTGCCTCTGTTGTGCTTAGCACACGAGAGCCCGTATATTGAGCGCTCAAAAAATGTTTTAATGATCGACTAGGTCCAAAAGAACTGAGCCTGCTTTGGCCCGTGCTGTTCATGAAAGCACCTTGACTGTAATCATTGCTTCCCAGTTTGGATGTTTGCCAACTAAATCATTCTCACAATTTTATTTTAAAGGTAATCTCTTTTATAATGCATTCTAGAATTGTTCCAGGAATCCAAGCAGAACTCACTGACCTATCATTAGCAGACGTTTATCTTCTCTTAAAAGAATCAGTGCATTTACCCTCCTCTAATCTTACTTCTCTGTCTCTCTCCCTTTCCCTCCCTCCCTCTCCCAGTCTCCTCCTCTCTGTCTCTCTCTGCTGTCTCTTTCCCTTTCTCTCCCCCGCTCCCTCTCCCTCTCCCTTTCCCTCTTCCTGTCCCCCACCTCCTATTTTCCATTATCTTCCAGAGCTTACTGAACGTGGCTCAGCAGTTCCACCTGCTGGGTGCCTCAGGACCTGAGGATGTCTGGTCTGGTCTCTGAGCTGAACCAAGTGGCTTGAGGCAAAATACAGTCCCTGTCCAGGAGGAGTGTACAACCTCTCATCCTTTCTCTCTCTCAATACGCTGAAGGAAAGTCCCAAGGCTTTGTTTGCCTTTGACCTTTAACACGTGTACTGCTTTTCACAGCCTGGGGTCACAGTTTTGCTCTATCTCCTGTACCATTCTTCTTACAGCCTTGGTTAGGGTTATGCATCAAGACTGGTCACTTCCAACAAATCTTATTTTTCCTTCTTTTTGTAACTGTTTCTCTTTTTATTTTCAGAAATTCACCCTTAAGCATCTCCCAGCCCTTCTGAACAAACCTTCCCAGTGGCTTTAGTCTGTGAAATCTTGTGTATCTTCAAGTGACACTTTCTGCAGGAGGCTTTGTCTGGTGTCCCCAGCTGCTAATGCCTACCCCCACCCTCGGGCCACAGTTATCCTGTACACCTTTCATACACATTTCAATATGTGTAGATATCGTCTCTCCTGCGAGAATATAAGATTCTCCAGGATGGGGAGTGTCTGCGTGTCTCATGTCTGCATGTGCCCAGTGCCCAGCATGGCCAAGTCCACAAGTGCTTATTGCAAAGGGTGGCATCTGCTTGGACAATGGTTCACATGCCCATCTCTCTCCTTTGACCTCATGATACTTCCTTTCTTGGCTTCTACATCATGACTCCAACCATCTTCACAACAGGTCGCTTTTACTCCATTGACTCTCTCCTCTAAGTTACCTCACTCTTCTGTGTCTCAAATCCACTGCAAAGCTTTATCCTTCTCTGATAAGAATGAAAACGTCCAGGTTTACCAATGGTTTCTCATTTCGCCAAGTAAGATGCTTTCTTCTGCCCTTTTTACATGAGAGTTTGCAAATGCATAGTCTGTTTTAATTTTTTCTAGGTAACTTTGCTTCTAACTTACTGAGGCAATTAAATTTTGCTAAATCATTCACAGAAGACCGCAGTGACAAGGTAAACTATTTCCCTCAACAGAAAGGTTGTTATTCCCAAATTATTTGCTTTTTGATTCAAACCAGCTTTTTTCTTTCCAAGTTGGAGAGAGAATGAACAGCTAGAACTTCAAAATGCAAAATCTCATGTTTATTTTTTTCTTCTCTACTGTTCGAGTCCTTGGAGACAAAGACTTTAGCCTGCTTCGGTTCTAAGGAATAAGCATTTATGAAGTGCCTGCTATGTGCCAGACACTGTGCTAAGCACTTTATTTTATTTGAAAATTGTATTTTATTTTTTCTAATTACATGTAAAGGTAGTTTTCAATATTTTTTCTAAGAGTTTCATCTCCATATTTTTCTATCTCCCTTCCCCCCTCCTCAGGATGGCAAATAATCTGATAAAGGTTATACAAGTGCAATCATATTAAACATATTTCCACATTAGTCATGTTGTGAAAGAAGAACCAGAACAAAAGGGAAAAACTATGAAAAAAGAGTCCAACCAGCCTGTTTCGCTCTTCATTCAGACTCCAAGGTTCTTTCTCTGGATGTGGATGACATTTTCCATCATGAGTCTTTTGGATTGTCTTGGGTCACTGTATTGCTGAGAAAGAGCTAAAAAAAGAGCTATAAATAGCTGATCATCGCACACTGTGGCTGTTACTGTGTATAATGTTCTGGTTCTGCTCACTTCACTCAGGATCAGTTCCTGTAAGACAAGACTTCCCAGGTTTTTCTGAAATCCACCTGCTCATCATTTTTTAAAGTTAATTTATTTATTTTTAGTTTTAAACATTCACTTCCATAATTTTTAAATTTTCTCCCCCACCCTCCCCTTCCATCCTCCCCAAAACAGCTTGCAATATGATATAGATTCTACATGTACATTCCTATTCAATATATTTCTTTTTTTTTGTTTATTTATTTTTAGTTTTCTCACCATCCCTCCCCACTCTCTTCCCAAGATGGCCTTCAATCCAATGTAGGCTCTACATATACATTCCTATTAAACATATTTTCACATCAGTCATGCTGTATAGAAGAATTTATAATGATTGGGAGAAACCATGAGAAAGAAAAAAACAAAACAAAAAAGAAAATAGTCTGCTTCCAGCTACACTCAGACTCCATAGTTGTTTTAGGTCCTTGCATTGCTGAGAAGGGCTTAAGTCTATCAAGATCAGTCCTCACATACTGTGGCTGTTACTGTGTACAAAGTTCTCCTGGTTCTGCTCACTTCACTCAGCATCAGTTCATGTAAGTCCTTCCAGGCCTCTCTGAAGTCTTCCTGTTCATCATTTCTTATGGCACAATAGTATTCCATTACATTCATATACCACAATTTATTTAACCATTCCCCAATTGATGGGCATCCCTTCAATTTCCAGTTATTGGACACCACAAAAGGAGCTGCTATAAATATTTTTGTACATGTGGGACCCTTTCCCATTTCTATGATCTCTTTGGGATACAGTCCTAGAAGCGGTATTGCTGGGTCAAAGGGTATGCACATTTTTATAGCCCATTGGGGATAGTTCTAAATTGCTCTCCAGAATGGCTGGATCAACTCACAGCTCCACCAACAATGAATCAGTGTTCCAACTCTCCCACATCTTCTCCACCATTTATCATCTTCCTGTTTTGTTGTATTAGCCATTCTGATAGGTGTGATGTGGTATCTCAGAGTTGTTTTGATTTGCATTTCTCTAATCAATAGTGATCTAGAGCATTTTTTCATATGACTATAGATAGCTTTAATTTCTTCCTCTGAAAACTGCCTGTTCATATCCTTTGACCATTTCACAATTGGGGAATGACTTGTATTCTTGTACATTTGGCTCAGTTCTCTATATATTTTAGAAATGAGTCCTTTATCACGGACACTGGTTGTAAAAAATCTTTCCCAGTTTTCTGCTTCCCTCCTAATCTTGGTTGCATTGGCTTTGTTTATGCACAACCTTTTCAAATTTAATAAAATCAGAATTATCCATTTTGCATTTCATAATATTCTCTATCTCTTGTTTGGTCATAAATACCTTCATCCTCCATAAATCTGACAAATAAGCTATTTCTTGCTACCCTAATTGGTTTATAGTATCAGGTTTTACATCTAAATTGTGCACCCATTTGGACTTTATTTTGGTTCACGGTGTTAGATGTTGGTCTATGTTCAGTTTCTGCCATCTTATTTTCCAGTTTTCCCACAATTTTTGTCAAATAGTGAGTTCTTATCCCAGAACCTGGGCTCTTTGGGTTTATCAAACAGTAGATTACTATAATCATTGCCTACTATGTCTTGTATACTTAACCTATTCCACTGATCTACCCCTCTGTTTCTTAGCCAGTACCAAGTAGTTTTGGTGATTGCTGCTTTATGATACAACATGCTCATCATTCCTTGTAGCACAATAATATTCCATTACATTCATATACCAGAACTTGTTCAGGCATTCCTCAATTAATGGGCATCCCCTCAATTTTGTATTCTTGGCCCCCACAAAAAGAGCTGCTATAAATATTTTAGGGTTACAGACCTACTAGTGGTATTGCTGAATGAAAGAGTACGCACAGTTTGATCGCTGTTTGTGCATAGTTCCTAATTGACTAAGTACTTTATAATTATTTTCTCATTTGACACTCAACAACAGCCTTGAGGCAGATGCTATTATCATCCCCATTTTAGAGTTGAGGAAACTGAGATAGATGGAAGTTGTAACTTGACCAGAGTTACACAGCTGGGTAGTTGGTGTCTGAGGCTGGATTTGAACTCAGGTCTTCCTGACAACAAGCCCGGCACTCTACCCACTGTTTCATCAGCGTCCTCTAAAGCAATTTAATCTTTCATTCTCCAGGGAAGGGAGTTATAGATGGGTCAGTCTCTACTTTTTAATGATTAAAAGAATCCTACTCAGATATTTCAGGATATATAAAAACATTCAAACCACATTCCCATCATAATTTAGAAATGCACATTAACTAGATTACACTCCATTACACATTAATCTCCTTTAGTTTGTGATACCATAAATTCCTGAAAATGGGGAAAGTGTCTCCTTCCCTGTGATGTTTCTCCTCTCTGTCTCTTTCCCACCTCCTCTCCCCTTTCTCTCTCTCTGCAAAATGCAAAATTTCCAACTTGGTCAGAATTAGGAAGACAGAGATGGAACTTACGTACATCCTCTGAAAGTTTGGAAACTTTCAGCAGGAAAGTTCTTATTCTTTTCACCCTTTTTCCTTCCGCTGAACAGACCACAGGAGTAAGGTCAGCTAAAGTGACCAGGACATGGTGTATAGATAATGCTGACTCTGCTATAGTAAGGGCTGTTCATTATGCTTCATATTCACTGATGCTTATGTGTAGGTCTCTTGATAATGTTATGATTGCGGTGATTCAGCTTTGTTTTGTTGCCTGTGTTCCGTCCTCTGCGTAGCTAGGCATGTTGTTGATGCAGTGTCCTCTCAGCTGATGCTCTATATAGTGCCCTGTTGACTGTATGCATGATTAATGAGCATCTGTTTTGCTTAGGTTTCAACAGTTCTATGGGATGATTACCTGGGGACACCCGGAGATCACCCCTGTTGTTCTACAGAGCAGATGTTCATGTTTATGCTGTGCAATTGCAGATTTCAAATTCACCCCCACAGATTATTGCAAGGGATTACAAAATGTTTTGGGCTGTAGAATCGATGTAATCCTTGGCTCAAAGCCAAGCAAGGGAGTCTCCTTATTGGTGGAGATTGAGTACTCTGTGCTCTGCATCTGCATGAAGAATGACATTGTTGAGAGCTTGAGAGAGGAGAGACAACCCTGTCTTTTGGTTTTCAGCTTCAAGAGAGAAGAAACCCAGTTGCAAACTCTCTTCAGATCCTGAAAGGATAGAGTGTGGAAAGAAGCCAACATGAAGGGGGCTGGCCTCTCAATCATATTCTTGTCCCCACTTTACTAGAGACCTCCTTGGCTGACACCCAGAACTCTCTTGTGGTTGAACTGAAATACCTCATTACTAATAGGAGAGCTTATTCACTCTCTATTACTTAGTATCATCTCAAATGTATACTTTTTCTGATTTCTGTATTGATTTTGACTTGGATAAATGGATTTATTTGATATTTGCTACATGCATTGATTGCAGAACTATTATTTCATGGGAAAGGAGTCAAACCTTGGATATATAACTTAAAGTATTTCTTTTTCATTAAGGGATGATGATCAGGAACTCATCTTGAACCTAAAAATGATTTCCCTTAGACTCACAACATTTAGGGGGGCATATCAGAATACTTTTAATGTAGTCCCTCCTCTCTCTGAGAACAGAGTAGCCAGCCACTGCTCCTAACCTTCCCCTTCCCCTCCTGGCTAGAATTAGAATCTACCCTGGAGGAAGCTAAGCAGAGGAGACTGTAAAGATATCTACTCATGCCACATATAGATGGACCCATGTGGATACACATAACATAGATGGCCAACACTATTGTGGAGTTGTGAACTGATCCAACCATTCTGGAGAGCAATTTGGAACTATGCCTAAAGGGCTATAAAATGTGCATACCCTTTGATTCAGCAATAGCCCTACGAGATCTATATCCCAAAGATACCCCAAAAAGGGGAAATGACCTATTTGTACAAAAATATTTATAGCCGCTCTTTTTGTGGTGGTTAAGAATCGGAAATCAAAGGGATGCCCATCAATTGGGGAATGACTAAACTAGCTGTGGTACATGATTGTAATGAAATATTACTGTGAAAAAAGAAATGACTAACAGGATGATTTCCAAAAAACCTGGGGAGATTTACATGAACTGATGCAAAGTGAAGTTAGCCAAACCATGAGCGCATTGTACACAGTATCAGCAACATTGTTTGATGAAGAACTGTGAATGACTTGACTGTTCTCAGTAGTACAATGATCCAAGACAATCCCACAGCATATTATCCACCTCCAGAGAAAGAACCGATATTGTTTACAGACTATTTTGCAGGCTATTTTGCACTTTCTTTTATTCCAGTCTTTTTTGTACAAAATGACTAACATGGAAATGTTTTACGTGACTGCATATGTATAACCTACGTCTGATTGCTTACCAACTGAGGGAGGGAGGGGGGAAAGAAAGGAGGAAGGGATAGAATTTGAAACTCAAAACAAATGAAATATTGAATATTTTTTAAATGAATCAGTTTGAATTTCTAACATTATAAATATCAACAGGGAAAGCCCACAAAAGAAAACCTTTTAGGCTCTTCAATAACTTTTTTTTGCTTTTTTTTTTATTAAATCATTTTATTTGGTTTCAGTGTTCTACAATCACTTCCATATACTTTAGATTTTTTTTCTTCCTCCCTCCTCCTTCTTCCCCCCACTCCCTGAGACAGCATACAATTTTATATAGGTTCTACACATACATTCCCCTTAAATACATTTTCATCTTAGTCATGTTGTACAGAAGAATTAAAATGAATGGGAGAAATCATAAAACAAATCAAAACATAATATAAAAGAAAATGATCTGCTGCATTCTGCAATAGAATTCCAGTGTTCTCTGGATGTGGAAGGCACTTTGCTTTAAGAAACCACTGGGAATTTTTTAAGTCCTTGCATTGCAATGATGTTCTAAGTCTACCAGAAAAAATCTTCACACACTGTGGTTGTTGCTATGTATAAAGTTCTCCTGGTTCTGCTCCTTTCGCTCAGCATCAGTTAATACAAGTCTTTCCAGGCTTCTCTGAAGTCTCCTTGTTCATCATTTCTTATAGCATAATAGTATTCCATTACATTCATATACCACAATTTATTTAGCCATTCTCCAATTGATGGGCATCTCCTTGGTTTCCAGTTTTGGGCCACCACAAAGAGAGCTGCTATAAATATTTTTGTACATGTGGGACCCTTTCCCATTTTTATGATCTCTTGGAGATACAGTCCTAGAAACGGTAATGCTAGGTCAAAGGTTATGCACATTTTTGTAGCCCTTTGGGCACAGTCCCAAATTACTCTCCAGAATGGTTGGATCAGTTCACAGCTTCACCAACAATGAATTAGTGTTCCAACTCTCCCACATCTTCTCCAATATTTATCATCATCCTGTTTTGTCACGTTAGCCAATCTGATAGGTGTGATGTGGCATCTCAGAGTTGTTTTGATTTGCATCTCTCTAATCAATAGTGATCTAGAGCATTTTTTCATATGACCATAGATAGCTTTAATTTCTTCCTCTGAAAACTGCCTGTTCATATCCTTGTCCCCACTTTACTACACTGGAGACCTCCTTGGCTGACACCCAGAACTCTCTTGTGGTTGAACTGAAATACCTCATTACTAATAGGAGAGCTCATTCACTCTCTATTACTTAGTATCATGTCAAATGTATACATTTTCTGATTTCTGTATTGATCTTGACTTGGATAAATGGATTTATTTGATATTTGCTACATGCATTGATTGCAGAACTATTATTTCATGGGAAAGGAGCCAAACCTTGGATATATAACTTAAAGTATTCCTTTTTCATTAAGGGATGATGATCAGGAACTCAGCTTGAACCTAAAAGTATCAATTGGGGAATGACTTGCATTCTTGTACATTTGACTCAGTTCTCTACATATTTTAGAAACGAGGCCTTTATCACAGATACTAGTTGCAAAAATAACTTTTAAGATTATTATTATATATTATATAGTAAGGGTCTAAAGATCAAAAAGTTTGAGAACCAGAGGTATAGAGGGAAGATCCAGCAAGAGAGACTGAGAAGGAATAACCAGAGAGGTTTGAGGAGAACCGGGAAAGAGCAAGGCCATGAAAATCTAGAGATGAGAGAGTATCAAGGAGAAAGCTTGTGATCCACAGAGTCAAAGGCTGCAGAGAAGTCAAGAATAAGGAAGATTGAGAAGAGGCCATGAGAGCTGACCAGGGAAAGATCGCTGGTGACTTTGCAGAGCAATTTCAGTTGAATGTCAGGAGTCAGATTGTTGAGAGTTGAGAAGAGAGCTGAAGGAAAGGAAGTGGAGGAACCCATTGTAGATGGAGTTTAAACTTGAGAGAAATGATTATTTCTTTCCTATATTAATAACCAATCATTGAATTAGGATCAAAGGAATTTCCACTTCCTTACCCAGAAATCAACCACTGTAGGAAATCTTAGGGAAAACTTACCCAACCAGGCTGAAAGATCTGGTAAACTCTTGTTCCTTGTGTTTGGTCAGACAGGTCTGAGGTAGAAGTGGATTCCCCCTTTGATATGTATGTTGATAAGTCTCTTTGATTAGAATTTGGGTGATCCAAGTCATGTACCCACAAGACCCTCATTGGAATGAGCCCACATCTCATTACAACATTCATTTTCTCATTAATTGTTAACCAATTAGAGTTGATTGTCACCCTCAGGAACACTCACTTTTACAAGGGCATATAAGATGTGAGACTGCCACCATGAGGGTCTTTGGCATTTGAGAACCACTGACCTCTTTTATTAATAAAATGCTAGCGTTATTATAAAATGACCCATTACCCAGAAACTGTATCTCTAACTTTTTTTTAACATCACAAACTCCTCACTCATGGAATTTATCCACAAAAGGGAGGAGAGATAAAGTACAACTGCTGGCAAAGCATGGATGGAAAATCCACTGTGAAAGACAAGTAAGGAGCTTTTAAATTTTTTATTTTCATTTTCAGTTCCCAAAACTCATATTAAAACAATCCAATCTTGTGTCCAAATTGCCCACCCTTAAAAGTCCATTCAAAAGCTTGATGTTTCTGGGTAGGTATTTTCGTTTGAAGACTGTTCTCTAAGGCCATGCTTCAGGAATTTCCTAAATTTGACTTTTGCTATGCCCTTAAGCCCATGTTTACAGTGAAGCTTAGAGAAGTTTGATGGTAGGAAACATTTCCTGCATACTGTTGAGGAATATGTTTGAAGAGACTATTCCTTTGGCCCAGTATGTATCTCCTGCCCCTTGCTTAGGGAGAGTGAACCTGTCTTCAGAGTGGAAATTGTCCAAAGTTCAGACCTTTAGGCCACAGGTTCCTCACCTCTGATCCAAATCAATTTGATTCCCTTGTTGATCTTGGAGGCAAGTCTCCCCTCTGAAGGCCATTGGGGCTTTTTCTTCCTGTGCTATCCTTTTTCTCCTGAAATGTTCTCCCCCTCAACAGGGCTCCAAGCAGCATAGATGGGGTATGTCACAGGAAGTCAACGAGGCAATGGGTTCAAGATGAAGGAGGCTGGGAAATGTGGATCCTGCTGTCCTGAGCTGCTTTGCTCCTCTGGACTTGGAGCTGGCCCTGCTTACTTTTTCTTCTTCGGGCTCACTTTCTTACCCCTCCAGCCCACTCCATGAACCTTTGTATGGTCTCTTCATCCTGTCCGCCTACCCTAGGGAATTAATGTCAATAAATGCAGACTTTGAACAAAAATAAAAGTGATTGTCTAAAAGAAAAAAAGGCAGTGTTATAACAGATGTAGAAAATGAGTGGGTTTAATAATTTTCAAAAACACAGAATTTGAGTTGGAAGGACTTATCCTTCCTTGTCCAACCTCTCCCTACAACAGATGTCCTCACATAAGCTACCTGACAATTATTCCTGCAGCCTTTTTCTGAAGGTCTCTAAAGAAGGGAAAGCCACTATCTCTTTAATATTCATATGACAGGAACTCAGGAGCTCCCAGTCACCCTCTTTCAAAAGCTCTCTGCTTACCAATTTCCTGCCTAAAGTATGATGCCCAAAACTGAACTCAAGACTTAATGCGAGGTCTGACAAGGGTGGAATACCTAGGGACTACCACCACCATATCCCTGGACACTATGATTACATTTAGTTTAAATTCTAATTCTGATAGAAATCCTTCCTGGTTTGCTTTATGCACAGCTTCTTTTAAAAAATTCTTTTATTTCAACTTTTTTTTTCCACCAAGCACTTTTTTCTCTCCTTCCTCTTCCTTCCCCTCAATGAGGGTAGAAGACCTTGATAACTATATATGTAATCATGCAAAGTAAGTTCCCACAATGGCTAAAGTCCAGAAGTGTATGTTTCACTCTTCATCTTTAGTTTATCACCTCTGTCCAGGAGTGAGCAGTACAATTCATCATCAGTCCTCTGGAACTGATGGGATACTTGAGTGCCTGTGCTTGGACTCCAGTTCTAAAATCACATTTCTTCTCTAAAAATCACATTTCCTCCTAACCTCAAAACACTATCCCAGGGAGTTTCTCCCCAGCCCAAGAACTGCCTGCCCTAGATCTCTTTCCCTGATACAGTAGCCAGCTGAGCCTATAGAATTTATTAGTTTGAACCAGCTGTGTACTGGCTGAACTGGCTGTGTACTGGGTCATAAAGATATTTACTACTCACTGGCCAATCATATGAATTCTAGGCTTGGATGTATGTACTCCTCTCCTTTATCTTGTCTAAGACATTGAGAAGAGCAGCCTGAGTGTTTCTCAGTCAGTCCTGATCGTTAGTTGACTTAGTGATATTTCATGTCTAAAACCACACTTTCATGTAGCCCCCCCTTGGGCTATTTCCTGATGAACTCTGGGTAAAATGCTTGCACAGCAGATACTAAAAGTGCATATTCCTTTAAGAACTAAGGACTCCTTAACCACTCCCTAATCCCACCCTGAATAACTTAGTTAGCATATTCGGCACGTGTTTTACTATAGACTATCCTATATAAACTTTAACTTTATCCCTTTAAGGTTGCAGGTTCTCTAAGAACTCCTGCCCGCTGAAACGCGTAATAAGTCTTTACCACTGACTTCAAGAATGCTTGAGTCTGCGCATTCTTTCTGGATGGCCCCCCTTGGGAACTCATCTTGGGGTTCCTGTATTTTTCCAACCCTTATCAGAATCATGAGGTCATTACATAGATCATTGCATTGCATAGATCAGTTATCAAGTCTTTCAAAGTTCTCATGTGAATATTCTGGTTTTGCTTACTCTAGGTTGAATAATTTTTCGTGCCTTCCCATGTTTCTCTAAAACTATTCCTTTCAACACTTCTTAAGGCACAATTTGAACTGTCTAAGGAAGATTCTGAGGATCACATGGTGGGATAAGGTACGAAGGACGGAAATCCTTGCTCGAGCTGAACTGCCAAGCATTCAAACCATGCTTCAGAGAGCACAACTCTGATGGACTGGCCATGTTGTTCGAATGCAAAATGTACACTTGCCAAAAAGACTATATTATGGAGAACTTACATGGGGCAGGTGATCACATGGTGGCCAGAAGAAAGAACACAAGGACACTCTCAAGGTCTCTCTCAAGAACTTTGAATTTGACTGTGCAACATGGGAGACACTGGCACAGGACTGCTCAGCATGGTGTACCCACATAAGAAAAGGTGCTGTGCTCTTCGAGCAAAGCAGAATCGAAAAGAAAGAAAATGCAGGATGCACAAATTTGGAGTATCCACCCCAAATATTCACACGGACTATCTGTGCCCAACCTGTGGTAGAATATTCTGAGCTCGTATTGGTCTGATCAGACACCATTGGACACACTGAAACTTCACTTCATCATGGTGAGGTCACTGTGCTCCTCTTTGAAAATGAAGGACAACAAACAAGGCACAATAGCATTCCATTATATTCATATATCATAATTTATTCAATCATTCCCCATATAATGGACACTTAGTTTTCAGTTCTCATGACAGTGTCCCAAGACAGACACTTCTCACTTTATGTAAATTTAAGTAAATTTGAATTAAATTCAACTTTATGCAAAGAATTCTGAAAGAAATTTCAGCTAAGCAGCAGTGATAAAAGCTAGGTGCAGTGGGTGAAGGGGCAACAGGTTGCACATCTATGTGAATTTTATAGTGTTGTGCATTATCTTTCATTTCATAATTGTTTATTATCATGGCACCATATTTAATGTCTGCATTTTAGTACATTTTATGACCCATGTAAAGGAATTAAGATATCTTAAATATCTTAAGAACTGTGGAACTGTGACATGAGAGACACAGGCACAGGACTGCTCAGCATGGCGTGTCCACATCGGAGAAGGTGCTGTGCTCTATGAGCCAAGCAGAATCGAAAAGAAAGAAAATGCAGGATGCACAAATTTAGAGAATCCACCCCAAATGTTCACACAGACTATTTGTGTCTGACCTGTGGTAGAGCATTACAAGCTCATATTGGTCTGATCAGCCACTGTCAGACACATTGAAACTCGACTCTAGCACAGTGATGTCATTTTGGTCCTTTCAGAGAATACAGGATAACCAACCAAAGGCATTATGTTGTGTATATGCCTTTGTTATGTAGGCTAAGTGAAGTGGGTAGATGGGGGCAAGCTCTAACCCTCGGCCCCTAACTCTAAATTCACCTTATTTGCATCACGTAAAAATCGCTTTACGTAGAATGGTTCACTCAGGTACAGTGAGAACGGTCTGGATGTCACCAGTCTAGAGACTAGGTGCTCTGCCTTACATTCACAGACCTCCCACCTCAGCAAAGGGAGCATTTTGCACCTCTTCTTTGGAGCCATGCTTCTTGTCATTCTGACCCATTCTTTTCCTTTTTGGAGGGGGGGGAGAGGGTGTTCTTCCTCACTGTAATCATTATGTACAGTGTTCTTGACTCTGCTGAATTTAACTCTCAATCACTTCATTTACATAATTCCAGGCTCTTCTGTATTCTCTGCATTCATCATTTCTTACAGCACAGTAATATTTCATTACATTTGTGTACTAGTCTGTTTAGCCACTCCCTAATTGATACATAGGCAGCTGGATTTTACAGTGGATAGAGCACTAGGTTTGGAATCAGGAAGATCTTAGTTCAAATCCAGCCTCAGACACTTACTAGTTATATGACTCTGGGTGAATTAACTGTTTGCCTCAGTTTCCTCATTTGCAAAATAATCTGGAGAAGGGAATGGCAAGCCACTTCAGTATCTCAGCCAAGGAAACTCCAAATGGGTTACATAATCAGAAATGACTGAAATGACCGAACAACAATTGATAAACATCTACTTTGTTTGCAGTTCTTTACTAATACAAATACCATCGCTAAAATTTAGTGTATGTGGGGACTTTCTTCTAATCAATATCGTCTTTTGGGTATAACCCCAGTAATGGAGTCTCTGGGTCAAAGGGTAAAGACATTCTAGTCATTTTATTTGCATAATTCTAAAGTGCTCCCCAAATGGATTGTACTGTGTTGGCTCTACCAACCCTGCCCTAGAGCGCCTAATTTCCCATAACTATTCCAATATTAACTATTACCATCTTTTGGCATTTATAACAATTTGTAGGCATTAGCTGAAACTTCAGGGTTACTCTGACTTGCATCTCTTAGTGATCTGGAGCACTTTCATATGACTGCTGGTAGTTTGCAATTCTTTTAAGAACTGTTCATATCCTTTGACAACTTATCTAGTGGGGAATGGCTTTGGGTTATGTACACACACATATATGAATATGTGGTTTTGTTCATACATCTTAGATACCAAACCCCTATCAGAGAAATCGGATACAAAGATTATTCCCACTGAACTGTTTGCCTTGTTATCCTGGATGCATTTTGTTTGTGCCAAAACTTTTAAGTTCCATATAAAAGTTGAGCATTTTAGCTTCTGTAATTGCCTCCGTCCCTTATTTGGACAATACATGTCCTACCCATATCTAGGAGAGGCATACGATCCATTTCTCTTCTGATTGATTTTTAACATTAAGATCAGATATCCATTTAGAATTTATTATGGAATATGGTGTAAGGCAGTGGTCTAAATCTAATTTCTGCCAGATTGCTTTCCAGTTTTCCTCATTTTAATCAAATAAGGGTTCTTTCTTAAGTACATAATTTGCTTTAAAGCTTATCAAACATGGGGTTACTATATTCAGTTGTTTATGACTCTCCCTTGTTTAACTGGTTTCAATGATCTATTTAAAAATTTAAAAATTTTTTCCAATTATATGTAAAAACAATTTTAACATCCATTTTTTAAAAATTTTGAGATTCACATTTTTCTGTCCCTCCACTCCCCCTTCCTTGAGAAGACAAGCAATTTGATATAGATTATACATGTGCAGTCATGCAAAATATATTTCCATAATAGCTATGTTGCAAAAGAAAACAAGATAGTTTTTAAAAAAATTCAAACTCCACCAGTTTTGTCTAGAGGTGGACAGCATTTTACATCATAAGTCCTTCAGAATTGTCTTTGATCATCGCATTGCTGAAAATAACTAAGTCATTCACAGTTCTTCATTCCACAATGCTGCTGTTACTATGTACAATGTTCTCCTGATTCTGCTCATTTCACTTTACATTAGTTCGTATAAGTCTTTCCATGTTTTTCTGAAAGCCTCCTGTTCATTTCTTACATCACAACCATATTACAAATTGTCCAGCCATTTCCCAATTGATGAGCATCCTCTCCATTTCCAATTCTTTGCCACCACCAAAAGAGTTGCTATATATAGTTTTGTACATATAAGTCCTTTTCCTTTGATCTCTTTGGGATACAGACCTAGTAGTGGTATTGCTAGATCAAAGGGCATGCACAGTTTAATAGCCCATTGGGCATAGTTCCAAATACTCTCCAGAATGACTGGATCAGTTCACAACTCTAACAATGCATTAGTGTCCCCATTTTTACCACATCCCCTCTAGCATGTCATTTTCCTGTCATGGCCAATTTGATATATGTGAGGTGGTAACTCAGAGTTGCTTTAATTTGCATTTTCTAACCAAAACGATTTAGAGCATTTTTTCATGTGACTATAGATAGCTTTGATTTCTTCTTCTGAAAACTGCCTGTTCATATCTTTTGACCATTTCTCAATTGGAGCAAATGAACTGACACCTGGACAGACCTTACTTTAAAAAGGCCAAGGTCACCCACTGCATCCTGGGCCCTCACCACTTATATCAACCCTGTCTTTTCACTAGATGAAAGTGAGGCTGATGACTTTGTGCAGCTGTTTCACTTAAATCCAATTCACAAACAAGTCAAGACATCACCCTCATGATGTCCTCAGTCCTCTTCAAGAATCAAGGACAAACAACAGCAATGAATAGGGGAATGACCTGTAGTCTTATAGATTTCGCTGAGTTCTCAATATAGTTGAGAAAGGTGGCCTTTACCAGAGAAACTTGCTATAAAAAATATTTTCCCAGTTCTGTGCTTTCCTTCTAAAATCATGGCTGTGTTGGATTTGTTTGTGCAAAACCTTTTTAATTTAATGTAATCAAAATTATCCATTTTACTTCCTATAATGTTTTTCCATCATAAATTCTTCCCTTATCCATGGATCTTTTCTCTTCGTTTAGCCATTACAGGACAGTTTTGATGACTGGTACTTCTATAATACAGTGTGAAGTGTGAGGTGCTATATTCTTTCTTGTTCCTATCTCTTCTCATGAATTCTCTTGAGATTCTTGATCTTGCCTCTTTTTCCTGGTTCTGCACCTTTGGAGATAAAAAGAGCAAATATAATCCCTCTGCCACATAGCTAACATGCCACAAGTCTTCTCTTCTCCATGCTAACCATTCTCAGCCCCTTCTACTGAGCCTCATTCAAGTGTTGGCTGCTGTATTTCAAATGCTTCCCACCTTTTCAATGTTCTTTTTAAACTGTAATGACACAAGCAGAACCCAATACTTCAGATAGGGTCCAACCAGGGCACAACGTAAAGGGACTATTGACTTCTCATTCTTGGAAGCTGAAAGATTACATAATTGCTCATATCCTAAGGTGGCATTCTGGTTGAAAGACTTTTTAATGTTTATTATTCATGTGGTTTTTCTCATAAGTATGAAGAACCTGATAAGGTGGATGCTCCGAAAGATCTTTCCCTCAATTATTACCAATTGCTATACTATTTCTTCGATTATTAAAGTATGTGTTCCAAAGGAGGATATAATCCCACATACGTCACGCTTATAAGGTTTATCTCCAGGATAAATTATCTGATGTCCAATAAACATCATGCTCCAAAAAAAAAAAAGATGTATATTTACTGCTTTTCTAAGATGAAATATGGTTCTCTGATGACCAATAAGTCAACTTTTTAGATGGAAAGGTTTCCTACATTTATTACATTTGTATGTATCATGTGATGCTGAGTATAAAGTTTGTGCTCTGACAAAAGCCTTACATTTCATTTTTACGGTTTTTTCATTATAAACTCTTTGATGTAGAATAAGATGGGATCTTCGGTAGAAGAACTTTTCACAATAATTATAATCGTAAGGTTTCTCTCCAGTATGAATTATCTGATGATCACAATGCCCAGAGCTCATACAAAAGCCCTTACAGTCATAAGTTTTCTTTCCAATATGGATTCTCTGATCTGATCAGCTATAGTCCTAGACTACATTGAAAGGCCTTTTCCATCCATCACATTCATAAAGTTTCTCTCTACTATGATATCGCTTATGTCCAATAAGATGGGATCTCCTGCAAAAGGTCTTCCCACATTCATCACATTCATAAGGATTCTTTCCAGTATGAACTTTCTGGTGTGATGTAAGCTGGCCACTGAGGCGGAAGGCTTTCCCACATTCATTACATTTAAAAGGTTTCTCTCCAGTATGAATTCTCTGATGGACTGCAAGCAGAGACCTCCACTGAAAGTCCTTCCCACATTCATTACATTCATATGGTTTCTCTCCAGTATGGATTCTCTGGTGTGATGTAAGCTGTGACTGCAGGCGGAAGGCTTTCCCACATTCATTACATTCAAAAGGTTTCTCTCCAGTATGAATTCTCTGATGTACTATAATTAGAGACCTCCACTGAAAGGACTTCCCACATTCATTACATTCAAAAGGTTTCTCCCCAGTATGGATTCTCTGGTGTACAGTAAGCTGTGACTGCAAGCGGAAGGCCTTCCCACACTCTTTACATTCACATGGTTTCTCACCAGTATGAATTCTCTGATGTAAAGTAAGTTGTCCACTCTGGTAAAAGGCCTTCCCACATTCATTACACTCATAACGTTTCTCTCCTGTATGAATTCTCTGGTGTACAGTAAGTTTTGTTCTATGACCAAAGGCCTTCCCACATTCATCACATTTATAAGGTTTTTCTCCAGTATGAAGTATCTGGTGTAAAGTAAGTTCTAAGTTCCGGCGGAAAGCCCTCCCACATTCATTACATTCATAAGGTTTCTCCCCAGTATGGATTCTCTGGTGTACAGTAAGCTGTGACTGAAGGCGGAAGGATTTCCCACATTCTTTACATTCACAAGGTTTCTCTCCAGTATGAATTCTCTGGTGTACTGTAAGTTGTCCACTCAGGCGGAAGACCTTCCCACATTCATTACATTCGTAAGGTTTCTCTCCAGTGTGAATTCTCTGGTGTGCAATAAGCTGTGATCTCATGAGGAAGGCCTTTCCACAATCATTACATCCATAAGGTTTCTCTCCAGTATGAATTCTCTGGTGTACAGTAAGCCGTCCACTTAGGTGAAAAGCCTTCCCACATTCTTTACATTTAAAAGGCTTTTCCCCAGTATGAACTCTCTGGTGTAGAGTAAGTTGTGAGCTCAGCCTGTAAGCTTTCCCACATTTGTTGCAAACAAAAGGTTTCTCTCCTGTATGGATTCGCTGGTGTAAAGTAAGCTGTGATCTCAGACGGAAGGCCTTTCCACATTCTTCACATTCAAAAGGTTTCTCTCCACTGTGGATTCCCTCATGTAGAATAAGCTGTGAATTCCAGCGGAAGGCCTTCCCACAACCTTTACATTCAAAAGGTTTCTCTTCAGTATGAATTCTCTGGTGGTGGGTAAGTTCTGTTGACCAAAGAAAAGTTTTCCCACATTCATTACATTCATAAGGTTTCTGATCAGTGTGTAATCTATGATTTTCAATAAGGTCTGAATGATTACTAAATGATTTCCCATTCTCATCTTTCGGAATGATCAATTCTGAAAAGACTGATTCGGCATTTCTGCCATTCTTATTATATTCATGGTTTTTTACTTTACTGCGCCGTTTCCTCTGGGTGATTTTTACTTTGCTAGAATGTTTCTGCTCACGATCCTGGAGACTCTTTAAGTTGGTATCACATTCCCAGGCTTCTCTCAACTTTACGACATGAGGACTGTCCATTCTGAGTTTTTCCCTGGAAGATTCTTCTATAAATATGCCTAGTGTTGGACTCAACTCTTTGTTTTCAAGTCTAGTTTCCCAATCTGAAAGAAATAAGACAAGTAAATATTCCATGATACCTCTGATATATGGCCTGTCTCCTGTGTCTTCTATTGAGAAACAAGACTGTAATGCTGTAAAAAGCAGAACAAATTAGACTACAATCTTAAGTTGGGAACCTTGAGAGAAATGTCCTTTGGAAACTATGAACTTGGACGGGAAAAAATGAATCATTATTTCAATATAATTGGTTTCCCTTGTAATCTTATATAGTTTTATTTCATACCTTTAAAAACATGACTCTGAGAAAAGGTCTATTGGCTTTACCACTTGGCCAAAGATATTAATTATCAAAGGAGAAGAAGCCACGTGGTAAAAGGATTATGTTAATGATTATTCTAATTAGAGTCTGGTACACCACACGGAATCTTTCCCACAGATAAAAGACCCTGGGGAGGTTGGTAGAGCAGCTATTACATGTTAGAAAACAGGAACCTGAGGCTGATACGGATTTGTGTGACTCCCCTGGAGCACACTGCTAAGAAGTCACAGAATTCCAGAATTGGAGGGGGAAGAAGGACCTTAGGAGCCATCTGGTGTGAACTCTACATGAAAGGAATCTCAACAGAATACGTTGCTCTTGCTTGTCCTTCAATCTGGAAGAAGACCAATGACATCATGACGGTGATGTCATGACTTGCTCCTGAACTGGATTTAAGTGAGACGGAGCTACACAAAGTCATCAGCCCCGCTCATCCAGAGTCATAAGAGTCCAGTGGCAAGACAAGAATCAAGATGAATGGCAATAGCCCAGAATGCAGTAGATGACCCTGGCCTTTCTAATTAAGGTTTTTATTAGGTCTCAATCTGTTTGAGGCAACATCCATTTAATGACTTAGGGTTAGGTTAGAGCTGAGACACAAGATGATCCAGTTTACCATCATAAAAGTATCAGTCTAGGAGGGGAAAACCCTCAGAGTTTCTGGCCAGAATAGAAAACAGTTGCTATTTACACTCACTCTTAAGCTATCAAAATTCAAATAATGAGCAACAGAGGCTTGGTCAGGGGCCTAGCATTGGCTATTCAATGAAAGTCACAATGCACTGAAAGCACAGGCAAGAAGCTTCATTTGAATCACAATGGGCTTTTTAAAAGTCTGTTTTTCTAGAGTTATATTTCAAGAACTCATAAAAGAAACCTTGCAGGACAAAGAATAAATTGTCCAACTTTTTTGGGGGAAAAAGTAAGTAAATAAATTGGGGAAAAAAAACTAGCCCTCAAACCACAAGACACCTCACAAAATATAAGCAACCAAAAGTTATATTCCTTTGGAGAAAGGGACCACATGTAGTGAGGGAAGGAAGGAAAAAGGAGGAAAGAGGAAAGTGGAAGGGGAGATGAGGAGTAGATGGGGAGAGGAGAGAGGGTGAAAAGAACAGCAGCATTCTCCGACTCCAACTGGAAGGCTGGGTCCTTAAGTGAGGCAGAGATGAACAAAGTCATCAGCCTCGCTGTGTCATCCACAGCTATCAGAATCCAGTGGCAAGGCAAGAATCAGGACTGGCAATAGCCTCTACTGACCATCTCCTGAAGCGGAACATTCCACTTCTGGACAACTCGAATTGTTAAGAGATTTTTCCAGAGAACGATCCTCAATTTGCCTCACTGTAACTTTCACCCAATGCTCGTGATTCTGGTCTCTTGGGCCAAACCAGAACACATCTGATTCTTGTTCCATATGACAACTCTTCAAATACTTGAAGACAGCTAGCCCATCCCCCACCAACCTTCCCTTCTCCAGGCTAAGCCCAGGTCCAGTAACTGCTCCTATCACCCAAGCACCTAAGTCCTCTTCTCTTCTCCCTTTTTATCATTCTGGCTAGTGATCTCATCAGCTCCCATGGATCCAGTTATCATCTCTAGGCACATGAATCTCCAGTGTTCCATCTCCAAAGGCCAAATGAACATGTCAAGGTGGTTTTACCATAGATATGGTAAACTCAGTGTGTTCAAAACTCAACTATCTTTCCTCCTAAACCCTCTTCCAATCCCACTTTCCCTATTATTGGAAAAGGCAACATTACCCTCCCAGCCCTCCAGGCTTACCACCTAGATATCTTACTCAAGTCCTCACATTTTTCACTCTCCATGCCTAATCTGTTGCTAAAGTCTGTCATCTAGACCTCTGTGACATCTTCTTCTTTTGTGAGACATGGCCAACACCCTGGTGGAGGCCCTTGTGGCCTCATGCCAGCACTAATGCAATAATGGCTTAATGGGAGGCTGGCCTCCTACCAGTCTCTCCTCCTTCCACTCTAACCTTCATTCCGGAAGCAAAGTTATTTTCCTAAAGTGCAGATCTGACCACATGGTCAATTAATTCCAGTGGCTCTATGATCTCTATAATCAAATATCAAGTACTCTATTTGGCTATAAGGGAGCTCTCATGGCACAATGGACAGAGTACTGTGCCTGAAGTCAAGAAGATTCATCTTCCTCAGTTCAAATCTGACCTCAGACACCTACTAGCTATGTCACGTCACTCTGATGGCCTCAGTTTCCTCATCTGTAAAATGAGCTGAAGAAGGAAACGGTCAACCAGTCCAGCATCTCTGCCAGGAACACCCCAAGGGGTCACAGAGAGTCAGACACGACTGAAATGACTGAACTACCACCACCTTTGGCTCTGGAGCCTTCATTTCTTTCCAGCCTTCTCACACCTGACTCCATTCAGTGACCCCAGTCCCTATCAAACACCTCTTGGGCTAGAAATTCTCGATCTCCCCTTTCAAACTTCCCAGGTTTCCTTCAAGTCTCAGCTGAAGTTGCTCCTTTTCCTCCCTCTCCCTGATGTCAGTGCCTTTCCTCTGAGCTAATATTCCTTCTCATAGCTAATGTGTCCTGAACATATGGCTTATGTATAGTTCCCCTGTTGGGCCATAAGCTCCTTGATAACAAGGACCATTTTTTGCCTTCCTTTGTAACTCTGCTGCTAAGCAGTGCCTGGCACACAGCAGGTGCTTAATAAATGCTTATTCACTAGACATTTTTTTTAAAAATAAGAACAGGGAAGCAGAGCTAAGATAGCAGAGTAAAGGCAAGGACTCGCCTGAGCTCTTCCCCAAACCCCTCCAAATGCCTTTAGAAAAGACTCTAAATAAATCCTAGAGCAACAGAACCTGCAAAAAGACAGAGTGAAACAAATTTCCCACACAAGACAGCTTAGAAGTTCTGTTGCATCAAGGTGAGAGAGAAGCACAGTCAGCCCAGGCTGCCCCAGCACAGACCAAGCCTCAGCAAACCAGGAGCAGGCCCTGCAACTGACTGAATCAGCAAGGGCAGTGGCTGCTTCCAGAACTCTCAGTCCACAGATGGTAAGGGGGTTGAACTACTGGTCAGAAGGAGATTACAGGCATCACTTTGCTAACAGTGAGGCAGGATTCTGTTCCTTAGCCTGTACTTGGATCTGGGTAGCATCAGGATCTTGGGATCCTGAGTGGCAGTCGTACAATCAGGTGAACACTAGCATAATAGACCTTGTGGCAGCAGTAGAGGGGGAAAACCCTCCTCACAGTTCCAGGGCAGAACAGAGTGCCTGTGGTCACTCAGAGTCCAGAGCACAGGCCAGGAGGGGAGTAAACACTTCTCCTAGATCATATCACCGTAGAAAAACCGAAAACTTACAGGTCCCTGAAAGTATCTCTAAAAGCAGCTGTATAAAGCTCCCGAAGTTTGAGACTTCACCTTGGAAGGAGAGCCCTACTTTAACAAACAGTAAAAATCAAGAAATAAGCTGGGAAAATGGGCAAACCACAGCAAAAAATTCTGATTATAGAAAGTTATTATGGTGACAAGGAAGATCAAAACACATTCAGAAGGAGACAACAAAGTCAAAGCCTCTATATCCAAAGCCTCCAAGAAAAATATGAATTGGTCTCAGACCATGGAAGAGCTGAAAAAGGACTTTGAAAATCAAGTAAGGGAGGTAAAGGAAAAATTGGAAAGAGAACTGAGTATGATGCAAGAAGATCATGAAAAGCCAATCAACAGTTTGGTAGAGGAGACACCCAAAAAAAATGCTGAAGAAAATAACACCTTAAAAACCAGACTAGGCCAAATGGCAAAAGAGGTTCAAAAGCTCACTGGAGAAAATAATTTCTTAAAAATTAGAATGGAGCAAATGGAAGCCAATGACTTTATGAGCAATCAAGAAATTATAAAAGAAAACCAAAAGAAGGAACAAACAGAAGACAATGTGAAATATTTCACTGAAAAAACAACTGACCTGGAAAGTAGATCCAAGAGAGATAATTTAAAATTTATTGGGCTACCTGAAAGCCATGATCAAAAAAACAGCCTAGACATGATTTTTCAAGAAATTTATCAAGGAAAACTGCCCTGATCTTCTAGAACCAGAGGGCAAAACAGAAATGGAAACAATCCACCCATCACCTCCTGAAAGAGTTCCCAAAAGGAAAACTCCTAGGAATACTGTAGCCAAATTCTAGAGTTTCTAGGTCAAGAGAAAATACTGCAAGCAGCCAGAATGAAACAATACAAATATTATGGAGCCACAGACAGAGTAACACAATATTTAGCAATTTCTACATGAAAGGACTGGAGGACTTAGAATATGATATTCTGGAGGGCAAAGGAGCTAGGATTAAAACCAAGAATCACCTACCCAGCAAAACTTAGTATAATCCTTCTGGCGAAAAAAATGGACATTCAATGAGATGGAGGACTTTCAAGCATTTTTGATGAAATGACCAGAGCTGAATTGAAAATCTCACTTTCAAATAAAAGACTCAAGAGACGCATAAAAATGTAAATAGGAAAGGGAAATCATAAGGGACTGAATAAATTTAAACTGTTTACATTCCTATATGGAAAAACAATATTTGTAACTCCTAAGACCTTTCTCTTTATTAAGGTTGTGAGATGGAGTATATATAGACAGAGGGCACGGATGTGAGTTGAATATAAAGGGATGATATCTGAAAAATAAAATTAGGGGGTGAGAGGAATGTACTGGGAGAAGGAGAAAGGGAGAGGTAGAATAGGATAAATTATCTCACATAAAAGAGGCAAGAAAAATTTTACAGTGGAGGGGAAGGGGGCAGGTGAAAGGGAATGAGTGAACCTTACTCTCATCAGATTTGGCTTAAGAAGGGAACAACAAACACACTCAAATGAGTTCAGAAATCTATCTTACTATATAGAAGAGTAGGAGAGGAAGGGCATAAGACAAGTGGGGGATAACAGAAGGGAGGGAAGATTGGGAGAGGAGGGTAGTCAGAAGTAAAACACTTTTGAGGAGGGACAGGGTAAAAGGAAAGATAAAACAGAAGAAAGAGAGGTGGGGAGTAATAGGATGGAGGGAAATAGTAATAGTGACTGAAAAAAATTTTGAAGCAAGTTGCTCTGATAAAGGCCTCATTTCTCAAACATACAAAGAACTGAGTCAAATTTATAAAAATAAGAGCCATTCTCCAACTGATAAATGATCAAAAGAAAGGATCAGTTTTCAGACGAAGTAATCAAAGCTATCTACAGCCATAGGAAAAAATACTCTAACTCACTACTGATTGAAGAAATGCAAATTAAAACAGTTCTGAGGCACTACTTCAAACCTCTCAGATTGGCTAATACGACAGAAAAGGTAAATGACAAATATTGGAGGGGATGTGGAGAAAATGAGACACTAATGCATTGTTGGTGGAATTGTGAACTGATTGAACCATTCTGTAGAACAGTTTGGAACTATGCCCAAAGGGCTACAAAACCAGGCATATCCTTTGACCTAGCAATATCATTACTAGGTCTGTATCCCAAAAGAGATAAAAAACAAAAAGGAGAAGGACCTATATGCACAAAAATATTTATACTACCTCTCTTCTGGGGGTAGAGAATTGGAAATTGATTCACATCAATTGGGGAATGGCTGAACAAATTGTGGCATATGATTGTGATGGAATATTACGTGAGCAAGATGCTCTCAGAAAAACCTGGAATGATTTGCATGGGCTGATGCAAAGTGAAATGCACTGTGTACAAACAGCAATACTGTAGTAAGATGACAGCTGTGAAAGACTTATCTATTCTCAGCAACTCCAAGATCCCAGACAACTCTGAAGGACTTATGAAAAATGCCACCCACATCCAGAAAAGGAATTGACGGTGTCTGAAGAGAGACAGAAGCATCCTTTTTTCACTTTGCTTTTCTTGATGTTTTTTGTCTGTGCTTTATTTCATAACATGACTATTATGGAAGTGCTTTGCTATATGCAATTGCTTGCCACCTTCTCAATGGGGGAGTGAAGGAGGAAGGGAAAGAATCTGGAACTCAAAGTTTTAAAAATTAATGTTAAAAAGGGCTTTTACATATTAACTGGGAGAAATAAAATACTAAAAATAAAAAATTAAAATGAGAACAGGAATTCAGCGTTACAAAATATACAGAAGACAAAGGTTCCAAGGGGATAAGAAAGCAGACGGGAATCAAGTAAAAAACTACCTGAAATAATAAACAACTTTGCAAAGTCGTAGGTTAAAAAATAAACTCAGGTAAATCATCTGCATTTCTATATATTACTAACAAAGTCCAACAATAAGAGATAGGAAGAGAAATCCCATTTATAGCTACAGTAGACACTATAAAATATCCGGGAGCCTAACTGCCAAAACAAACCCAGGGACTATATGAACACAATTACAAAACACTTTTCAAACAAATAAAGTCAGATCTAAACACTGGAAAAATATCAGCTGCTCATGGGTAGGCCGAGCCAATATAATAAAAATGACAATCTACCTAAATTAATTTACTTATTCAGTGCTATACCAAACCACCAGATAATTATTTTCTAGAGCTAGAAAAAATATCAAAATTCATGTAGAAGAACAAAAGGTCCAGAATATCAAGGGAACTAATGAAAGAAATGCTAGGGAAGGTGGCCTAGACCTACCAGATCTCAAATTGTATTATAAAGCAGCAATCATCAAAACCACTTGGTACTGGCTAACAAACAGAGCGGTAGACCAGTCTGATAAGTTAGGTACTCAAGACACAGTAGTCAATGAATATAGCAATCTGATGTTTGATAAACCCAAGGACCCCAGCTTCTGGGATAAGAACCCACTGTTCGAAAAAAAATGCAGGGAAAACTGGCTAACAGTATGGCAGAAACTAGCCACAGACCAAAGCCTGACACCGTACACAAGAATAAAGTCCAAATGGGTACATGAGCTAGGTATAAAGATTGATACTATAAACAAATCAGGGGAGCAAGGAATAGTATATTTGTCAGATTTATGGAGAATGGAGAAATTTTTGACCAAACAAGAGACAGAAAACGTTATGAAGTGCAAAATGGATAATTTTGATTACATTAAATGGAAAAGTTTTTGCACAGTCAAACCCAGTGCAACCACGATTAGGAGGGAAGCAGAAAACTGGAGAAGAATTTTTGCAAGTAGTATCTGTGATAGAGGCCTCATTTCTAAAATATATAGAGAACTGAGTCAAATGTACAAGAATGCAAGTCATTCCCCAATTGTGAAATGGTCAACGGATGTGAACAGGCAGTTTTCAGAGGAAGAAATTAAAACTATCTATGGTCATATGAAAAAATGCTCTAAATCATTATTGATTAGAGAGATGCGAATCAAAACAACTCTGAGGTACCTCAACCCACCTATCAGATTGGCAAACATGACAGAACAGGAAAATGATAAATGTTGGAGAAGATGTGGGAGAGTTGGAACACTAATTCATTGTTGGTGGACCTGTGAGCTGATCCAACCATTCTGGAGAGCAATTTGGAACTATGCCCAAAGGGCTACAAAAATGTGCATACCCTTTGACCCAGCAATATCGCTACTAGGACTGTATCCCCAAGAGATCATAAAAATGGGAAAGGGTCCCACATGTACAAAATATCTGTAGCAGCTCTTTTTGTGGTAGCCAAGAACTGGAAATCAAGGAGACGCCCATCAACTGGGAATGGCTGAAGAAGTTGTAGTATATGAATGTAATGGAATACTATTGAGCTATAAGAAATAATGAACAGGAAGACTTCAGAGAGGCCTGGAAGGACTTATATGAACTGATGGTGAGTGAAAGGAGCAGAGCCAGGAGAACTTTGTGCACAGCAACGACTACACTGTGCGAGAGTTTTTTCTGGTAGACTTAGTACTTCATCGCAATGCAAGGACCTAAAAAATTCCCAGTGGACCCTTGAGGCAAAACGCCTTCCACACGCAGAGAAAGAACCACGGAACTGGACCACAGAATGAAGCGGACCATTTTCTTTTGTGTTCTGTCCTGTTTTGTTTTGTGGTTTCTCCCATTCATTTTAATTCCTCTATTCAGCATGACTATGGAGAAATTGTATTTAATAGGAATGTATGCGTAGAGCCCATAGAGGACTGCATGCCATCTGGGGAGGGAGGGGGGAGGAGAGAGGAGGAGGGGGAAAATCTAAGATGTGTGGAAATGATTGCTGAACACTGAAAACAGACAAAAAACACCCAACCAAAAAAAAAGAGAGAAAGAAAGCAGATGGGACAAGTCGGGCTTTCTTCTGGGGCAAGTGACGAGCACCTTGGAGAGGGCGAGAGAATCTGGAAGATGACAGGTGAGCCCCGGGCAGTGCGGAGAGGGAGGGGAGGAGCCCTGGCCCCTCCTGGCGCTCCTCCCCGGCCTGCGGGGGTTACGGACGCGGGAGAACGGGAAGGACGTGGGCGGAGCAGAGACGCAGCTCCGGCTCAGGCCCGCAGTCCGGGTCCAGCCCCACCCGAGGGCCCGGGGCCAGCACTCACCTGGCCAGCCGCTCCCGGAGCAGCCTTCCCGCGGCCTCCAGGGCGCCTCCCCTTGCTCCAGCCGGAGGATCACGTCCGGTTTGTTTCCGGCAAACCCTGCTGGGGAAACGGGAGCGAGCTGAGGGGACCCCCGCCCCCGGCCTCGGCCCGCCTCCAGGGCCCCCCCCCGCCCCCGGCCCGCCTCCAGGGCCCCCGCCCCCCCCCCCCCCCGCGCGGCCCCGCGCCCTCACCCGCGCACACCAGGTGCCCGTAGTTCTCCAGCATCACCTCCCGGTACAGCTCCTTCTGGGCGGGGCCCAGCTGCCCCCACTCCTCCCACGAGAAGTCCACGGCCACGTCCTGAAAGGTCACGGACCCCTGAAAGACCAGGCCACACGTGGCAGGCGGGCGGGCGGCGCCATGGGCCCGGGGTCTGGGGGGGGCCCGGAGGCTGGGGGGGGCTGAAGGCTGGGGGGGGCCGGAGGCTGGAGGGCCGGAGGCTGGGGGGGGCCGAGGGCAAACCTGGCCGGAAGCAGGAGCTGCGCACACCGTAGGCCCCGCGTAAATGCAGGCAGGGACCTACGGTGTGCCGGGCCTCAGCCCGCAGGGGAAAGAATGGGCCGAGGGACCCCCTCCCCACAATCAGGGCGCAGGCAGCTGGGCGGGGCTCCTCACCTGCCGGGTCTTGGCTCTCAGGTGGGAGGTGGGAGCCATGCCTTCCTCCTCCTCCTCCGCTGATTGGCTCCTGCGCCTGGCCCTGTTAGGGTGACCAATGGAAGGGCGGGCCCGCGGAGGGGGCGTGGCGCGGCTAGGCCCAGCACTCAAACGCTAGTGCGCAGGCGCGGCCCGCTCCGAGGTGGCGGTCTCCGGCTCCACCTGGCTGTGGCTTCCCGATGTCCCCTTCCCCTTCTGCGCCCCCTCGGCCGGTCGCGCCCCCACCCTCAGTCACGGCAGTCCGGGACACAGGGACCCCGAGTTGAGTTCCGTCGACGGAGGGAGGAGCTGGGACAGCGGAAGTGACGAAAGAAGGCAGCGGCTCCGCCCTCCCCTACCCTGAAGGGGTCGCTGAGCCTCCGTTTAGGTGAGCTAAGCCTTCTGGGAGTTGTAGGACGGCGTCCAGGGTGGGAGGGGAAGGCAGCATTCTGCGCCTGCGCCTTCTGCCCACCGCCCTTCCCGTCTCTTAGGTAGAAAGTGCGCAAGTCCTTCTGGGAATCGTAGTTCTCCTACCTGCGCTCAAGGGAGAAGGCAAGGAGGTCTAGGCCAGGCGCATCTTTTTCCTTTCTCCCCACCCCTTTTCTCCTCCCTGGTCATCTTCTTTTTGTCCCCTCTCCTTCTCTCTGCGCTCCTCCCCTCCTCTCTTTCCCCATCCCTTCCCCCCTCCCCCGCTTCTCTCTGGTCCTCCTCGCCCCCTCCCGCTTCGCTGCCCGAACCCCCAGAACAGGAAGGTCGGAGGCTTCTCGCACCTGGGGCCAGAGGGCCGGAGCAGGGACTAGGGTGGGGGCGGGGCTGGCGGGCATCCCTGCAGCCCTTCCCCCCTCTGCCCCTCCCTCCTTCCCTGAGCGGGAAGATCCGAGTTCACATCCAGCCTCAGGCACTTACTTGCCTCAGTTTCCCTCATCCGTAAAATGGGGATAATAGCGCCCCCCACCTGCCAGGGCTCTTGTAATGATCAAATCGCTGCCTGGCACGTAGTGCGATCTCCCGGAACGTTACCTGTACTGTCATTAACACCTCGGTTCCTTTGTTCAAACTTACACTTCATTCTGAAACATTCTTGTCTTTTTATGTCTCTCCCGCCCCCCTCCCCTAACCCTCTGAAAAGGCCAACAGCGTGAGGTCATTTATACGTTTCACAAGCTCTTAACCTGAGGTGCATGACTTTATGAAGTTTAAAAATATTTTACTTTTGTCCAAATATATGTAAAAACAATTTTAACATTAACTTTCCAAATTCTCTCCATCTTTTACTCCCTTCCCCTCTCATTAAGAAGGCAAGTAAATTGATATACGTGCAGTCATGCAAAACATATTTCTGTAGCAGTCATGTTGAAAAAGAAAATGAAAAAGAGTTTTTTAAAGAAAAGCATACTTCAGTCTGCACTCAGACTCAGTCAGTGCTTTCTGTGGAGGTGGACAGCATGGTAAGTTCTTCAGTACTGTGGACAGCTCCGTCATTCAGCCTCAATCATCTTGACTGCACAACGTCCTCCTGGTTCTGCTTCCTTCACTTCACATCAGCTCATGCAAGTCTTTCCGGACCCTTTCTGAAAGCATCCGGATGATCATTCCTTATAGCATAGTATACTATAATATAATATATATAATATATACTATACTATAATACTTAAATAGTATTCCATCCTAATCACACACCGCAACTTATTTATCCATCCCCTCATTGAAGGGCATCCCCTCGTGTTCCAATTCTTTACCGCCACCAAAAAAAGAGCTGCTATAAATATTTTTGTATAAATAGGTTCTTCTTCTTCTTCTTCTTCTTCTTCTTCTTCTTCTTCTTCTTCTTCTTTCTCTCTCTCTCTCTCTCTTTGGGATACAGACCTAGTAGTGGTATTGCTGGGTCAAAAGTCAAGCAGAGTTTTATAGTCATTTGGACATAGTTCCAAACTGCTCTCCAGAATAATGGAGCAGTTCACAACTCCGCCAACAATGCATTAGTATCTCTATTTTTCCACATTCTCTCTGGCATTTGTCATTTTTCTTTTCTGTCACGTTAGCCAAACTGTGAAGTGATACTTCAGAGTTGTTTTAATTTGCATTTCTCTAAAAACTAGTGATTTAGAACATTTTTTCATGTGATTATAGATAAGCTTTGATTTATTCTTCTGAAAACTGTTCATATCTGTTGACCACTTTAAATTAAGGAATGACTTGTGTTCTTATAAATTTGACTCAGTTCTCTATGTATTTGAGAAATGAAGCCTTTATCAGAGAAACTTGTAAATTTTTCACAATTAGGATTACTATCTCCCTCCACCTTATATTTTGCCATATTTGTCCTCTCTCCTTTTATCCTATCTCTTCTCAAAAATGTTTTGCTTTGGACACCAGCTGTCCCCAATCAGCACCCCCTCCCCCATCACACTTCTCTTATCCCCGCCCTCCTACTTTCCTGTAGGGTAAGATAGATTTCTATAGCCCCCTAAGTGTATATATTATTCCCTCTTTGAGCCAATTTCAACGAGAATAAAGTTCACTGGCTTCCCCTCCACTCATCTTTCCTGCCACCGTAAAAGTTCTTTTGTGTCTCTTTTATGTATGATACTTTACCCCATTCTTCCTCTCCCTTTCCCCTTTTTCCCAGTCCGTGTATTGCTCTTCCTCACCCCTTCATTTTATTTTTTTTTAGATAATCATCACATCTCTTTGACTTGGGAGTTCTGAAATTTAGCTACAATATTCATTTTTGGATCTTTTTCAGGAGGTGATTGGTGGATTCATTTTATTTTGCCCTCTTGTTCTAGGATAGCAGGGCAGTTTTCCTTAATAATTTCTTGAAAGTTGATGTCTAGGTGTTTTTTTATCATGACTTTCAGGTTGTACAATAATTCTTAAATTAACTCTTCTTAGTGTATTTTCCAGGTCAGTTGTTTTTCCAGTGAGATATTTCACATTTTCTTATTTTTTCATTCTTTTGATTTTGTTTGTTTGTTGATGCCTTCAAACAAAAGAAAAAATCGTGCACCAACTCCACTTCAATCTTAGCTTGTAGCCTTTAACAGTTAAATAATTTGCCATACTAAAAACTGGAAATTGAGAGAATGCCTATCAATTAAGGAATGGCTAAACAAACTGTGGTATACGATTATAATGGAATACTATTGTGCCATAAGAAATGACAAGCAGGATACTTTTAACCTGGAAAGACTTCCTTGAACAGATGCAGAGTAAAGTGAGCAGTACGCGACTCTATCCTACTGAGCCTCAGGAGCAGCAAAAGTGGTATGTGAGGTACATGACCTCTACAACAGCAGGGACGTGACTGTGAGATCAACCATGCCTCCTTAGGAATCCAGCTGGGCAGAAAATCCCCTAAATAAATTGTATAGAATTCTATATCATGAAGACAGACAATTACAATCGTAAATGTTGTACATTGTATATCTGTACGATCTATATGTGCTCTTTCAGGGAATGCATGTTTGCCTCTCCTTATCTTGGAATGTAACCATGACATCAATTCCTAAGTAAAAGTTGACTCCTGAAGGCAGTCAAGGCAGTCCCTTGCTCCCGATCCTGCACACGCTATGCCTTGAACAGTTTGGTGTCTGTGGGCTTTCTTCTGTCCCCACATGCACTCTGGTCCCCTTACAAGTGACCCCTGTTCAAACACTGCAGTGCGGGATGCAGCAGAGCACAACATTGTACACAGTAACAGCAATAGTACGAGGAAGGAGAATGACATAGATGACGATCTAAGACAATCCAGAAGGGCTCACAATGAAGCATGCTGTCTGCCTCTGGGGAGAGTGGACAGACTGAAGCAGGCTGTTCTGTACTGTGCCTCTTCTATTTTAGTCTTCTTGTATAAAATGACTAATATGGAAAACACAAGTTTTCACTAGCACCACACCATTCATATGCTGAACCATCAGTTACAGCAAATGGAGAAATTCTGAATGCTGTGGATAAGTTCACTTACCTTGGCAGCATGCTTTCTAGGGATGTACACATTGACAATGAAGTTGACGCACACATTGCCAGAGCTAGCTCAGTGTTTGGGAGGCTCTGAAAGAAAGTATGGGAGACTGATTACCGAAGTGAAGGTCTACAGAGCCATTATGCTAACCTCATGTATGAATGCCTGTGAAACACAGACAGTCCACCATGCCAGCGCCATGCCAGGAAACTGAATCGCTTCCATTTTAACTATCTTAGGAAGATTCTGAGGATCACCTGGCAGGATAAGATGCCAGATACTGAGGTCCTTTCTTGAACTAAACTGCCAAACATTCAGACTCTACTGCAGAGAGCCCGACTCCAATGAGCTGGCCATATTGTTCAAATGCCAAAAGTATGATTGCCAAAAAGCACTTTTCAAATATGATCTCAGCTGCTCCCCACAAAAAATCCTAGAATGTACTCCATAATGGAGAACTATTAGAAGATTTTCAGATGGGATAGTAGTAAGAAGGCAAAGCTGTTCACTCCAACCACTACTATTCAGCATGGTTTGAAAAAAGTTAAACTACATTTCTAGAGCAAGAAGAGAAAACTTAAGGTATTAAGGACAGGTAAGGAAAAAGTAAACAGATCTCAATTTGTAAATGTTCGGATGCCATGAGTCAGAAATCCCAAGAGATTCAACAGAAACCCGAAAGGAGGCAGAAAGTGTCCACTGCACCATGGCCACCAATGTTATGAGCCTTTCCACTGGCCAACAGAAGACACAGACAAGAAAAAAAGACCTGTTGTGGTCATCACAAAACATATTGAGCACTTGAAGAGACGGAGGAAACCACTATAGTGTTCTACAAAACTACTTAAACAGAAATAAAGGTAGGAATTGGTTGCAGAAATGCCCGCTGTCTGGGGCTGGGGGGCCCAACACAGGACTGGTAGCAATATCACCCCAAATTCTCCGAAGAAACTTCATCACAGAACTGCACACAGTGATAGCTAAATGTAGGCATGGACACACAGGTGGCAATAGGGAGGAGAAGCATGGTAGGTTTGGGGCAGGGGAGGGAGAACAGCCACAGGAATAACAAAAAACAAATTAACGCAGTTTGAGTCCCTAGTGCTGGACAGCAGTCAGGGAAGGCATCAGGAAGCACCACAAAAGAGGGGAGTGAGCATCTCGCTGTCCTCTGTCATGGGCAGGCCACATTGGGAGGATCTAATAATGGATTATTAATACGGAAAACACTGGTTTTCCACCAGCACCACACCATCCGCACGTCGAACCATCGGTTACAGCCAATGGAGAAGCTGAATGCTGTAGATAAGTTCACTTACTAGTAATAAAAATCAGAAAAAAGGGAAAGAAACAGATGTGGCCCCGCAAATTTTTGGTATACATAATTTGCTAAAAGTCTGACATCCTAAGTAATCCAAATGTATAAGAATAAAAACCATTCCCCAAAGAATATGGGATCAAAAGCAAACCAAACCTATGAACAAATAGTTCTTGAAAAATGAACCAAAACCCCAGGTTACCAACAGCCCCAGGGAAATCTACTCAAAAGTCCAGAAGTTCATTCTAGGAAGACAGCAGAAGCTTTGGCTGCAGGGAACCCCTTTCCTGCCTCTTAAGGCAGACTGTGCCCCTCTGGCAGAGCTCTTCTTGATGGGAAAATCCCCAACACGGAGCTTCCACTGGCCTCTCTGGCCCCAGATGGGAGAGACCCCATTACTGCTCCAGGTCCTTTCTTCGGGGAAGTGCACTCCTCCATCCAGTAACTTCTAGGAGACAGGAAGGCAGCTCTCAGGTCCTGCCAGCATCTAGTGCATCCTCTGCACCATGACTCTGACTGATTTATCCTGACTATACTTTGTCCCCAATTGTTTGAACATTGACTATGACTATGAGCTCGTTGAGGGCAGGTATCCTCAGAAGTTAGTCTGGTGCCTGCACATAGTAGGTACTTAGTAAAGACTCGTTGCCCTGATTTAACTTTAACCCACTGTCCTGTGGCAGGGACTTGCAGCCCCAGGCCCTCTGGCTGGCTCCTACGAGAGCCCAAGCAGGTGTTGATAGGTTTCCCCAAATGTGGCACCCTCTTGGTCCTCCCGATGTGGCTTTCCCAGGACAGAGGACAGCAACATGCTCAGTCCCCTCTCTCCTGGTGCTGCCTGAGGCCTTGTGGCCTCCCCTGACTGCCATCCAACATTGGGGACTCCAACTAAGTTAGTTTGTGGTGACCAAGACCCTTTGCAAGTCTTCAGACCAGTAGATAGTTCACTGGGCCTCCCAGCTACGGAGAGGAACTCGTGCACCCAGACACTGAACATTCGACATGTACTCGGCTTACATTTCATACTGCTATGTAATGAAGAGATTCTAGGGCTTGGAGATCCAAGGATCCGAATTCAAATCCTGTCTCTGATATTTCTGGAATGTTGGGGAACCACAAGCAAGTCACTTCACCACGGCCTGCCTCAGTTTCCTCATCTGTCAAATTGGGATGGAATGCCTAGAAGAGCAACCTCATAGGGCTATGGGAGGCCCCAGTGAGATCATGGAAATACATATATATATATCCAAACACATTTTGAAAGGGTTAAAGCACTGAACAAATGTTACAAAGATTAAGACAAAGGTAGGAAAAGAATAACCACATGTGTCTAGTGCCATGTTGATGCTTGGCAGACACCATCTCATCTGAGCCTCACAACAGCCCTGGAAGGGAGGAGCCGTTATTACCCCCACTTTACAGATGAGGAAACTGAGGCAGGCAGTGATGATGTGCCTTGCCTAGGGCTGCTCAGCTTATCAGGGTCCGAGGCTGGATTTGAACTTGGCTCTTCCTGACTCTAGCCTAGCGCGCTGTATGCTGGCACAGCCCAGCTGCCGCATCATTAGGCTGAGTCCTGCCTCACCTTCAGGGTGAGCTGTCACTCACTCGTGCTTTTATGGGAGTCAAGTGGCACAGACTGGGCACAGATTCCCTGGGCACTCCCCTAAGGACCTTTTGTCGCCCTGATTCCCATTTGTGGGCTGGGCCACACATCCTGTTTTGGACCCATCAAACTGTCCTCTGGTCCAGCCCCTCTCTTCTCAATAGGGGACACCCTTCTGAGAGGGTCAGTCACTACTCTCCCCAGTCCTTAGGGAATCACTACCTAGCAAGTCTGACTGAGAAGTTGGCACCTGGGCAGGGGGCACAGATGCCTGAGGCTGTGAGTCTGAAGGGCCTGGCACATTCAATGGGTTGTCTCCTGGGAATGAAGGGGGAGCAGATGGGGGAAGGGTCTTCCTCATTCTCTCTATGATCTCTGGCTGGGTGGAGGTCCAGGGGCAAGCCTCTCCCTCCAGGAGGGACAGCAGTGCCCTGGCTCCAGCTTGTCAGGAATCTAGGAACGTAAGGTATTGAGCGCAATGCTGAGAAGAGGGAACAGAAGGACAGAGATCTCCTAAAGGTGAGGCCAAGGAAGTGGGGACAGGAGAGTCCCTTGGGAATAACAGGGGGAGGGTCACCTGCAGAGTTCAAAGGGCCTACATCGGCCAAGAGCCCAAGACGGCTGACCAGGTCAAGGCCGAGGGCTCCCTGGCCTTTACAGGTCAGAATTGTGGCCCAACAGAAGAGAGCCAGGGGCCGGTCTCCACCAGGGGCTGCGCCTACATCCAACAGATCCAACAGAAAACCAGGGGCTTTGCCCACCTGTTCCAGGGGACTTGCTTTACCTTTTATCTCATTCCAGCTGGAAACTGCTTGAATCTGAGAGCTGCTGGACTGGCAGGAGAAACTGCCCAGGCCAGCCCGTGCCCACTGAGTCCTTGTCCAGCCCAGCCCATGCCATCAGAACCCCAGCCCACCGAGCCCCTGCCCAACCCAGCCCATGCCATCAGAACCCCAGCCCACCAAGCCCCTGCCCAACCCAGCCCATGCCATCAGAACCCCGGTCCACCGAGTCCCTGACAGCTCAGCCTGTGCCCACCTAGCCCCTACCCAACCCAGCCTGTGCCCACCGAGCCCCTGCCCAGCCTAGCCCGTGCCCACCAAGTCCCTGACAACCCAGCCTATGCCCACCGAGCCCCTGCCCAGCCTAGCCTGTGCCCACCGAGCCCCTTCTCAGCCTAGCCTGTGCCCACCGAGCCCCTGTCCGGTTCAGCCTGTGCCACCAGAGCCCGGCTCGGGCCCTTCCTCCCCAGTGTCTCCTGTCCAGCCCCTTCCTGCTCTGGACACGAGGCTCTGCCGCTCTACCCAGGACCCCCCCCCCCCCCCCCCCACGCTTCCTGGGGAGGGGGGAAGGCGAGGCCGGGCAGCGGGAGGGAGAGGGTCAGGCCCCTCAGGCCAGGGATCCTCCCCCCCGCGAGCACGTGACTCGGGCTTGGTAGCCGAACACCACAACAGCGGACCCCCACTGTGGACAGAGGGGAGCTCTGGGGATGTGGCCAGGGCTCTGCACGAGCGACAGGTGGCAGGGCCCCCCGAAGCCCCTCGGGGTGCCTCCAGCACGCAAGCGCAGCCGCCCGAGCCCTGCGGGGTGGGCAGGGCAATACCCGCGCGCAAAGGGCCCCGCGAACTACATTTCCCAGAAGGCAGTACAGGCCGCGTACGGGGCGGGGCTCCGACGTCGAGGTGACGTCACCCGTGGCCGCGGTCGCTGCAGCCTGGGATCCAGCTCGCCGCGGCCGCCTCGGCTGTGCTCCGCCCCGTCCTGAGCCGCTGCCGGCTCCGACCCCGGGTCTCGGGCCGGGGTGAGTGGGACCCCGGGGCCTGGGGCCGGGCAGTGGTGGGTGGGGGATGGAGCTGGACGCCAGGCTTCGCTGCTCCTGGTCGGGGGAGGGGGTGGCTTACCTGCCGGGGACACTGAGCATGCGCCTTGTGCATCAATTACCTGCTGTCGCTCCTACCCCGCCTCCCGCGCATGCGCCCTGGGCTCCTGAGGCGCCTGGGTGCTCCGGCCCTGCGCTGGAGACTGCTGTGGCTCCCCACCCCTCTCCCAGTCCAGTTCACACCCTCCCGAGGCCCCAGGACACATGGCAGCTCCCCTCCCTTCCATGGCTCCCTGTGCAGCCCCCTCCTGGGGCCCTGGAAGGGTCCTCCCCATCCCCTTCTCCAGGACGCCCTGGCTCCAGGGGGGCCTCAGTTTCCTCGCCTGTAAACCGGGAGCATGATAGAGCCCGCTGCTAGGAGGCCCCTCAGCCTCCTCCTGGACCAGCCTCAGACGCCCATTTCCCTGCCCCTACAGCCAAGGCCTGGTGGCCCAGACGGGCCTGACCAGGAGAGCTCCTGCCCAGCCCGACGTCCTGCTGCCGGCCAGGGGCCAGAGGAGGCAGAGATGGCCCCCGTGTACCAGGTGAGGGGGCTCTCGAGGGAAGTGGAGACGCTGGGGAGGAGGGTGTGGCCCCGGGAAACTCCCTCTCTCTGACTCTCCCCCCCAGTCCTCCCCTTCAGAGGGAGCCTTTCAGTGAGTGTGGAACTCAACCCAGGGCCCCCACCCCCCACCCCACGCAGGATACCTCCACAGGACTTTGGCAAATCTCATAGGGCTGTGGTTCTCCCCTTTTACAGAGGAGGAAACTGAGGTACGGTCCTTCAGAGGAGGGGGAGGAGGACCCCAGGGCAAGAGCAGGAGCCACCCCTGCAAATGCCCTCCCTTTGGTTCTGGCCATCTGCCCTTGTCCTTCTGGGCTGGGAGCAGAGGGTTCCAGTGGGTCAGAGGCTTCCTGGAATCCGGTCCAGCAGCTGAGTGGGGGTTCCTGGGATCCTTCCCTGAGCAGCCATGTGTCCTGGGTCTTGCAGGGCTCTGTGACCTTTGGGGATGTGGCTGTGGACTTCTCCCAGGATGAATGGGGGCACCTGGATCCTGCTCAGAAGGAGCTGTACCGGGAGGTGATGCTAGAGAACTACGGGCACCTGGTGTGCCTGGGTAAGGCCGCTCCCCCAAGCCGTGGGGGAGAGGGCAGAGGAGCCCAGATGCCCTTCATCCCTGGGGTGTCTCAGGGTCTTGGACAGCTGGGCACTCTGGGCTTGGGTCTCCCTCCCTGCTCAGTCCCCACAGACTCGAGTCTTCCTTCACTTCCAGGGCAGTTGGATCCTCTGAAGCTGTGAGACTCCCAGGCTTTGAGTGGGGCCCAGGCCCAGAGAATGAGATTTCTCTCTGAGCCCAAGGCTAGCCCAAGAACCTGGTGCAGACGCCCTGGACCAGGTCTGTCCTGCCAGGTTCTGGGCCTGCCCCACTATCAGGCCTTGGCACAGACTAGCTCTGCTGAAGCATTAAAGCCGGCAGTGCCTACCTGTCCTGGAGGGGGGCCTAGGGATGGGAGGTCTTCTCTGACCCCAGCCCTTTCCTATTTCCCCTGAGCAGGACTGGCAGTTTCTAAACCTCATGTGATCAAGCAGTTGGAGCGCCGGGAAGCGCCATGGATGCCAGGGGGAGATGTCCCAAGTAGCTGTGGTCCAGGTGAGTGAGTGCCCCCAGGCAGTGGCTGGGCAGCTGGCTCTTCTTAGTCCTAATGGCTGACCTCATTGGGTCTCCCATCTACCCTGTGAGGTCAGTGTTATAGATGTTATTAGCTCCATATCACAGATGAGAAAACTGAGGCTGAGAGGTTCAGGGACATTGGCAGGTTGAGAGCTAGAAAGTGTATGAGGTACGCTGTGAGTGCAGGACCTTTTGATTGTCCTGCAGTGGGGTATGATGGAGAGAGCACAGGACAGTACTTGTCCTTGGGGAAGTACTTTAAATATGTGGGAGGGGCTCCGTGTGCTTGACCCCCAGGAATATAGTAACTAATGAAGAGTATGTGGACTGAGCTCCAGCATAGACCCTCATTTGATTCTGAGAAAGCCCAAATATTGATGAATGTGTCCTTGTGTCTCCTAGTGGGCTCAGAGAAAGACCCTTAGAGGGGATTGGTCTTTTCACCCACCTTCACTTGGGGTTCCCATATTCTTGGCACCCTTTTCTGATTTCATTTGTCCTCTCTCAATGTGTATATTCCCTTGAATAGTGAGGTGCTGTGTACTTGGGGGGAACAAAGCCCTTCTGTCAGTGTTTGCACTGGGGAAGGGCTAGGCTAACAGGGGCTCAGTGGCAGGGGCTTGACTAGCAGAGTTTCTCCTGCCAGTCTGAGAGCTTTCAGACTGTTTCTAGCTAGAAGGAAACAAAAAGCAAAGAAATTGCATAGAAACAGATGGAGCAAAGATTTCTGTTAGGAATAGGCATCCTCCCTGGGGGAAGCTGGTTCTCCCTCTCTTCTGGGCTGTAGTTCGGAATTGCAGAGACCAGTGAGCACCCAACCTTGATCTGCTCAGCAATTTAAGGGAGACCCAGGACCTTTCTACAAAAACTGACTTCTTACTTTGCTGAGCAAATATATTAAGCCTATTCCCGTTGCCATTTCTTTCTCCTCTTCTTTTTATCCCAAATCTTTTAGCATCAGATTCTCTTCTCTCTCCTCCTTTTATCCTTTCTCTAATGAAGCATCTCTGGTCCATTTCACCTCTGCACCATCTCTGATCCACTTCACCTCTGCTACCTTTCTGGTCCATTTCACCTCTGCTACATCTCTGGTGCATTTCACCTCTGCAGCATGTGTGGTTCATCTCACCTCTGCAGCATCTCTACATTTCCTCTCTTCTCCTCTGATGTTGTCCCCACCCTGGTGCAGGCCCTCATCACCTCACACCTGGACTATTACAATGGCTGCTCGTGGGTCTGCCTCAAGTCTCCTCCCACTCCAGCTCATCCTCCTTTCAGCCACTAAAGTGATTTTCCTAAAGCCCAGGTCTGATCATGACCCCCTTGACCCCCAATTCCCATCCCTCTAACTGCAGTGGCTCTCTATCACCTCCAGGATCAAATAAGGAATCTTCTGTTTGCCCTTCAAAGCCCCTCATAACCTTGTCCCCCCTATCTTTCCTTCACCTTATACCCCAACTCATACTCACTATCCTCTTGGCTATTCAATAAACAAGACCCTCCTCTCAATTCCAGGCATTTGCTGTCACTGCCTCCCATGCCTGGAATATTCTGCCTCCTCATCTCCTCTTACTGACTTCTCTGGCTTCCTACAAGGCTCAGCTAAAGCCCACCTTCTACAAAGAACCTTTCTCAATCCCTCATGATTCTAGTGCCTTCTCTGTCTTTATTACCTCTGATTTATTCTGCCTATAGCTTGTTTGTACATAGTTTATATATTGTGCCCCCCAGTAAACTGTGAGCTTCTTGAGAGCTGGGGATGGTTTTTGCTTCTTATATCCAGTGGTTAGCACAGTGCCTGGCACATCATGAGCCTTAATTCTTCTTGACTTTACTTGGGTCAGGGGAATTGGGTTTATCAAAGGTAGCTTATTGATCTCTTACTATCCTTTTGTTTATGTTGTGCGTTAACTCTGTGTTAGCCATATTTCTTCTGCCCTTCCCAGTCCATAAACACAGTAGCCACTGAGTAACTTTCTCAGTTGTTGGTGTCTTCATCCTATATCCCTGAAATGATGACCTTACCCTCTTTGGAGCCTTCTTTTTCATGTAATTAAAACCTAACATGACCCAAATGTTCCTCATCTTTGCCTTTCTTCACCTAACCTCCCTCATTCTCAGCATTGTCCCACTTGGCAATGAACCTGCAGCTCTGTATTCTTTCTGTATTAGCTCTCTTAGCTTTGTCTAATTGGAACTGGACTGTCGCTGGAAACTCCCCTCTCTCTGTTGCCTAACAGGGATGGCCCTTTTTCAGTTCTCTTACTGTTTGACCTCTCAGCAGTCTTTGACCCTGGTGACCACCTCCTCTCTCTCTCTCTGGACCCTGTCTTCTCTCTGGTTTTTGTGATGGTGCTCTCCCTTGGTTCCCTAGACATGTGTGCTTGGTCCCTTGCCAGTGAGCTACACAGAGGCATTCATGGGAGACTCATCAGGTTTGCAGATGACATCAGGGAGCTGGAAGGGAAGGCCAATACAGTGGATGACAGAGTCAGGATCCCAAAGGGTCTTGCTAGGCTAGAGCAGTGTGGGGAACCTGTGGTTTCAAGGCCACATGTATTCTTCTAGGTCTTTGGGTGCAGCCTTTTGACTGAGTCCAAGTTTTACAGAATAAATCCTTTTATTAAGTGGATTTGTTCTGTGAAGTTTGGATTCAAAGAGATGCACTTGAGGACCTAGAGGGCCACATGCAGCCTTGAGAACGCAAGTTCTGCAACCTTGAGTGTTGGGCAGAATCTAATGAGATGGGATTGAATAGAAATATTGTAAAGTCTTGCACACGGTTACAGAATATCTATGTCAGAAGTATATGTTGCAGGAGGCCTATGTGGGCAGTAGCTCTTCTGAAAGGGATTTGGGCATTTGAATGGGCTTCGAGTCTCAGAATGTCAGGTAGCAAACAAAAGCTAAGTTATTAGTGGGAAGCATAAAGAGGGGTAGAGCTTCCAGGGACAACTCAACAAGCATTTATTACAGGCCTAGTTACAGGCCAGGTACTGTGCCAAGTGCTGGAAGTTGGCTGTATTTAGAATTCATCCAAGTTTTGAATGGCATGGTTCAAAAATTACGCTGATGAGCTGAAGTGTCCAGGAGATAGCAAGTAGGATGGTGAAGGGCCTTAAATCTGAGACAGGGGAATCTGTCAAAGGCCTGAGTTGAAGAAGAATCGCTGCCTTTGAACTCGTTACCAGGCTGATTTTGTTTGGCTCAAGAGGGCAGAACCAGGAGCAGTGGGTGGAAGAACAAACATCCTCAACGTTAGAGCTATCTGGAAGTGGACTGAGCCCCTGAAAGGTGTTCGGGTCTTCCCGGGAGGCCTTCATGCAGAGACTCTTTTCAGGTCTATTGTGGGAGAGGCCCTTCCATGTCTGGACTGGACAGAAAGCTGCCGAGGTCCCTTCCTTCCACCAAGCTCCACAGATCCTGCTTCCCCTCTCTTGGCCAAGACATGACATGTGAAACATGTATTTTCAGTCATGGCCAGTGTTGGATTTGTTTTTATGACTGCAGATATTTGTTACAAAGAAGGGTTTGTTTTTTTTTTAAACTGGAGTTGAAAGCTGTGTGAAAAGTAGAGGGATGATAGTGATGGTAAAAACTAGAAGAGAACACCAGTGAAAAATGTAAAAATATAAGTGAGCAAAGGGAAGTCCAGAAGCAGACACAGACAAGCTAGACGTTGTTGGTACTAATGTGGTAGGAGAGTGGCTAGAGGGCCGGGCTCATAGTCAAGAAAATGGATCATCTCCTGCCCCTCATCCTTATTGGCCACATGACCCTGGATAATTTGCTTTGCCTCTTAGTTCCTCAGGCAGCTCTCTAAGATCATAGGTCACAAAGATGGTGCTAGCTTGATTTAGGAGGAGTTTCCTCACCTGGGGCTTCCTTCTGCCATTGAAATAATAGGTACAGACCCTAGCACCCTAGTCCCTACTTGAAGAAACCATAAGGTGCACATAATAGACATTCACAATTTCTTTTTGCTGTCTTCTATACATATGGAAATATAAGGTTTATTGATGGTTATCAAGTTGTTAATCATTTTTTAAAGATCAAAAGGCATAAAGAACTGGAAATTATATGCATATGTATACGTGTGTGTGTACATATATATATATATATTTTGTTACTGTTTGTTTGTTTTTCAGATTGGGAGGCTAGACTTGAAACCATGGCTTCATCTCTAAAGCTCGAGTTCTCCAGGAAAAATTCCTTCCAGGAAAGGCTCCGGAGGGATGATGTTACTGCCTTCCAATTGAGAAAGGCCTTCACTTTTGATGCCGTGTCAGAAAGGCATAAGAGAAATGAGGGGAAATCTCTTCAGCAAACAAAATTCATCCAGAACAAACTTCCCCATGAAGTACAGAGGCGTGAATACAATAAATATGGCAAACACTTCAGTCTAGGACCAATCATTTTTCCACATCAGAGTGTAAGTATAGGAAGCAATCTACATCAATGTGACATGGCTCAGAAGAGCTTTAGCCTGTATTCAGACATCAGGAATTATAACCAAATCTGTGTTAAACAGGTATTTTCTAAGTATAATGAATTTAAAGATTCTTTTAGTTATGATTCAGACCTTACTGAGAATTGTGTAATACATTCTGCAGGGAAAACTCATGAACTCAATGAATGTAGCACTTTATTCCTGAGCTCTCAGCTTACACAGCTCCAAAGAATTCACACTGGATGGCAACCTTATAAATCTAACGCGTGTGGGAAGACGTTCGGTAAGAGTTCAGAGCTTATTGAACGTCAGTCAGTTCAGACTGCAGAGCAACCTTTTGAAGTTAATGAATATGAAAAGGTACTCTTGCCAAGCACAAATCATCCTGAACATCAGTTAGTTCATGCTACAGAGATACCTTGCAAATGTAAGCAGTGTAGTAAAGCATTTTTCCTGAACTCACAACTTGATGTACATCAGAGAATGCACACTGGAGAAAAGCGTTATAAATGCAATGAATGCGGGAAAGTCTTCCGCCAGAAAGCAAAACTTAATATACACATAAGAATTCATACTGGAGAAAAACCTTTTGAATGTAATGAATGTGGAAAGGCTTTCCGTGAGAGCTCAGACCTTACTCTACATCAGAGAGTTCACACTGGAGAGAAGCCTTATAAATGTAGTGAATGTGGGAGGGCCTTCAGGCGGAGCAAAAACCTTACTCTCCATTGGAGAATTCACACTGGAGAGAGACCTTTTGAATGTAATCAATGTGGGAAAGCTTTCCGCCAGAGCTCAGACCTCTCTCAACATCAGAGGATTCATACTGGAGAAAAACCTTATGAATGTAAGGAATGTGGAAATGTCTTCCGCCAGAGCTCACATCTTATTCTACATCAGAGAATTCATACTGGAGAGAAACCATATGAATGTAATGAGTGTGGGAAGGCATTTCGCCTGGGTTCACAACGTAATGTACATCAGAGAATTCATACTGGAGAGAAACCATATGAATGTCATGAATGTGGGAAGGCCTTCCGAAAGAGTTCATACCTTACTCAGCATCAGAGAATTCATACTGGAGAAAAACCATATAAATGTAATGAATGTGGGAAGTCCTTCAATCGGCGTAGAAATCTTACCTTCCACCAGAGAATTCACACTGGTGAGAAACCATATGAATGTATTGAATGTGGAAAGACCTTTAGCTCAAACAGAAACCTTACTCTCCATCAGAAAATTCATACTGGGAAGACAACATAGAAATGTCACGATTGGGAGAAATACCTCCATTATGGATCAGACTTTACTGAAGATCAGAGAACTCGTAGTGGGGAACAGCCTTATAAGTGGAAAGAAGGTTGGCACATTCTCCACTGAAGCACAAAGTTTATTAAAAACCTCAATCAGTTCATGCTGGAGTGAAACCATTGAAATCTCATAGATATGAGACATTCCCTTGCTCGCAAGTTAGTGTGCAGCAGGGAATTGATAATGGAATTCCTTATGAAAGGAATGACTGGGAGGTTCTTCCAGAACTATCCCCATTGCCCATCCCCTTCCCCCAATTCATATCCTAGAGGATCCTTATGAATATTAAAAGACTTTTAGCTGAAGCAGAACCCTCAGCCCTCTTTAGGGAGTTCACACTGGAAAGCAACTATACGAACGTACTCAATTAGTAAGGATTTATTAAGAATTTTCAATATGCCAGATACTGTGCTGGTACTAGAGATAAAAAAGCATAAAGTTCCTCCATTTTATTTGGGGAGACATCACATAGATGAATAGCTGTATATCTGATAGAAAGTAGTTGGAAGGTAACTTTAGAGAGAAAGGTATGAGCAGCTGGGGTGGGGCGAGGTCAAGAGATAGGGGTGAATGAGGAATAGTGAAGGCCTCTTGAACAAGGTAGTATTTTGAGCTGAGTCCTGAAGGAAGACACAGATTCTGAGATAAGGGGGAGGCATGGGTGATGGGCATTCTGGGCATGTGGGACAACCACTGCATGACATTCAAATGGGAGGTTGAGTTTTATGTGTGAGGAACAGCAGTTAGTGTGCCTGGGCTGTAGGATACATAAAGGATAACAATGGGTAAGAAGGCTGGAAGGATGAGAAGCAGGTTGTAAGGAGTTTTGTATTCCAGAGGAGTTGATATCTTAGATAAGAACAATCCATCAGAGTGCTTTAAGGAAATCATTTTGGTAACAGTTTGGACTGGACTGGGAAGGGACTTGAGATAGAGACACCAGGCATGAGGCTATGGCAGTAGTCTAGGTGAGAGGTTAGGAGTGCCTGAACTTGGAATGAACTCCTTATGAGTAGAGAGGATGAATGAGATGATGTGGAGACAGAAAAGAGGATTTGGCAGCTCATTAAATACATGGAGGGAGAGTGAAAATTTAAAAATGACATCTAGGTTTGAATTTTAATACCTGAAAAAAATGGTGCCCTCAGCAGCAATGGGGAGGTTTGGAAGAGGAAGAGGTGTGGCATATAGAGAGTAACTCCAGTCTGAATGTCAAATAGGCCATTAGTGCATGTGTTCCTGGCATTTAAGACAAAAGGAGGCCTGATGATAAAAACCTGAGATTGGTTTGCATAGATAATCTAACCCAGAGGAACTGATGAGATCATCAAGTAAGAATATACATAGAGAAGAGCCTCAGACCCCTTACCTAGGGTTAAACCCACAGTTAATAGGCTTGAAATGGGTGACAATACAACGAAGGAAACTGAGAAGGACCAGTCAGATAGGATAAGCCATGGAGGTATTATCATGAAAATCTAGAGAGAAGTAAATTTCAAGGAGTTATTTCAAAAATGGCTAATACTACACAGACGTCTAAAGGGTTGAGGACTCAGAAATGGCCTTAAGATTTGACAAAATCACTGGTAACTTTGGAGAGAGGAGTTTTGTTTAAATAATAAAGATACATTGTAGGAAGTTTAAAGGGGAGTAAAAATAGACACTGAGGGTAGACAGCTTTATTAAGGACTTTAGCCCCAAAGAGGAGGAGCTAATCTAGATGATAACAGGGATAGTAGGATCTGGTGAGAGTTTTTTAAGGCTGAGAGACTTTGGTGTGTTCATAAGCTGCAGGGAAAGAGCCAGTAGGAAGGGAGAAATTGGAGTAAAAGGTCAATCTAGGAACAAGTGAGAGAGAAAGGACTCCAGGGTGCAAACAGGAGTTTGTCTTGGTGAAGAAAATGGTCACTTCATCCAAGACTAGAGTAAAGGAGGAGATAGAATATCAAAGAAATGTGATAAGACTCATTTGGTGAATAACCTCTTTTTTTTAAAGGATGAGATGAAGTCGTGAGCTGAGAGGGTGGGACCTGGGGTGCCATGGGAGATTTGAGTGGAGAAAGTTTGGAATAGCCACTGTCATGAATAGGATAGGCAGTAGATTAGAGAGGACTAGAAAGATTGCCTTGCTGCAGTGAGAGCCCAGTTAAGGTTCGATAACAATTTAGCAGTGGGCTTAGTCAAGGTGGTTTCATGATGCCCTTAAGGTCTGTTCAGCTACACATGTGTATGACCAGGGGAAGTGGATGTTTGGAGTAATCTGGGGTTGTTATTGATAGATATTTTCAGCAACAGGATACAGACATGGGGTTCAAGAGTAGTGGATTATATATGACTCGCTGAAAGGTTGAGATTTGGAAGGGAGGAACAGGGGTTATGACCTGGGAAACTGCAGAGGGATGGGAAGGATAGGAAGTCACAATAAGGACAAAGAACAGGTTCAGATAGTAAGGTATATAGAGAGATGATATCCTAAAGGAAAATCAGTTCTAGGACATGCCAGTCCGACACTTATCCAGCAACATTGAAGCCACAACTGTCTCCATTTGTGGCTAAGATGGAGTGGAGGAGTGACAAGACCGAGGGACTGGGCAATTGGGGGTATTTGAAGGGACATCAGCATGTATTTTAAAGACCCCAGTAGACAGGCAGGTGTTGGAGTCGAGAGGTGACTGATATGAGCACTGACTTCCTTGAGAAGATGTTCTAAGATCAGTAGGCAAAAAATCCCCCAGGATATGACCTGAACGATAATTGTGGACAGAGTAAATGCCAAGAGAGGAGGGATTGAGTGATTGTGGTAAAAGCAAAATTTAAAAGTATCAGTGGGGAGACAGGCATAGCCAATGCAACCAGGGACCAATGAGGCTGGGTGGGGCAGGGCATGGCAGCTATAAGAGAAAATGCCCTGGGTGCTGGCACAGATGACGAGCAGGGACGAGTCGTCAAACCTGAGTGGTGGAAGATGGAAGAAGCAAAAAAAAAAAAAAAAAAAAGACCTGAAATAAAAATGTTTGCTGATCCCGGAGCAGGGTCTAAGATGACATAGTAGAAGGGGCTGGGCACATTGAGCGGGGAGGACACGACATAGAACACTGAGCCTGCAGTCAGGAGGACCTGACACCATGTGACCCTAAACAAGTCATTGGTGCTTCAGTTTTCTCACCTGTAACATGTGAGTAATTGGACTCCCTGGCTGCTCTGCATTTTGCAAACCTTAAAGCAAAGGAAACACTTGCTGTTCCTAGGTTCAGGTGGATGTACTTAAAGGAGGGCACCATTGGGGATCAGTGGGGAGGTCATTCTTTGGCTGTCAGAGGTTCACTATCGATAGCTGTTGGGGAATCAGTCTAGGCAAAAGGTATGCCAGGAGGGCCAATGCCGTTAAGTAGAAAGTCCACAGTCTCCCCACAACCCGAGACTTCAGCTGTCTGATAGCATGTCTAAGCAGATGCCAGGCATTGTGCTAAGGGCTGGGGATGCAAAGAACGGCAAAAGACTGTATGGAGGAGGTACCGGGGGTCCCAAAAGTCTTAGTGCAGGTCTGTGGAAAGCCTAAGATCTTTGAAGCATATAGAGAATAAATTGGACAGCACGGGCATTAAGGAGGAGTAGAAGCTTTCTGCTGAAGGTAGCTCAGGAAGCAGAAGCGAGGAGGGAGGGCATTCCAAAAATGGGCAACAGTGCAAAGTCAGAGTGGAGAGAAATTGTTCAAGGAACAAGAAGGGCAGGTGCTGGATCATAGAGTGAGTCAAGTTGGCTGGCACAATGTGCCAAGCAGTGTAAGCTCTGGAGATGCAGAGAGGCCGAAACATGATGGACCCTGCTTTCAAGGAGTTCCCATGATGGGGGAGAACACATGCAAATAACGAGGTACGTGAAAGATCTATACAGTGCCATGAAAGGGAGATTGGAGCCGAGAATTCAAGGACGCTAAGAGTGAGGAGAGAACATTCAAGGTGTGGGTGAAATGACACATCCAGGGAGGGAATGCTAAGGTCAAGGCCAGTGTAGCTACTGCAGGATGGGGAGTGATGTACATGAAGACTGGCGAGAGGAAGGGTTTTGTATGTGATCCAGGAGCCAGTAGACCTTACTGGGTGGAGATCGTTGGTGACTTTGGAGATCAGTTTCGGTGGAATGATGAGACTGAAAACCAGATTGTAAGGGGTTAAGAAGAGAGTGAGAGGAAAGGAAGTGAAGGTACAAATTACTGACCTTGAGTTTATCAACAACAGATAGGGATCCACAGCTGTTGGCCACAGAGAGATACAGATCAGTAATGGAGATGCTTGAAGGATAACATAAGGATTTTGGGGGACTGAGGAGACATCGGATTATATGATTACAGGCGGTAGGGAAAGAGCCAGTGGACAGGGAGAGACAAAGTGAGTGAGGAGATGACAAGAGGGGAGCTCTGTTGGAGGACAAGGGATGGAACACCATCCAGGGTGTGTGCTAGTTAATAACTGTCTATTAAGTGACTGTTGTGTGCCAGGCACTATAGAGGAGATACAAAGAAAGGCAAAAGGCAGACTGCCTTCAGTGGATTGATGTTCTACTGAGGGAAGACACCAAAAGAATCTGGAAAGGGGGAGGGGGAGAGGGAAGCCACCCAGTGGCAGGTAGAGGGAATATGATGAAAGTCTGAAGAGTGCAGCTAGTGGGAAATGAAGACAGAGCCGGCCTGAGTGGCCCTCCTTCAGTGAAGATTCTGGGAGGAACACTTAGTCAGAGCAAGGGGCTGCAAGGGCAGAGGCTACTGACATGATGTAAAGTGACCTGGGATGTGATGGAGAAGACTGGAGCCAGGTGAAAAGTGAAGAGATAGCCAGCCTCAGTGCTCTCCTAGAAAATGGAAGGCCTCAGAATGTTCCCTCATCTTAACAGCCATCCCCAACTTTCAGTGAATGGAGGCTCTCAATCAATCATCTCATCATCATCCGTTAAGGTCAATGGAAACTGACAAGGAATCAAAATCAAAGTTACCTTGCAAGTTTATACCAAAGTATTCCAGATCTAGGCACTGTCATTCCTTGCATTTGTATCACAACTTCCTTAATACACACACGTACAAATATAGGCTTCCACTGGCCAACAGAAGACAATAAAGATTCCTTACAGATGTCTGAGAGCGATCTTGACTACAGCAACAATCACTGTAACAGACACTGATGATCGGGGAGAGGGCTAACCCACTGAGCTACTTTGGGATGTCCAACCTCTGTCTCTTCTGCTCTGCCTCTACTACTGCGCCCTGCAAATCAAACATCCATAATAACAGCTAGTAGTTATAGAGTGCTTTAAGGTTTTGTACATTTTTTATACATTTTGAACATAAATACAAAAAAGAAAAAACCATTTCCACGTACACAGCACGATAGAAAAAGAGGATTCCATATAAAACCATGAATTTCCATTTCACACTGTTTACTTTTTAAAAATTGTAATAAATACCACACATTTTCATTTTCAAAGCTACCTTGCTTTTCTCTACCTCTAAATTTTGTTCTCAGCTGTTCTTTTCTCTCTCCCTCCCTCCCCACCTTGGAGAAGGCTACCAATAGACACAAATATTTGTGTGTGTATACACACACACACACACACACACACACACACACACATATATATATATATATGTGTGTATAACCATACTATGCATGCTTCTGTTCATCAGTTCTTTTTCTAGTTGTGAATAGGGTGCAAAGACCTTGGCCTAAAGGGCCCAAGGTCTCCCAGTGCATCCTGGGTCATCTCCAGTCATCCTGATGAATATCTGGTCACTGGATTCAGATGGCTCTGGAGGAGAGGTGAGGCTGGTGACATGCACAGCCCTCCCTCACTCAAAACAAAGTCAAGTGCAAGTCACGTCATCATTGCTCTGATGGTGCGGTCTTCTTTGGCAACGAAGGACGAACACAAGTTGTGAATAGCATCTTCCTTGAAAGGTCCTTTGTAGTTCATTTGAGAATAATACTCAAAGTGGCTTAGTTCTTCAAAGCTGTTCGTGGAACAATATTACTTTTACTCCGTACAATATTTTCTTCACTTCCCTATTCATTATTTCATGCAAATCTTTCCACGTTTTTCTAGACTCCTTTCTTATAGCACAATAACATTTCCTCACAATCATACATCACAACTTGTTTGCCCAATGGATGGGCATCCTCTCAGCTGCTGCAAACCTTTTAGAACATGGAAGTTCTTTCCCTTTTTCTCTAATCACCTTGGGAAACACCTAATAATGTTAGTGCTGAACCAAAGGGCACATACACAGTTTAATAACTTTTGGGACATAATTCCAGCTGCTCTCAAAAATGGTTGGATCAGTTCACAGTACTACCAACAATGAACTGGTATCCCAATTTTTCCACATTCCCTCCAACATTTGTCACTTTCCCCTTCCATCATTCTAGCCATTCTGATAGGTGTATGATGGGATCTCCAGGTTTTAATCTACATTTCTCTGATTAATAATGATTCAGAGTATTTTAAATAACTATATATAGTTTTGATGTCTTCATCGAAAAACTGCCAGTTCAGATACTTTGTCACTTGGGAAATGACTCGTAATCTTATAAATTTGACAAAATTCTTTATATATTTGAGGTATGAGACCTTTATCCTAAACTATAAAACTTTTCTCCCAGTTTTCTGTTTTCTTTCTAATTTTGGCCACATTCATTTTATTTGTACAAGACCTTTTTTAGTGTAATGTACTCAGAACTATCCATTCTACATCTCACAGTGCTCTCAATTCATAAACTGTTCTGTCTAGGAATCTGCTAGGCAATATGTTCCATGTTCTTCTACTTTTCTTGTATTTCTCCTTCTAGGTCACATACGCATTTTGACCTTACCTTGGTAAATGGTGTGAGATATTGGCCTATGCCCAGTTTCTGACAGACTTTTTTAAAAAATTAATTATTAATTTATAGTTTTCAACATTTACTTCTAGAAGATTTTGAGTTCCAATTTTCTTCCCCTTCCTCCCCTTACCCCTCCCCAAGACGGCATGAAATCTGATATAAGCTGTACATATACATTCATATTAAACATATTTTCACATTAGTCATGTTGTAAAGAAGTAAACCACAAGAAAGCAGAAACAAACAAAAAAAAGGGCAAACAGTCTGCTCCCACCTGCATTCAGGCTCCGTAGTTCTTTGTCTGTATGTGGATGGCATTTACTATTGTGAGTTTTTGGAGCTGTCTTATATCCTTGCATTGCTTAGAACAGCTAATTCTACCAAAGTCGGCCATGGCACAATGTTGCTATTGACGTGTACAATGTTCTCCTGGTTCTACTCACTTCACTCAGCATCAGTTCATGTAGTCTTTCCAGGCTTTTCTGAATTCCATTTGGCAGACTTCTTTCTAGCTTTACCAACAATTTTTTAAACCAAATAATGAATTCTTATCCCCAAAACTTAAGTTTTTACACTTGTGAAACACACAGTTACTATAATAATTTGCTTCTGTGTATTTTAGGTGTATTCTGTTCTACTGATCTACCTTTCTATTTCTTTGCCATTGCCAGATAGTTCTGGAAATTACTGCCTTATAATAGAGCTGAAGATCTTGTCCTGCTAAACCTGCTACATTTACATTCTCTCCCATTAATTCATTTGGTATCCTTGACCTTTTCTTCTTCCATATGAGTTTTGTTTTTTTTTCTAGGTCAGTAAAATAGGTTTTTGATAATTTGACTGGGATGGCATTGAATAAATAAATTAGCAATAATAAAATTGTCATTTTTATTATCAACTGCCTATCCATGAACAATGAATTCATTTAAATTTTACTTTACTTGTATAAAATATAAAATATTATATAAAATAAAATTATATATAATTATAAATTATATAGAAAATATAAATACTTTACTTGTATAAGAATTGTTTTGGGGTTTGTTTTGGTAGGCATACTCCCAGGTATTTTATGCTGTCTACAGTTATTTTAAATGGGGTATGTCTTACAATCTCTTCTTGCAAGATTTTGATGATTATGTGATGATTTTATAGATATATAAACATTGATGGTTTATTTTATATCCTGCTACTTTGCTAAAATTGTTTCCACTAACGCTTTAATTGAATCTTTAGGATTTCCCAAGTATATCATCATATCTTCTATGAGAAGAGATGTTTTGTTACCTCAGTGTTCATTCTGATTCCTTAAATTTCTTTCTTCTTCTATTCCTAGTATTTCTATGCACTAAGGAATAGTGTTGGTGATAATGGGCATCCTTGTTTCATTCCTGATCTTACTGGGAAGGGTCCTGGCTTATTCCCCATTACAAATAATGCCTGATGAAGGTTTTAGGTAGATATTTCTTATGATTTTAAGGAAAAATCCATTTATACCTATCCTTTCAAGTGTTTTTAATAGGAATGAGGGCTATATTTTATCAAAAGCTTTTTCTGCATTTATTGCTGTAATAATATCATTTTTGTTACTTTTTTATTGATATAATTGATCTCTTAATAGTTTTCCTTATGTTAAACCATCCCTGCATTCCTAGTATAAATCTCACTTGATCACAATGTATAATCTTTGTAATATTTGTTGTAGTCTCCTAGCTAGTATTTTATTTAGAATTTCTGTGTCAATATTCATTAATGAAATTGGCCTATAATTTTCTTTCTGTGTATGCACTCTTCCTAGTTTAGGCATCAGTAACATATTTGTTTTATAAAAGGAGTTTGGTAGGACTCCTTCTTTGTTATTATTCCAAGTAATTTATTTAATATTGGAATTAGTTGATCTTTAAATGTTTGGTTGTGAATTCACTTGTAAATCCATCAGGTATTGATGGTATATTTTTTCCTTAGGAGGCTCATTTATGGTCTATTCAAATTCTTTTTCTGAAATAGGCTAATTTATATTTTATTTCTTCTTCTTTTCATCTAGGCAGTTTATATTTTTTGTAAATAATCTTCCATTTCACTTAAACGATTACATTTATTGGCATATGATGAAATTCAGTTTTATGCCGATAGTTAATGATCCAAAGTGCTTTTATGATGCGCTGAAGGCTATTTATGGGCCAAAGACCTATGGTGCATCTCAGTCACTCATTGCTGATAGAGCCATATTGATTAGTGATAAAGATGTGATCTTGGAGACTGAACGTAGTGTTTTCAACAGACCATCGCCAATTGATGCTGAAGCCATTGCTTGTACCTGAGGTAAAAGTCAATCCCTCTCTAGTCAAACTTCCAACTAAAGAAGAGGTTTTCAATGCCATTACATTCCTGTCATGTGGTAAAGAGCTTGGTGCTGATTCCATTCCAGCTGAGATTTATAAGGCAGGAGGTCCACCACTCATATAAAAGTTGACATAAAATTTCTAAGTTATATGACAAAAGAAGATATCCCCTAGAGTTTCAAAGATGCCTCCATTGTCTATCTCTATAAAGGTCAAGGAAATAGATTGTCCTGTGACAACCACAGGGTGTGTGTGAAGGGTCTCTCTCTTAGTCATTGCCAGCAAGATTCTTGCCTGAGTCCTCCTAAATAGGCTGATGCTTCACCTGGAAAATGGACATCTACCTTAAAGCCAGTATGGCTTCAGAAGAGACTGAGGAAATGTCAATATGCTGTTTGTGGCCCAACAACTCTGGGGAAAATGCCAGGAGCAGAACAGGAGTCTGTATGCAGCATTCACTGATCTAATGAAGGCCTCTGACACTGCCAGTCATGAGGGCTTGTAGAAAATTATGGCCAAATTTAGTTGCCTGGAGAAGTTCGTCATTATTGTATGTCAGTTTCAGGATGGCATGCTTGTCCAGCTGATGGACAATACTGTCATGATTTCCTAGTCACCAGTGAAGTAAAGCAAGGCTGTGTACTTGTTCCTGTGCTTTTAATGTTATTTTTAATAGTATTTTATTTTTTCCAATTACATAAAGATAATTGTAGCATCAATTTTCACAAAAAAAATTTGAGTTCAAAATTTGCTCCTTCCCACACTCCCCCTGCCTTAAAAAAATACAAGTTTTAAATAGGTTATCTATGTGCAATCATGTAAAACATTTCCACATGAGTCATGTTGTGAAAGAAGAAACAGATCAAAAGGGAAAAAAACCACAAAAAAGACAAAGAAAATGAAAATAGTCTGCTTCGATCTGCATTCAGACTCCACAGGTTCTTTCTCTGGATGTGGAGACCATTTTCCATCATGAGTCCTTTGGACTTTTCTTGGATGATTGAGTGGCTGAGAAGAGTTATGTTATTCATAACTGATCATCACATAAAGTTGCTGTTACTGTGTACAATGTTCTGGTTCTGCTCACTTACTTCATTCAGCATCGGTTCATGTAAGTCTTTCCAGGCCTGCTCATCATTTCTTATGGCACAATAGTATTCCATTACATTTGTATACCACAACTTGTTCAGCCGTTCCTCAATCGATGGGCAGCTCAATTTCCAATTCTTTGCTGCTTCTAAAAGAGCTGTTATAGAGAAGATGTCCACACGAAAAAAATCAAATAAAAATTAAGGGGTGAGGGAGGAAAATACCAGGAGAAGAAAGGGAGAAATGGAATGGGGCAGGCTATAACTCATAAAAGAGATAAGAAAAATCTTGTTCAGTGGAGGAGAAAAGGGAGAAGGGGAGAGGGAAAAAGTGAAGCTACTCTCTCCACATATGGCTGAAGGAGGGAATAATATGCTCACTAAATTTGGTATGAAAATCTATCTTACACTACAGGAAAGCAGGGGAGGAGGCGACAAGTGGGGTGAGGGGAATGATAGAAGGGAGGGCAAATGGGAGAAGGGAGTAACTAGAAATAAACACTTTTGGGAAGGGACAAGATCAAATGAGGGAATAAAAAAATAAAAGAAATAAGGCTGGATAGAGTAGGACAGAGGGGAGAACAGTCAGTATTACACAATATGATTATTATGGAAGTCTTTTGCAAAACGACACATATTTAGTTGGTATTGAATTGCTTGCCTTCTCAGTGGAGATGGGTGGGGAGGGAGGAAGGGAGAGAAGTTAGAATTCAAAGTATTAGAAACGAATGTTGAGAATTTTTATTGCACATAACCAGGAAATAAGAAATACAGGTAATGGGGTATAGAAATTTATCTTGCCCTACAAGAAAAGAGAGAAGATGGGGATAAGGGAAGGGTGGGATGTGATAGAAGGGAGGGTACACTGAGGGAAGGGGTAATCAGAATGCAAAGTATTAGGAAGTGGGGGGAGGGGAGTGATGGGCAGAAAAATTGGACATGTTACAAAGCGATGTAAAAGCAATTAGTATTAAAACAATTGACTGAATTAATTACTGAGACTAAATCAGAGACATCTTTAGTTTGGGGAAATGAATTTTAGTCCAAATTTCCTAGAGGCAGGTAACCTCCGGTAAAATTTGGCATTGATGGAAAAGTTAAGGTTTCAATGGTAAATTTGATTTTATGACTGCTAATTAATCAGGAACTAGAACATGTATAGAAAGGCATGTAAGCCACTTAAGACTTGCCTCAAAAGATGTTCCTTAGCTAATGTGAAATTATAGTCATATCTGAAACCTGGTTATTGGAACTTGCTATTTTAAGATTCTGTGGGACTATAAACTGACTGTTCTTCTGAGTCTAACTCTAGGTATGGATAGCAAGAAAGGCAATCTGAGCCTCCAGTCCATGATGCCAGTAAGCCTGTGAGATGCTGGTATGAACTGAAAAAGGTGATCTCATGGGAAGGGTGGGAGAGCGACTGTTCAGCCTGGGCTGAGGTGGGATTCTCCTGATTCAATTTCCCCACTGACACCTGGCAGACTTTAAGCCTGACTGAATGCAAGTTGACAATCTACTACTACCTGGAACTGAAATGAAGTTGGGGAGATGTTGGTTCCCTGCAATGTCCCTACTCTTAGTGGCAATTTCCTGTAGTCAAAAGATTTGTAAACTTAATACTAGATCTATTAAATTATAGATTGTTGGTAGGGGAACATCCGAGGTTAAGTCTAAAATTAAGCTATTAGGCTTAGGACTTAAGACCAGCAACTTATGGCTGCACCGATAGTGTGTCAGAATGCCTATCTTTCCATAGCCACTCCAACATTAGTGTCATTAGTGTTCATCTTTACCAATCTCAGGTCTGAAATACAACTTCAGAGCTGTTTTATTTTTCTCCTGGACACCCATGATCTATCATTGGAGTGATCTCCTCCTTTCTTCTCTTCTCCTTGCTTAGACCCAATCACAGTTTTTTATGTTTTCTTTTTAATCGCCTTTCACAATCCACCCTCCACAGTATAAGTTTATCTTAGTTATAACTTATCTCTCCATAATTCTGCCTTTCCTCTTTAACATCACCCTCTGTTTTTGTGGGTTTCCCCGTTGAGTCTGGCAGATGAAAATAAGATTTATATGATTCCCTCACCACTTCTTCCATATTTATATAGTATTCCATATCCCACTGAAGTGGAACAATTTTATTCACTTGCTCCCCTTTTCTTGACTAATGTATTCCTTTTTCCTTTCCTTTTCTTCACTTTTGTGTCAATCACGATGCTTCTCTGTTTCAATTCCCCCTTAGCTCTCCCAAGACACTTGAAGCCTTCTTGTTTTTCTTTCCATAATCAGAATGCAAATGCTTCATCACTACATAATCCCTTCCAACTGGTAAAATGTATTCATCTTCCTAGATTCCTACTGACTCCTATGCTTGCATTTCAAAGTTTCTACTCAGGTCTGGTCTTTTTATCAACACTGCATGAAAGTTTTCTATTTCTTTAGAGGTTCACTTTTTCATTGTAAGATTATACTGTTTCGGCAGCTAAATTATTCTTAAGTGTAAGCCTTCATCTTTTGCCTTTTGAAATATTATATTCCAAGCTCTCCATATAACCCTGACTGTGGTTCCTTAGTAACGGAAATTTTTTTGGTTGCTCAGTGATTTTCTTTTCTCAGACTTGGAAGAATTTTGGCCATTTTGGATTTTCAGGAGGTGATTGAAGGATTCTATTTTCTTTTTGCTCTCTGCCTCAAATACGTCTGATTGACTTTCATTATTTCTAGAAATATGGCCTGTTTAAGAAGTCGCCAGGGCATGGCCCCCTTAATGAGGTGAAGAAAAACAAAGACATGAGGCTAGGTGGGAAACAGCAACAGTTACTGTTGATAATCACTCTAAAGTTAGGAGGGTCCAGAAGCCCTTGGCAGGTGCCCATTGGGTTCCAGTTTCAGAGTGCAGTAGGTTTAGGGTTTTGGGAGAGGACAGGACAGGGCACAGGACAGGGAAAAAGGAAGAGAAGGGAAGGGAAGGGAAGGGAAGGGAAGAGAAGGGAAGGGAAGGGAAGGGAAGGGAAGGGAAGGGAAGGAAAGGGAAGGGAAGGGAAGGAAAGGGAAGGAAGGGAGAGGAGAGGAGAGGAGAGGAGAGGAGAGGAGAGGAGAGGAGAGGAGAGGAGAGGAAAGGAGAGGAGAGGAAAGGAAAGGAAAGGAAAGGAAAGGAAAGGAAAGGAAAGGAAAGGAAAGGAAAGGAAAGGAAAGGAAAGGAAAGGAAAGGAAAGGAAAGGAAAGGAAAGGAAAGGAAAGGAAAGGAAAGGAAAGGAAAGGAAAGGGAGCCAAGTCAACTCAAGTCAACTGGGCAACTTTTGGCCATCCATATTTACATTCCTTTGGAGAGGAGAAGGAAGGGGAGGGGGAGGCAGACAGGAGAGGAAGAGGTGAGGTACCCAGCTAGCATTCAGCCAGCTGCATCTACTCACAGGATCATATTCATCCTTTGTTGCTGAAGAAGACCATTCCATCAGAAAAATGATGACATGACTTGCACTTGGCTTTGGTAGAGACTGAACGATTGACTTTCGGCCATGAAGTAACTGGACATACTCAAGAGACTAGCATAATTAAATGGAAATGGTGCATTCAAAATAGATCTAAAACAGGCAAAAGTGGAATTTCTACTTTACATGAATTTATAGCACACATAACTACTGAGGGAAGAGATACATCCCCTGAACCAAAGCAATAGCTGGTACAATCCTTGGTAAAATGGAAGGAGGGATATGATGGATTAACTGAAGGAGAAAAGAGACATGCATGGTTTACTGATGGGACAGTAAAATATTGAGGCCACAAAAGACATTGGAAAGAGGTGGTCTATAACCCATGTACTAGATGTACTTTGGAAAGTACTAGGACAGGTGGAAGTAGTCAATATACTAAACTGATGGCAGTGTATCAAGCTATTAAAACAGAACAAGGAGGACAGTGTGATATATTTGCTGACCCATGGGCTGTATAGCTAATGGGTTAGCTACATGGATGCCCATGCGGAAAAATCAAAATTGGGAAATTCATGGTAAACAAGTCTTGGGCAAAGAATTATGGGAAGATATATGGGACATGTCTGACTAATTTGTCAGTTTTTCATGTAGATGCTCACGTGGCCCTCTCCACACCAGAATGAGAGTAAATGTACATGCTGATTGACTAGCAGACATTGTTATTCAACACATTGTTCTTACTCTGACATCAACTGATGATCCAGTATGAACAAAATGGGTCCATCAAATGGCCATCTGTTTAGGGGTCCAGGCCAAACAGCAGTGTGGCACAAGACCTGAGGTATTAATGTCTCTCATTCATGTTAAAATAGGTAGCAGAGGAATGCCATATATGTTGATAATCATTTCAGATGATTTGAATCCCCAATAAGAGTCAAAACCCAAACTAATCAATCCGACTGCTTAGTTTTGCTCTAAAAATACCTTTTCCTGTGTCAGCAACTTCAAAGACCTGTTTGTGACAGGATGCCTGTGACCAGAGTGGTAGGATCCTTATCTTGGTATCCTCGAGACATGTTATATGGGGGAAACTCATATCCTGGGATCATAATTTCCAACTGCCACTACTTTGTCAATTGTCTTATCAATTTGTATTTACAACTTATTCAACTAAGAAACTTCCCTTCTCATGGTATAGTTAAACACATATGGAGACCATAAATCTGAGGGACACAGACAGCCTGAAATTGTCCCTAAAACATATAAAAAACTTTGTCATTCTTTTATCAGACAGTCAGAATTTAGGTTCTGACTCCTTGTACGCTAGTTTTAAGGGAATAAACAATATGAATTTACACATCACCTAGTCTGTTTGCCCCCTTCAACCAAACTTTCAGGTCGACAATGTCAACTGGGAAAGGAACAAACTGTTCCTCAGGTAGTAACTGGAGAGACAGTAAGGGGGAAAGTCCCAGCCTAAATCTGGCAAATAGATTATGTTGGGCCCCTACCCCAAGATAGAGGATGCATAATTATATGTGCTTGTGTTGACACCTATTCAGGTGTACTAGTGGTTTGTCCCTATAAGAATGTGACCCAGAAAAACACCTGTAAACTTCTAGATATCTTACGTATTTATTGTGGAACCCCAGTGCAGATTCAAGGTAACAATGGATCATCTTTTAGAGATAACAAAGAGATATTGGATATTAAACAATGCATTGTATATTAAGCAATATCATATTCCATTTTATCCACAAGCATCTGGGTTAGTTGAAAGAATGATTATGGAAAGAACAGTTAAGGAAGTTAAGTTCTAATAATTCTTATCAATGCTGGAAAGACAATTTGTTCACTGCTTTACATAATTTGAATAAAAGACCATTAGGAGAAAGTATACCATTTGCCAGAATGATGATCCCAAATCTGCAAATTAGAAAGCAGCAAACACAAAAAATCCCAAATAGTGAGTACTGGACTGCAGGACAAGAAGTCCCAGAACAATCCAGGAACACTTGGTTCAGCTGGATATGATTTACATTGTTTGGAAGACTTTTTGTTGCATAAGAAAGAAATAAGGAAAATCCCTACTGGAATATGTATGAGAATCCCTAAAAATAATTTTGGATGGTATTACCTAAATCAGGATTAATAGCTTGAGGAATACATGTTTTGACTTTACTAATCAATTCTAATTATCAAGGAGAAATTATTGTGGTATTCCAAAATTCAGGTGAAGAACCTATACTGTTTTGCAAAAATGATAGTTCAAGTGACCATTTTTCCTTGTGAACATCCCTATTAGGGTACCAGGAGGTAAGATTTAGCAAGGGACTCATCACCAATCCAGAGGTCTGACTTCTTAAGCATTTTTTCGTTAAGCCTCCCCACAAACAAGTTCTCCCAGGCAGAATTCCTCCCTCTGCCCATTTATGTTCATTTCTCTCTCCCCAACATTCTATTTCAATTAAAATTTCACTGGGCAAGCTCCTTCTACAATGGGCTCCATGTGACTCAGGATGTATCACAGCTCTGAGCGGGGCCAGAGCTCAAAGTAGGTCACATAAGTCTATTAATGGACAGGGAAGATCTTCCTATTCCATTAACATTACATTGACTTGGATGGGTTGGGGAAAGTGAAATAGAGTATGAAATTGGGGAGAAAAAAATTGGTAAAATTTGAGAATTTGTGGAAGCCTTGACAGAGAAAAATCTCTAGGCCCAGATACTCTTCTACACTGTACTTCTGGATTGGGGGGAAAAATCCCAACAAAACAAAATCAAGGAAAATAAAGGGTGATATAAAAAGATTAATGAAGGTAAAGGAAGACTATGGAGTAGAATTTGAAGGGTAAGGATTAAGAAGCTGATAAAACAAAGCAGGATTTATAAAGTAATTGGGAAAATGAGGTGATTAGAATGGATTGGTTGATGGGATAAACCGGTGAAACAGCTAGGACATGTGGTGGAGCTGTGGAACTATTGGTGAGACAAGAGAAATGCTGATAAGCTATAAAAAGGAGATAAATGGCAGCTGAGTGTAGGCATAGGGCTGCCCTCAGATGCAGGATAATCTGATGTCATGTCCTCGAACTGAGGTCAGCACAACCTTTGGCAAGACACTAACCCTCATGGTAGGTGCCAACCTGCATCCTGAAGAGATCATTTCCTCCGTGGAGTGTTCTGTAGATCAACAAAGTCACAAGGCTAATTGAAATTTGCTACAAAAGGGTTCATCATGTCATTATTGTTGAAGAGCAAACCCCTACAAGTAGTTTTTAAATGCTGAAGATTTCAACTCTCATAGATGGCAAAGGAAACTGCCCAATGATATAACCAAGGATGCAAAGTTTATACTTCTACAAAAGCTGAGTGCTGCGTTTCAAGTGTAGGGCAGTCTTCCTCTGTGGGGAGGTAAAAGGACTTAAGGAACATGTTTCCACATTCCAAGTGGTTACAAGAAAATATGTGCTCTGAAATGAAATGAGGCTTCTATGGGAAAAGGGAGGAGCATGGAGTCTGAGGTGAGAGGGAAAGAAGCTTCATCAGGATGATGTAGTATGTATGGAAAAGAGTTACACCAAGCAGAAAGGAAAGGGCAAGGCCAGGGACATTGTGCAGGCTGAAGTTCTTCTTGAAATGGATGGGGCTGAGAGGGAAGAAGCTGCTTATCCCAGGATCACAGATTCACAGCTGAAAGGAAAATCAGGGACCAATAAGTTCACCTCCCTTCATTTATTTTATGGGGGAAGACAGTGATGGTTCTAAAGGTTCAGCAACTTGTCAAGCAAGAATGGGCAGAACCATAGAAGGTGGTGATATCATCTAGTAAGGGCCAGAGGAAGCGGGTTAGTGGTTGGCAATTCCTTGCTCAGGAATACTAAGGCAGCTATTGGGTGACTTGAAAATAACCAGAGAAGTCCACTGTCTTCTTAAGACAGTAATAATAATAAAAATAGCAGTAACACCTAACACTTCCATAATGCTACAGTTTGCAAAGGCTTCACATGTCATCCCGTCTGATCATGACCAAGAACCCTATGAAGCAGGTGCTATGACTATCTTCATTTCGCAGATGAGAAAACTGAGACAGGTTAAGTCACTTGCCCAGCATCAAAAAGCTATTAAGTCTGAGGGTGGATCTGAACTCAGGTCTTCCTAACTCCCCTGTGCCACCTAGCTGCCTTGCTGGATACACCAGAGCATCTACCAAGAGCTATTAAAGAGATGACCACTATCTTATTCTGGTGACAAATGTCAGCACAAGTGGCACTGATAAAAAGAAGCTAAAAATATTATCAAGGATTATGAAGTCTTGTACTCTACACTGACAAACACCATGGAAGGAGAGGGAAGCAGAACAGGAGAACTGATGTGTGAAGTGAACAGCTCGACAGGAAGGCCTGTCTCAAAACAAGGTTTGGATGAGAGTACAGAGTGGACAGATTCCTGGACAGCGACAGAGACATCTAACAGGGAATGGCAAAAACTCATTCCCAGTTGTCTTGCAAATCCAGCCAAACATTTTAAACTAAAAAGGATGGGAGAGGAGGAAGACATCCCCCAAGTTAAAAGAGACTGTAGCCACAATGAAGAAAGAATACAGGCAGAGACACCTAGAAGTTCAAAGGAGAAAAAATCCCCCCAAAGAACCAGGAATCGAAACCACTGTCACAAATGTCTCCACACAAATGCTAACAAGTTAGCTGCTAACCAGTAAGACCTTTAGTGCAAGGGGCCAAAAAACATAGCCGGTGTCACGCAGCCATTACTCTGTACAGGTATGCACTATTCGAAGAAACAGGATTTTTTAAAAACTTTTTTTTATTCAGAACTAAATCATCAAAAAATATTTCAAAATACAAGCAAAAAAGGGTTGTATATGATGTGAACTATCAATTTTGGTGGGAAGATTAAAAATTGTTTTTGTTCTAATAACACCAACAGAACCATAAATTTCTCACAATAATCCAGTTCACTTAATTTCTGAATTACTAGAAAAGTCTGAAACTCTTAACTTCTTATAATATGTATTTTTTAACAAGGTATTTAATCATTTGAACTCATTGTGAATCAATGTCTGACCAAATCTGAGGATTTCAAACTTTATTTGTACTTAAACATGAAGGAGTCAACGTCATGGTCTAAAATTCTCAGCGCCATTACTGTCTCTGATGACGGGTGAGAGGTGTTAGCAGTCCAAAGGCCTTCCTACATCCATTATCTTGTAAAGTGTAAATTTGAGTGTAAACTTGAGGGAAAGGTATATATTCTGACGGAACACGTGAACTCATTCATTACATTCATGAGGTTTTCACTAAAATGAATATATGATTGAATGAATCTCATCCCAGGCAAGAATGTCTTCCTACAGTGTTTACATTTCTAGAATTTCTACCTAGTATTCATTCTCTGATGCTGAGTATGGCCTGAGCTCTGACAGGTCTTCCCATATTCAATACATTCATATGTTTTCTTTCTAGCATGAAATCTATGATGCTGAATAGTGTGTACTCTGACAAACTTCCTACATCTGTCATATTCATGATTTTTCTTCAGCGTGGATTATGTGATGGAGGACAAGGTTTTGGCTGCAGCTAATGGCCTTCTCACATTCATTTCACTGATAAGACTTCCCCCTGTATGAGTCACCTGATGTCTAGTAAGGTATGAGCTCTGGCAGGCCTTCACACATTCAATATACTCATAGGGTTTGAAATTCTCCAGTATGAACTCTATGATGTCGAATAAGGTGTGCACTCTGGCGGAAAAACTTCCCACATTTATCACATTCATATGGTTTTTCTCCAGTGTGAATCCTTTGATGGAGTGTAAGATCTCTGCTCCGACTGAAGGCTTTCCCACATTTATTACATTCATAAGGTTTCTCTCCACTATGAATTCTTTGATGTTGAATGAGGGCTGAGCTCTGGCGAAAAGTCTTCCCACATTCATTACAAACATATGGTTTCTCTCCAGTGTGAATTCTCTGGTGCAGAGTAAGGTCTCCACTGTGACTGAAGGTCTTCTCACATTCATTACAGTAATAAGGTTTCTCCCCAGTATGAATTCTCTGATGCTGAATAAGGTTTGACCAGTCACTGAAGTCCTTCCCACATTCACAACATTCATATGGCTTCTCTCCAGTGTGAATTCTCTGATGAAGAGAAAGCGTATTGCTGTGGCTAAAGACCTTTCCACATTCTTTACATTTAAATGGTTTTTCTCCAGTGTGAATTCTCTGATGGAGAATAAGATGTGTACCCCGGCGAAAGAACTTTCCACATTCATTACATTCATAAGGTTTCTCTCCAGTATGACTCCTTCGATGTACAATAATATGTGCCTTCTGTCGGAAGAACTTCCCACATTCCTTACATTCATATGGCTTCTCTCCAGTATGACTCCTCTCATGTACAGTAAGATGTGCTTTCTGTTTGAAGACCTTCCCACACTCATTACATTCATATGGTTTCTCTCCAGTATGACTCCTCTGATGTACCACAAGATGTCCCTTCTGTCGGAAGCACTTCCCACATTCCTTACATTCATATGGTTTCTTTCTAGTGTGAATTCTCCGATGGAGAGAAAGGTTTTTACTCTGACCGAATGCCTTCCCACATTCCTTACATTTATATGGTGTCTCTCCAGTGTGAATTCTCTGCTGGACAGTAAAGTTTCTAGAGGAGCTCAACTTGTTCCTTTGCGTATAGGATCCCTGTTCAGTGTGAGATTTTTGGTGTTGACTAAGCTGCGAGGTCAGGTGGAAGGCCTCACCACATTCATTACATTTATAAAGTTTCCTTTTAGAATATAATCTATTTTCATTACTGTCTGAATCATAATGAAAGGAATCTCCAAATTCATTATAATTAGAAAATACCTCCTCTGAGCAAGTTCTATTACATTTTGGAAGATCTGAACACACAGTAAAGTGCCTTTGATTTGTGTCACATTCATGGAGACTCTTCATACTTACACCTCCTGGTTGTAAGAAAAGACTCGGCACAGTACTGGAGTTTCTACCACATTTATTGTACTCAGAGTCTTGTACTCTGTGGGGAGGCTTCTTCTGGATGAATGTTGTGAACTGGAAAGGCCTCTCCTCATTACTCTGCTGCCTTTCTGAGCTGGCACCAAATCTGCAAGTTTTTCTTAACTTGAAGACACAATCACCAACTTTCAAGAGCATTTTCTCAGACAATTTTTCCCTAGAAAGGCCAAACTTTGGAGCTGACTCTTTGACTTCAGGCATAGCCTCCCAATCTGAAAGAAATACAAGTTGTATAGATTCCTTTTGTTAATGCTGCTTAATAATTTTGAAAAGTTTCATTATTAACTTGACAAACATCAATATGCACCAAAAAGGTCCCAACCCAGGAAAAGATTTCATAGGAAAGTATCCTGTATACCTTGTTCGTTTAAAGTCTATCTCAAAGTTAACATGGTAGTATTTATTAACACTTCCCTGCTTCTCTGCATCCCTTTCTGAACATTCTACTTGCTTTGTGTATTATCAGTGTTTGAATTTATGCTATTTCTTTCTTTTGGCATTACTATGTGTCTATCCCCAATGTCCCTACAAATGTTACCTGCAAAAAAAAATGCATAAGTCAGCCCACGTATAACACAAGTAAGTTAAGCAAACCAAATCTACACACTTCCCATATCTGAAAATGTTAGGTCTCATAAACAAATCTATGCCCTTCTCTGCCAAGAGGCGGGAAACACGAGTTATCAAAAGTCTTCACAAGTTACAAAGTTCCCTCTCTTCCAAATGTCTTTTCTCACAGAGGAAGGGACCAAAAAAGGGGAAGACGACATAGAAAAGAAGACCTTTTTTATATGCTGGTTAGTTTTGCAGATCCTTTCCCCTTCCTCTTTTATTATAAATTACAGATAAATAAAAAAGTTTATTAATATATTATATAACCCTATTGCATAGAACAATTTAACTAAAATTTATTAAAATATAACATAAAGGCCCCATTGGCCATCTAGTTCAACCCATCCAAACACTAGAGGAATCCCCATTATAATAATCCTGGTAAGAACTGAGTCACGACTGGTCAATGCACGACTTAGAATACTCAAGTCTTTCTAAATATTTTTCTTTACAATACTGTACTCACTCTATCAATAGGCAACCTAGGTCTCTTCCTTTTACTCTGTATAATTTAATAATAAGTCTTCTGCTGTTTCTGTGAAGTCATCATTTTCCAGCTGACGGACATCAACTTTGTTTACAACTCCTGGTTACAACAAAAAGTACCACTGTCAATTTTTCTACAACCGAGGCCTTTGGTTACCATCAGCCTCCTTGGTGTATGTGTCTAGTGTGTCATAACTGAGTAAAAGGGTCATCTTGCAATGATCTCAATCCTCCATCAATAATAATGACTGCCACACTTCCAACAGAAAAAAAAAGTCCACTAGCATGGTACAAGCTTACATTGTGGTGGCAGTTGTGAGGAAACTGCATCTCTAAGCTTAAGGGCCTCTGGAGATGTAAACTACTAACATTATAGTTGAGTACCTGTGATAAAATTACAATAAAGGTACTGGGTGGGATGGACCATTATACTTTACAAATGATGAGACTGAATGAATTGCATTGATTTCATAAATTGCCCCAAGTATTCAAGTGTCCAACTCCAGCCAGGTCTCTGGACTGACTCCCAGCTCAACGCTGCTTTCCTGTTCCCTGAAAGAGAGCGCCCTCATTCTGTGGGGGTTCTAACAGGAAGAGGGAGGCCTCATCAGCTCAGCTTCAAGAAGGACTTTATTAGAAAGAAAGGATATGAACGGCACTGAGAAGAAAATCATGTCCCCACTTGGGGCAGCTGGAAGACTGAATCTGGAGGGGAGAAATTCTACAAAATCTGGAAGAAACTGGAGAAAAAAATCCAAGGTCTATAGACTGGTTGAAATCATATGGTGCTTTCCTCACTGTTGATGCTGATGAGACCAATTAACATGCGAGAGAACAGCTTCCAAGATAAAAAGAGGGCACCTGGATTTCTGCAGCACACCTTACATCAGAGGGATGCAGATTCCTGGCCAGAGAAGGTTCCATTTAACAATGGCTAGCAAGCATATAACTGCCAAGTGTCCTCTAAATCTAACCAAAAGAGCTTTAAGGAGGAAAGAAGGAGGAGGAAAACTACCACACACAGGGTGTCCTAAAAGTCTTAGTGCAGCTAAGCAAGTAAAGCTTAAAACTGCACAAAGACTTCTGGGACACCCTCATGATCACCTAAATTAAGTATATAGTAAAAGACAAAATGACTGAGGAAATAAAGGGTCGCTCTTCCGAGCATATCAATTTATTAAGCAATGCATGCCCACTGCCTAATAAAATGGGAGCAGACCACCTCAGCTTAGGGCTGGCCCAAATACGGGGGAAGATAGATTTTTATAAGTTAAAAGCAATGAATTACATAAGGCCAATTAAGAGAAAACAATTAACTAGAAGAAAACATTAAGTAATCAGATTTCTAACTGGAGGAAAGATCAGGAACTTTCCAAACTGGGAGGGGGAAAGCAAACAGGTATAATTCCCTGAATCAGAAAAAGGGATATCCTGCTCCCCCCAAATTCAATCAAAGGAACATGGCAACAATAACTGTTGATCAGTACAGGGCCAGTTTTTCAGACACAACATGTGCACTGCTTGAGATGTATGACTGCGAGAAAGCTCTTCATTCCAATCTTTGGATCTGACCGGGTTTCTGGTCCTTAGTTAAAGAGTTTCTAAGCAGCAGGGAGAGGTGGTTCGGCTTCAGACAGCAGCTGAGCTACCCAAAACCAAAGAAAGGAACCAGTGGTAAAACAAAGCCATCACCTCAGATGTCTGGGCCACAAACAAAAGGTTACCTCTTTTCCATCAACTGTGACCCAGACCCTTCTCTGTCCTTACCCTGACTTTGCAAATTCCCATTATCTTTTGTTTTTCCCCAGTTCCTTCAGAGTAGGGATGCCTTGTTTGATTGGCTCTGTACCCTCAACATTTAGCAAAGTGCCTGGCACATCATAAGTGCTTAATAAATACTTTAGGTATCTATCAAAGGAGTTGAATCAGACCTCACAGATATCACTGAGACTATGGGATAAAACCTTAGAGTGGAGTATGGTCCTAGATGCTTATATATTATTCAAAAGAAACTAGAGAGGTGAAAAATAGGGGGGGGGGGGAGGCAGAGGGGTGGTATGGTCTATTAATGAGGTCTAATCCTATGAAGAAATCTAGTGCCAGAGGGGAGAGGCACGACAGAAGAGAGGCCAAGGAGGGAGAAAGAGAAGTGATTTTGTCACTGGAATATACTATTGAACACTAGGAAAAGGCTAGAAGGAATCATGTAAGAGATGGTTGGCAGATAATGCCAAATGTATAGATGACAAGAGGCCAATGGACCACTAACACCCTGGACAACAGGGTCAACTACAATGCTGTGTTGCTGTGACAGCTGCTATCCAGCAGGGAGTGGCTTAAGAAATTGAGGCCCATGAATGTGATGGAATATTACTGTGCAATAAGAAACGATACACACAGTGAAGAAACATGGGCAACATTCCCTGGAAAGATGCAAAGATAAACAGAACTATCATAATACACACAATGACTGTGGTCATGGAAATGAAAAGATTAACCATGCAAACCAAGCCAGGCTGCCAAAGCCGTTCCAAAGAAGGGAAAGGGGATGCTACCGCTACTTTTCTGTAGAGATGAGCGCAGACAAATGGGAATTTCTGCGTACAACATCAGTCCTTTCAACATGAATTTTGCCAAACTGTTGCTTTCTTCTTTCAGAATTCTTTGCATTGATTTAGCCTCCAGAATCAAGAGGAGAGAGTCAGAGGAAAATGGAGATGAGATAAAAATAAGAGATGTTAACAAAAAGATACTCTTAAAAATTAAGTGGGAGAAACAGACACACTATTATCCTGCTGGTAGAGCTGGGAACTGGCACCTTGTTACTGGAAAATAATACAGAAATATAATTAAGAATAACCAACTGTGGCCCTTGGGTTATCATCAAAAGAACTCTATCTACCAAAATATTCAGAACTGCTTCCATGGAATAACAAGAGACTCCAAGACAAGCCAGGCTTCCCACAGATGGGTCAGATCTGAACAAACTATGACAAAAGATTCTTACTTCCCACCGACATAAACGGAATTTCCCAAGAAAACAAAGAATCTGGACTGTGGTGAAGACTTCCATGTGGCAAAGTCAGGTGGAATAGCAGAACCTGAACAAAGACACTGAAAATACCATCAAGAAAACTTTACAATAAGGAAATTCTAAGACATGGAAAGAAAAGAGAAAAGGGGAGAGATGTGTGGAGGCGCTAATTTAGCAACTAAAACTAGGAGCTGGATTCTTTTTTTAAATCCAATAAATTAGATAAGCTAGCTTGATTTTTAAAAAACTAAGATAACCTAATTATTAGTATAAAAATGAAAAGGGTAAATTTATAATCAATGAAGTAGAAACAAGAGAAATTATTTGGAGCTATTTCTCTCCATTATGTGCTCAAAACCTGACAATCTACAGGAAATGGATCAATATTTACAGAATTATAAATTGACCAGATTAACAGAACAGGAAATAGAGGGCTCAAAAGAACCCAATCTTAGAAAAAAAGAAACTGAATAAGCTCCAAAAGAAAGCCTGGAGAAAAAAAAGGTCCGTGATCAGGAGGATTTACAAGTGAATTCTATCAAACATTACAGAGCAATTCATTCCGATATTACATAAAGTATTTGAAAAAAATAATTTCTTCAGTGGTACAAATGTGGTCTTAATACCCTGGTATCAGGGAGAGTTAAAACAAAGAAATGACTCATAGACTGATACCCTTAATGAATACTGATGTAAAAAATTCAAACAAAATATTAGCAAGGAGGCTGTAGCAACATATTACAAAAATGAACACTATAATCAGGCTGGATTTATACCAGGAACCCAGGGCTGGTATAATATCGGGAAAGCTATTGACCTGACTGATCATTTCAACAACAAAAATCACATGATTACTTATAAAGATGCAAAAAAAAAAAAAAAGCCTTTGACAAGACAACACAAATTCCTGTTAAAAACACCAGAAAGTCCTTATCTCCTTCTCAGAATCTTGGACCTTTCCTTTTTCTCCCCTCCCTTCCCTTCTCTTTTCCTCTCCCACCTCCATCCTTTCTCCTTCCTTCCTTCCCCAGCCTAGATGATGCCATGGTGGAGCCCACCGAGGCAGACATTACAGGGCTGTGCCAGGACATGCTCTCCAAAATGGCCACATACCTGACAAGCGAGCTGACAGCCAGCCGCCAATGAAGACTATAAACTTCTGGAAAATATGAGCAAACTCATTCGCTTGAAATAGCTAGAAATAAAGATATTGCAGTAAACATGGATAGAAACCTAAAGGTCTTCAACCAGAAATCTACAGCACATCAGCCTTATCTGGATCAGATCACTTTAACTGAGGAGCAAGCAGCAGCTCTTGAGCAGGCAGGCAGCCTACAAGTTGGCTGCATATGCAAAGGAACTAGAAGCAAAGTGCAAGAAGTTAGAGAGGCAATGAAAAGAAGAATGCTTGTTTCCTAAGAGCTGAAAGGTGTGGAATGGAAGTGATCACTATGCTTCAGTTTCATAAAGGGAAGTGGGGCTGCTGATCCAAGAATCCCAGTCCCCATTTCTGGTCAGACATGTAACTTTGGTCCTGTACCCCCTGGAACGTGTGCTTCCTTGTGTGCCCTGGACCAAGGCTCAGAAATCAGGATCAACCTGGTCTAGAGCAGACACAGATGAGAAGCCCTCTTCTGCCCACCTCCTCTCCCTCCTCCTCCTCAGGGCTCTGTCTTGGACTCTGTTCTGAATGTGCTCTCCACTCCCTTCATAACCTATTCTTTAACTTAAATAATAAATGCCAACTTATGACCCTCAAAAAAAAAAAGCACTAGAAAACCTCGGGATAAACAGAGCTTTCCTTAATATAATTATCAACAGTTTAAAACCAAGAGCCAGAGTTATATGTGGATGAGTGAATCTAGAATCATCACTCCTGCAAGTTTCCAGTCACCACTTTTACTTTGGCACTCTCTGGGCTCAAAGATCACTGCAGACAGCTACTGCAGCCACGAAATTAAAAGACACTTGCTCCTTGGAAGAAAAGCTATGGCAAATCTGGATGGCATACATCTTGCCAACAAAGTTCTGTACAGTGGAAGCTTTGGTTTTCCCAGTAGCAATATATGGCCGTGAGAGGTGGACTATAAGGAAAGTTGAGTGACACAAAATTTACATTTGAGAAGACTTTTGAGAGTTCCTCAGATGAGAATCAATTCAGTCAATATTAACCAATAGCTTAGTCAATTCAGACTATGCACTGGAAAGACAAATACTGAAGCTTAAAAACTTTGGTCACATAAATGAGAAGACAGGACTCATTGAAAAAGACTCTTTTGGGTGAAGAAATCAAAACTATCAAGTCACATGAAAAAAATACCCTAAGTCATTATTGATTAGAGAAATGTAAATTAAACAAATCTGAGGTACCACCTCACCCCTATCAGATTGGTTAATATGACAGAAAAGGAAAATGAGAAATATTGGAAGGTACTGAGGGGAAAACTGGCATGCTGACGCACTACTGGTAGAGTTGTGAATTAATTGATCTAGCCACTCTTGAGAGCAATTCGGAACTATGCCCAAAGGGCTATAAAACTGCATATAACCTTTGATCCAGCAATATCACTACTAGATCTTAGGTCTATATCCCATAAAGATCCAAAAACAGGGAAAAGAACCTAGATATACAAAAATATCTACAGCAGCTCTATTTGTGGTGGCAAAAAAATGGGTAATTACGGGCATGCTCATCAAATGAACAACTCGTGGCACATGAATGTAATAGAATATTATTGTGCTATAAGAAATGATGAGCAGGATGGTTTCAGACAAGACTTACATGAACTGATGCAAAGTGAAGTGAGTAGAACCAGAACACTGTGCACAGTAATGGTAATACTGTACCATGATCAACTGTGAATGCCTTAACTATTTTCTTCAATTCAATGATCCAAGACAATTCCAAAGGACTAAGAATGAAAAATACTGTCTACCTCCATAGAAAGAACTGGTGAGTCTGAATGCAGATCAAAGCAGAATATTTTTCACTTTATTTTTTTGTTTGTTTAGGTTTGTGTTTTCTTTCACAACATGACTAATGTGGAAATACATTTTGCATGAATACCCATGTATAATCAATATATAATTGCTTACCATCTGAGAGAGAAGGGTAGGGAGGGAGAGAATTTGGAACTCAAAATTTTTAAAATTGTTAAAAATTGGAACTGGAAAAATATTATTTAAAAAACAAATGTTAAAAGTTGTTGTTTACATGTAACTGGGGGGAAATTAAATACTGAATGAACAAGAAAAAACACTAAGAGAGAATTTGGAACTCAAAATTTTTAAAAATTATTGTTAAAAATTGGAACTGAAGATGATGGACATCCTTGTTTCACCCCTGATCTTATTGGAAATGGATCTAGCTTATCCCCATTGCATATAATGCTTGCTGACAGTGTTAGGTAGATACTGCTTATTTTTTTATGGAAAGTTCCATTTATTCCTATGCTCTCCAGTGTTTTCAATAGGAATGGATGTTGTATTTTGTCAAAAGCTTTTTCTGCATCTACTGAGATAATCATGTGATTTCTGTTAGTTTTGTTGTTGCAATGATCAATATTGCTAATAGTTTTCCTAACACTGAACCAGCCCAGCATTCCTGGTATGAATGCTACCTGATCATAATGTACTATTCTCGTGATTAGTTGCTACATTCCTTTTGCTAAAATCCTATTTACAATTTTCACATCTATATTCTTTAGAGAAATTGGTCTAATTTTCTCTGTTTTGGCTCTTCCTGGTTTAGGTATCAAAACCATATTTGTATCATAAAAAGAATTTGGGAGCACTCCTTTTTCTCCAATTTTCCTGAATAATCTATATAGTATTGGAATTAACTGTCCTTTAAATGTTTGATAGAATTCACTTGTGAATTCATCTGGCCCTGGAGATTTTTTCCTAGGGAGTTCACTGATCGCTTCTTCAATTTCTTTTTCTGAGATGGGGTTATTTAAGTATTCAACTTCCTCTTCTGTTAGTCTAGGCAATTTGTATGTTTTAAAATAATCATCCATCTCATTTAGATTGTTGAATTTATGGGCATACAGTGGGGCAAAGTAATTTCTTATTATTGTTTTAATTTCCTCCTCAAAGGTAAGTTCACCCTTTTTATTTCTGATATTGGTAATTTGGTTTTCTTTCTTTTTTTCAATCAAATTGACCAAAGGTTTATCAATTTTATTAGTTTTTTCATAAAACCAACTCTTAGTTTTATTTATTTGTTCAATAGTTTTCTTAATTTCAATTTTATTAATTTCTCCTTTGATTTTCAGTATTCTAATTTGGTATTTACTTGGGAATTTTCAATTTGTTCTTTTTTGAGCTATTTTAGCTGCATGTCCAATTTATTGATCTCCTCTTTCTCTATTTTATTCAATATGGTACTAGAAATGTTAGCTGTAACAATAAGAGAAGAAAAAGAAATTGAAGGAATCAGAATAGGCAAAAAAGAAACTAAGTTGTCATGCCTTGCAGATGATATGATGATATACTTAGAGAATCCCTAAGAATCAAGTAAAAAACTACATGAAATAATAAATAACTTGGGCAAAATTGCAGGTTACAAAATAAACCCACACATATCTTCTGCATTTCTATATATTACTAACAAAGCCCAACAACAAGAGATAAAAAGAGAAATCCCATTTAAAGCCACAATAGACACTATAAGATATCTGGGAGTCTACCTGTCAAAACAAATCCAGGGACTATATGACCACAATTACAAAACACTTTTCTCACAAATAAAGTCAGATCTAAGTAAGTGGAAAAACATCAGTTGCTCGTATGTGGGCCGAGGCATCATAATAAAAATGACAATTCTACTGAAATTAATTTACTTATTCAGTTCCACACCAATAAAACTATCAGGTAATTATTTTGTACAGCTAGAAAAAATAATATCAAAATTCATCTGGAAGAGCAAAAGGTCCAGAATATCAAGAGAACTAATGAAAAGAAATGCTAGGGAAGGTAGCCTAGCTCTACCAGATGTCAAATTGTATTATAAAGCAGCAATTGTCAAAACCACTTGGTATTGGCTAAGAAACAGAAGGGTAGACTAATGGAACAGGTTAGGTACTCAAGACACAGCGGTCAATGAATATGTGTATGTGTTCTTCCTTCATTGCGAAAGACTATGCCATCAGAGAAATGATGACATGACTTGCACTTGACTTTGTTTTGAGTGAGGGAGGGCTGTGCAGGTCACCAGCCTCACTTTTCCTCCAGGGCCATCTAAATCCAGTGCCCAGATATTTATCAGGATGACTGGAGATGACCCAGGATGAGGCAACTGGGGTTAAGTGACTCACCCTAGGTCACACAGTTAGTGAGTATCAAGTGTCTAAGGTGAGATTTGAACTCAGGTCCTCATGACTCCTGCACTGGTGCTCTATCCACTGCACCACCTAGCTGGCCCAGTCAATGAATATAGCAATCTACTATTTGATAAACCCAAGGAACCCAACTTCTGGGCAAGAACTCACTTTTCAACAAAAATTGCTGGGAAAACTGGCTAACAGTATGGCGGAAACTAGCCATAGACCAAAGCCTGACACCATACACAAGAATAAAGTCCAAATGGGTACATGATCTAGGTATAAAGATGGACAAACTGGTGGAGCAAGGAATACTGCATTTATCAGATTTATGGAGAAGGGAAAATTTTTTCACTAAACAAGAGATAGCAAACATTATGAAATGCAAAATGGATTTTGATTACATTAAATTGAAAAGGTTTTGCACAAGCAAAGTCAATGCAACCAACCTTAGGAGGGAAGCAGAAAACTGGGAAAGAATTTTTGCAACTAGTGTGTGTGATAAAGACCTCATTTCTAAAATATATAGAGAACTGAGTCAAATATACAAGAATACAAGTCATTCCCCAACTGATAAATGGTCAAAGGATATGAACAGGCAGTTTTCAGAGGAAGAAGTTAAAGCTATCTATAGTCATATGAAAAAATGCTCTAAATCACTATTGATTAGAGTGAGGCAAATCAAAACAACTCTGAGATGCCACATCACACCTATCAGATTGGCTAACATGACAAAACAGAATGATGATAAATATTGGAGAAGATGTGGGAGAGTTGGAACACTAATTCATTGCTGGTGGAGCTGTGAGCTGATCTAATCATTCTGGAGAGCAATTTGGGACTATGCCCAAAGGGCTACAAAAATGTGCATACCCTTTGACCTAGCAATACCGCTTCTAGGACTGTATCTCCAAGAGATCATAAAAATGGGAAAGGGTCCCACATGTACAAAAATATTTATAGGAGCACTCTTTGTGGTGGCCAAAAACTGGAAATCAAGGAGATGCTCATCAATTGGGGAATGGCTGAATAAATTGTGGTATATGAATGTAATGGAATACTATTGTGCTATAAGAAATGATGAACAATGAGACTTCAGAGAAGCCTGGAAAGACTTATATGAACTGATGCTCAGTGAAAGGAGTAGAACCAGGAGAACTTTATACACAGCAACAACCACAGTGTGTAAGGATTTTTTTCTGGTAGACTTGGAACTTCATTGCAATTCAAGGACTTAAAAAATTCCCAATGGTCTCTTAAGGCAAAATGCCTTCCACATGCAGAGAAAGAATTCGATTGCAGAATGTAGCAGATCATTTTCTTTTATATTACGTTTTGATTTGTTTTATGATTTCTCCCATTCATTTTAATTCTTCTATGCAACATGACAAAGGTGAAAATGTATTTAATAGGAATGTATGTGTAGAACCTATATAAAATTGTATGCTGTCTCAGGGAGGGAGGGGGAAGGGAGAGGGGAAGGAGGGGGAGAGAGGGAGAAAAAAAATCTAAGGTATATAGAAGTGATTGTAGAACGTTGAAAAGAAATAAAATAATTTAAAAAAAGAAACAAATAAAATTTGACATCCGGATAGAAAAAAGAAATAAAAAATAAAAAAAAGTAAAAATTGGAACTGGAAAAATATTATTTAAAAAACAAATGTTAAAAGTTGTTGTTTACATGTAACTGGAGGGAAATTAAATACTGAATGAACAAGAAAAAAGACTAAGCAACAGACAACCTGTGAACTCTGAGAGGTCAAAATGACTTCCAAAGGCCCAGGAACTGGAGTCCATGTCAGCCTTTGCCAAGAGCTACAGTAGCTGCATGGCACAGTGTTATAGAATGCTGGATTTGAAGTCAAAAGGACTGCTCTTCCTGAATTTAAATCTGGCATCAGACACTCACTAGCTATGTGACCCTGGGCAAGTCACTTGACCCTGTTTACTTCTGTTTCCTCATCTGTAAAATAAGCTTCAGAAGGAAATGGCATACCGCTCCATTATCTTTGCCAAAGAAGAGTTGGACAGGACTGAACCACAGTCAGAAGAGCAGCTGAGTCCAACCTCACAGGAGGAGCCCGCCTGACCGGAGCCAGAAGCTGCCCCAAGGAAGGGTCTTCTTCAGGGATTACACCACACCCAGAAGTGACTTTTTGAGGCTGAAGCAGGCATAGCAATCCCTCTCCAGGGCCCGAGAGTGGGACTGAGGGGGGGAGGGGGGTATAGGGATGGAGGGGAAATAGGATTTCTGGCTCCACAGGTGGTTACACTGTAGAACTTGCTCTCTCTTTTCAGAATAAATCAAATTATATCAACAAATATTAATGAAATGTCTACTAAGTGCTAGGCACTAGGGATAGAAGTACAAAGAATGAAATCATTCCTCCTCTACATGAGTTTTCATTCTAATAAGGGTCTAAAATCTGACACTGCTTCCATTTCTTCTCTATTTGACAGGAAGTAATGGAATCAGTTGCCAAGACCTTAAGGGTTTGGAGTCTTTTTCTTTGTCCTTCAGAGTTGTCATGGGTCGTTGTATCGCTGAGAATAGCTATGTCATTCACAGCTGATCATCTTACAATACTGGCATGCCCACATCAGAAAAGGTGCTGTGCTCTATGAGCAAAGCAGAATTGACACAGCACAAAGGAAACATAGGAGTAACCACCCCAAATGTTCACACAGACTATCTGTGCCCAACCTGTGATAGCGCATTCCAAGCTCATATTGGTCTGATCAGCCATAGTTGGACACACTGAAACTTGAGTTTATCAGGGTGATGTCATTTTGGTCCTTTTTAAGAACAAAGGACAACAACCAACCATTCTGTACCCTGTGCCTTGCACTTTGTATCAACCAAGGGAAGTATCTAGGTTTCAAATTATTTTTTTGCACAGTTACTGTTGTTAACAGTATTTCCCTCCATCCTATTCCCCCTGACCTCATTCATTCTATTTTCTCTCCTTTCTCCCTCAAAAGTGTTTTGCTTCTCACAACCCATTCCTTCAATCTACTCTCCCTTCTATTACCCTCACATCTCTTATCCCCTTCCCTTTCTATTTTCCTGTACAGTAAGCTAGATTTCTATACCCCACTGCCTATGAATCTTATTTCCCAGTAACATGGGAAAAAAAATTTTTAACATTCATTTCTAAAACACAATGTTCCAAATTCTCTCCCTTCCTCCCTCCCCACCCACCCTTATTGAGAAAGCAAGCAATATGGGTTATACATGTGTAGTCAAGCAAAACACTCCCATAATAGTTGTGAAAGACTAACTCGTTTTCCCTCCATTCTATTCCCCTCCCCATTTATTCTATTCTCTCCTGTGACCCTGTCCCTCTTCAAAAGGGTTTGTTTCTGATGACCCCACCCCAATCTGCCCTCCCTTTTGTCATTCCCCACCCTGTCCCTTTCCCCCCTTTAATGAAGGGTAAGATAGATTTCCACACCCAATTGAGTGTGTATATTATTCCTTCGTTAAGCCAAATCCGGTAAGAATAAGGTTCACTCATTCTCTCTCACCTCCCCTCCCCTCCCCACCCTGTCCCTTCACCATAAAAGTTTTCTTGCCTCTTTTATGTAAGATAATTTACCCCATTCTACTTCTCCCTTTCTCCTTCTCCCAGTACATTCCTCTCTTACCCCTTAATTTTATTTTTTAGATATTATCCCTTCATATTCAAGTCACCTTATGCCCTCTGTCTATATATGCCCTCCAAATGAAAAAGGTCTCATGAACTACAAATATCATCTTTCAACGTAGAAACATAAACAATTCAACTTTAATAAGTCCCTTATGATTTCTCTTTCCTGTTTACATTTTCATGCTTCTCTTGAGTCTTGTACTTGAAAATCAATTTTTCTCTGTAGCTGTTTTTTTCTCAAGAATGCATTAAATTCCTCTACATTGTTGAATATCAATTTTTTCCCCTCATTGATTACACTCAGTTTTGCTAGGTAGGTGATTCTTGGTTTTAATCCTACCTCCTTTGACCTCTGGAACATCATATTTCAAGCCTTTCGATCCCTTAGTGTAGAAGCTGCCAAATTCTGTGTTATCCTAACTGCATTTCCACAATACTTGAATTGTTTCTTTTCTAGCTGCTTGTAATATTTTCTCCTTGATCTGGAAACTCTGGAATTTGGCTACAATATTCTTAGGAGTTTTCCTTTTGGGGTCTCTTTCAGGAGGTGATTGGTGAATTCTTTCCATTTCCATTTTACCCTCTGATTCTAGAATATCAGGGCAATTTTCTTTGATAATTTCTTGGAAGATGATGTCACCAAGAAAGTAACCTTCTATAGCCTAATTTTTTCCCCCTTTTCAGACATTTTCTCTGCCAATTACTTGACTTTTGAGTCTTTTGTCAAGTGGCGGGTATACTACCCCAGACTTCAGAGGTTTTGTGCAGCTGTTCTCAGAGATGTCTCTAGGGACCTGTAAGTTTTCAGTTCCTCCAAAGTGCCATAATCAAGGGAGAAGTGCTTACTCCTCTCCTGGTCTGTGAGCAACCAAAAGTACTCTTTTCTGCCCTGGAACTGCAAGTAGGATTCCCTCTCCACAGTGGCCACTAGCTCCACCACATCAGCACTCCTCCTCGCCCCAGGATTGCTACTCAGGACTGAGATCCAAATCAGCAGCTCGATTCGCCCATGGTCTGTAGGCAGAAAGCTCCAGAAGTGGCCAACCATGCTCCCCTCGCACCCAGGTGAAAGAGCTTTTTCACTGACCTTTTAATGCTATCTTTGGCATTTGTGGCTTAAGAAACTGAAGACTGTGGCAGCTGCCCAAGATTCAGTGCCCTAAAGCCTGCTCCAGACCTGTCTGTGCCATGTGCAACCACACAGGGCTCTGCTTTGAACACAGTGTGACAGACCCTTCTCGTTGGCCTTCCAGGCTGTCTTGGGATGGAAATCTGTTTCACTCTATCATTTTGTGGCTTCTGCTGTTCTAGAATTTGTTTAGGGTCATTTTTTTTGTAGGTATTTTAAGGGCTTTGGGGGAGAGCTCAAGCAGGTCCATGCTTCTACTTTGCCATCTTGGCCCCGCCCCCCCAAAATTTTTCAATTTAATGTAATCAAAGTTATGCATTTTGCATTTCATAATGTTCTCTATCTCATTTGGTCATCAATTCCTCCATTCTCTACAAATCTGACAAATAAACTATTCCTTCCTCTCCTAATTTGTTTATAGTATCAGTCTTTATACCTAGATCATGTACCCATGTGGACTTTATTCGGGTAAATGGTGTCAGGCATTGATCTATGCCCAGTTTCTGCCACACCATTTTCCAGCTTTCTGAGCAGTTTTTGTCAAACAGTGAGTTCTTATCCCAGCAGCTGGGGTCCTTGGGTTTATCAAACAGTAGACTGCTATACTCATTGACTATTGTGGCACATGTACCTAACCTATTCCACTTATCTACCCCTCTATTTCTTAGCCAGTACCAAGTGGTTTTGATGGTTGCTGCTTTATAATACAATTTAATATCTGGTATGGCTAGGTCATCCTCTCCATCATTTCTTTTCATTAATTCCCTTGATATTCTGGACCTTTTTCTCTTCCAGAAGTGAGCAGAACCAGGAGAACAGCATACACAGTAACAGTCACAGTGCGTAAGGCCTGATTTTGATAGACTTATCCTTTTACAGAAATGCAAGAACCTAAATCATGTCCAAAGGAGTCATGATGCAAAATGCCACCCACATCCAAAGAAGGAACTACCGAGTCAGAACGCAGAATGAAGCAGAGTATTTTCTCTTTTCTTATGTTTTGTTTTTCTCATGGTTTCTCCCATTTGTTTTAATTCTTCTATACAACATGTCTAATGTGAAAATGTGTTTAATAGGAATGTATGTCTAGAGCCCATACAAGATTCCATGCCATTTTGGGGAAGGAGGGGGGAAATCTGGGATTTGTTGAAGTTATTTTTGAAAACTAAAAATGAATAAATTAATAAATTTGGAAAAATAAAAAAATTTTTTAAAAAGAATTACCTGTCATATATATAGATAAGAGAAGAGTTCATGGCCTAATAGGAGACAGAAAGGACCACAGGAGGAAAAATGGAAATTTTTACATACAGTAATTTTAAAAATTTGTGTACAAGCAAAATTAATTCAGATAAATTAGAAAAGCAGAAAATCAGGGAAGAGGGAATCTTTGCAACAAGTTTCTCTGATAGAATTCTAATTTCTAAGATATAAAAGGAACTGCATCAAATTTAAAAGAGCCATTCCCCAATTCATAAATGGTCAAATGATTCGCAATAGGCAGGCTTCAGAGGAAGAAATTCAAGCGATCAATAATCATATTTAAAAAGCTGTAAACACTTACAAAAGCAAATTAAATCAGCTTTGAGGTTCTACAATCACATGGACCGGATCAGCAAAGCTGACCAGAACGGCAGACAGCAGTGGGAAAATGGACATGTGAAGGCACTGTTTGGAGAAATGTGCACTGTGTCAGCCAACATGAAAAGTAATTTGGAACCAGATCCCAGAAAGCATTAAACCACATTATACCCACTGATGTAATACTACTGCTATGAGGTCTATAATCCAAGGAGATAAGAGGAAAAGGGCTGCAATGTGGAAAGCTGGAGAAGAAAAAGGGGATGCCCATTAATTAGGGAATGGCTAACCAAGTCATGTTACATGTATGCGAGGAAATACCGCTGCACTAAAAAACTAAAGAGGAGAATTAGAGAACCTGGGAGGACTTCTATGAGCTGATGCAAAGTAAACTGAGTAAAATCATTTACACAATAATACCATATTGTGAAGACAAGGGGAAACCAGATGAATAAAATAACCACCCACAATTCCACAATTTATGATGGGAAGAACTCAGAGTGAAGACAGGTCAGGGGCTCAGGGAACACAATACCAGACCTGGAGTCAGGAAGACCTGAGTTCAAAATCAGCTTCAGACACTTATTCCCTGTGTCACTCTGGGCGTCTGCCTCAGTTTTCTCATCTGTGAAATGCAGCACTGACCTCACAGGGTGGATGGGAGAGCCAATGAGGTCAGCCATCAGGACTAAGAAGAGCCGGCTGCCCAGCCACTGCCTGGGGGCACTCACTCACCTGGACCACAGCTACTTGGGACATCTCCCCTGGCATCCAGGGCGCTTCCCGGCGCTCCAACTGCTCGATCACAGGAGGTTTGGAAGCTGCCAGTCCTGCTCAGGGAAATGGGAAAGGGCTGGGGTCAGAGAAGACCCTCGCCTCCCATCCCTAGGCCCCCCTCCAGGACAGGTGGGCACTGCTGGCTCCAATGCTTCAGCCCTGATGGGGGCAGGCCCAGAACCTGGCAGGGCAGACCCGGTCCGGGGCATCTTCTGCACCAGGTTCTTGGGCAGGCCTTGGGCTCTGAGAGAAGTCTCATTCCCTGGGCCTGGGCCCGGCTCAAAGCCTGGGAGTCTCCCCGCTTCAGGTGGTCCAACTGCCCTGGGGGTGGAGGACGGATCTGGGGTCTGTGGGCACCCGAGCCCAGGGTGCCCAGCCGGCCCAGGCGCTGAGACCCCCGGGGATGCAGGCATCGGGCTCCTCTGCCCCCGCCCCACGGCCTGGGGGTGCAGGACGGATCTTGGGTCTGTGGGGCTGAGCAGGGGGCACCGGTGCCCAGGGTGCCCAGCCGGCCCAGGCGCTGAGACCCCCGGGGATGCAGGCATCGGGGCTCCTCTGCCCCGCCCCACGGCCTGGGGGTGGAGGGCAGATCTTGGGTCTGTGGGCACCGGTGCCCAGGGTGCCCAGCCGGCCAGGCCCTGAGACCCCTCTGCCCCGCCCCACGGCCTGGGGGCCGCCTTACCCAGGCACACCAGGTGCCCGTAGTTCTCCAGGCATCACGTCCCGGTACAGCTCCTTCTGGGCGGGCTCCAGGCGCCCCCACTCGTCCTGGGAGAAGTCCACGGCCACGTCCCCGAAGGTCAGAGCGCCCTGCAAGGCCCGGGACACGCGGCCACTCAGGGCAGCCTGGGCCCAGGAGGAGCCTCCAG